>NW_021604646.1:8838915-8940128 GCF_004785775.1 Grammomys surdaster | reverse complement strand
GAGGAGGAGGAGGAGGAGGAGGAGGAGGAGGAGGAGGAGGAGGAGGAGGAGAGGAGAGGAGAAGAGAGAGAAGAGAGAGAAGAGAGAGAAGAGAGAGAAGAGAGAAGAGAGAGAAGATGAGAGAAGAAGAGAGGCAGACCAGGAACACATGGACAGAGAAGAGGGAGGGGAATGGGGAGAGAAGGGACAGAGAGAGTAAGAGAGTAAGAGAGAGAGTTAAAGAGAGAGTGAGAGAGAGAGGAGGGGGCAAATAGCCCCTTTTATAGTGAGTCAGGCATACCTGGCTGTTGCCAAGTAACTGTGGGGCGGAGCCTAGAAGGAACGCTAACAGAAGGGACTCAGTGAGGATCTGGGGCAAGAGAGCACAGGTTGGTGTGGACACAACTGTATTAACATGTTCCCTGCAACCTCATAGCATAGGGCAGCGAGCTGTTTGTAACTCCCCTGGGCCAGGCTCCTGACATGGGGGTGGGTGGGGCATAAGAAAGGCAGAACTTTAAGGACAAGCCCTTTAAAATCCGCCTTCTGAGTATCTCTGTGTGCTTAGATCTTTGGCTTGGGGAGTTTCTTTCTTTCTTTTTTTCCTTCTTCCTGTATTTTTTCAATTGAAAATAGATTTTTCTCTCTACAATATATCCCGACCACAGTTTCCCTTCCTTCTACTCCTTCCAGCTCCCCTCACCTCCCTTCTCCTCCAGATCCAATGCCCCTCTGGTTCCCTTCAGGAAGAAGCAGGCCTCCAGGAGATATCAACTAAACACCACAAACAAGATATGATTAAGACAAGGCATAAGACCCCTCATAATGTGGATGGATAAGGCAACCCAATAGGAGGACAATAATCTTAGGAACAGGAAAAAGAGTCAAAGACAGTACCCAACCCACTTCCATTGTTAGGGTTTCACAAAAAGAGCAGGATGTGGTGACACTTGCCTTTAATTCCAGCACTCAGGAGGCAGAGGCAGGTGAATAGCTGAGTTCAAGACCATCTAGTCTACAGAGTTCCAGGACAGAGAAACCTTGTCTCAAAATATAAAAACAACAAACCAAACCAAAACGAATGAAGTAATGCATGCCTTTAATCAGGACAAACTCTGTGTTTGAAGCCAACCTGGGGTACTACATAGTGAGTTCTAGGACAATCAAGGAAATCTGAGAGAGAGAGAGAGAGAGAGAGAGAGAGAGAGAGAGAGAGAGAGAGAGAGAGAGAGAGAGAAACCCACCAAGCTAAGAACCATAATATATACACAGAGGACCTGGTACAGGCTCATGCAGACCCCATGCTTGCCGCTTCAACCTCTTGAGCCCATATGAGCCCTGCTTAGTTGATTCGATGGGCCATATTCCTCTGGTGTCCTCCATCCCCTCTGACTCCTCTAATCTTTCCTTGCAGTCTTCCCCATGTCCCGGCTTGAGTTTCAGAGTTACTTTCAACTCTAATGACTCTCCACAGAGTATCCCCAGGCTTGGCTCCCAGACTTCCTGCTGCAGAATAGGAAGCACCCCACAGTTAAAGTGTGACTGGGTACCCTGAGAAAATCAGCTCAAAGCCCTCTCTCCAAAATCACCATGGTGGGCAAAGGTAGTGAACTGAGAATGCCTCAGGCTGTGGTTTACCTAGAAGGCACCCCATCTGCTGTGGGTTTGCCCAGAGGGCTACAAGAGGCAGTATCCAGGCCACCCAAAGCTGTTGTGAGGATGAGGGGTGGGGTGGGGATGCTGGATATTGTTCCTAGTTTTGCTGTATTCTGGAGAGCTGAAGCGTGGCTCTGCATGTGGCTAGCCTACTAATGGGACAGGGCACCTGCAGCTCATTAACCAGGTTCTTAGGATGCCAGCATCTTGCATCTTATGCATCTCAGGATGCACCTGTGTGTGTGTGTGTGTGTGTGTGTGTGTGTGTCCATGTCTATGTCTCTGCCTTTAGAGGTCACAAGTTAATTTCAGTTGCCGTCCTCAATCTCTTTTCTATAAGGTCTGTCACCTAACCTGAAGCTCATAGATTGGCTAGAATAGCTGGCTAGCAAGTCCCTGGGACTTCCCACCTTTGCTTCTAGGATTACAAATACACACCGTGCTCATTTTTTTTTTCATGAGTGCTGAGGATTGGAGTGTAAGTCCTATTGCTTAAGCATCAAGCTCTTTACACCAGTGGCTGTCTCCCCTTCCTGTACCTCCCCTACACGCACACACACACACACACAAAGCTTTTAAAAAATGAAACAAAGTTCAAAGGCTATGTCCACTGTCTGAGATAGGGTTCCCTTCACATGAAGTTTTCATCCATGTCACATTTCACAGTTGACAATTTTTTCAAGACTAAGATCATCTCTCTGGCCTCTGTTTCCCCACGTAGGAATAGAATAGGGCAACAAATAGCTGTTTTTGTTTCCCTTTATCTGAAGTATGTGTCCCAGAACCTGCACCTCATTGGCAAATGTTTGTGGAATGCAGGCATGGGTACTCATCCCATGAGCTTGCCAGTCACCCTGCTGTCCTGTGAATCTGGAAACAGATGTCAATTTCATTCTGAAATTCCAGAGGAAAATTGACCAGAATAACTACATTTGCTCTCAAACATGGACCAGGTTTCAGACAACCATAGATGGCTACAGGGATGAAAGGAAGATGAGGGGACAGAACCATAAAGTGAGGCCTAGTGAGGCCTTCTCTGTGTGGAGAAATGGAGGCGTGGCTTGACCTACATCTATAAAATTCCTAAGCAGATGGCAGTGGGGCACCTAACATCAACCAAAGTGGAAGTCTTTCTTGAACTTCCTAAGAGTTCAAAGCAAAGAACTTCCTCTAACCTACTTTATCCAAAAGAATCTCTTGGCTTGCTCTACCCCTAAAGATAAATTGGACCACAACTAAAGATGAGGTTATGAAAACTTCAGAAACCTGGAGGTGGTGGCTCTGGCTTTTAATCCTAGCACTCAGGAGGCAGGTAAATCTCTGAGTTCGAAGCCAGCCTGGCCTACAGAGTAAGTTCCAAGACCGGCCTGCGCAGAAACTCTGTCTCACAAGTAGAAGGAGGAAAAGGAGGAGGAAGAGGAGGAAGAAGAGGAGGAGGAGGAGGAGGAGGAGAAGGAGGAGGAGGAGGAGGAGGAGGAGGAAAAAGGAGGAGGAGGAGAAAGGAGGAGGAGGAGAAAGGAGGAGGGGGTGGAGGAGGGGAGAGAGGGAAGGAGGGAGGGAGGGAGAAAGGAAAGAAGGAAGGAAGGAAGGAAGGAAGGAAGGAAGGAAGGAAGGAAGGAAAGAAGGAAGGAAGGAAGGAAGGAAAATAAAGCTTTGGAGTCCTTAGTAACAGATATGAAGCCAGTGACAAAGATGGGTCTGTGATCAGTATTTGTGCTGGGCTATACCTTAGTTTGATGCTCTTGTATTTCCAAGTTATACTTGACTCGTACATACTGCAGGGCTCCACTTTCAGACTTGAGGGTCAGCAATGGAAAGCATGATGAAGCTATGCTAGAAGTCAATATTCAAGTTTGGCTTTTCACACTGCATGATGGAGAAGGGATGAGGTGTCAAGAACAGGCATCGACAGACATGTGTAAGGTCCTGGATGTCATCTGTGGCACAAAAATAAAACAAATGTCCAATAAGCACTGAGAGGGACTTATAAGATAGTTGTTTCTCAAACCTGGCTACACATTAGTTACCTGAGGAGTTTTAAAATTCTAAGAAAGGGGCTGGTGAGTTGACTCACTGTTAAGGGCACTGGTTGCTCTTCCAGAGAATCTAAGTTCAATTCCCAGCACCCGTATGGTAACTAACAGCCACCTGTAACTCCAGTTCTAGGAAAGCTGATGCCCTCCTCTGACCTCTTCAGGCACCAGGCACATATGTGGCACACAGACATACATGCAGACAAAACACTCATACTCATAAAAATAAATAGCTTTTAAAAATTCTGAGAGCAGTACATGGTTGTGCACACCTTTAATCCCAGCACTCAGGAGGCAGAGACAAGAAAATCTTTGCATTTGAGGCCAGTCTATTCTACAGAGTGAGTCCCAGGACATCCAGGGCTATACAGTGAAACCCTGTATCAGATAATAATAATAATAATAATAATAATAATAATAATAACAATAATAATAATAACAACAACAACAACAACTTTGAAGAACTTCCACAGATCATACTCCAAGTCTTAATAATTCAGAATCCCTAGTTTCCTTTACTTTTTCACTTGAGACAAGTCAGGCAGTGGTTACTCATGCCTTTAATCTCAACACTTGGGAGGCAGAGGCAGGTGGATCTCTATGAGTTTGAGGCCAGCCTGATCTACAGAGAACATTACAGAACAGTTAGGGCTACTACACAGAGAGACCCTTTCTCAGAAAGAAAGAATGAAAGAAAGGGAGGGAGGGAGGAAGAGAGAGAGAGAGAGAGAGAGAGAGAGAGAGAGAGAGAGAGAGAGGAGAAAACAACAACAGGCTGACCTTGAACAACTCACTACATAGCCAACGATGATCTTTATTTGTTTGTATGTTTAAGACAGAATACATAGCTCTGGGTGTCCTGGAACTACATAGACTAGACTGGCCTCAAACTCACAAAGATCCACCTTGCCTTTGCCTTCTGAATGCTGGTATTGAAGGCCAGAGCCACCACTCTCAGCTCCAATGATAATCTTGAACCCCTTGATCCTCCTGCCTTTACCTTGCAAGTGTAGGAATTATAGGTATGTGTCCCCATGCCTGGCTAAACACTGTATTTTTATAAAGATCTTAATGAATATTCCCAATGTCCCTAATCAGGAGCCAGTCTGAAGTCTCTAGAAAATACTAAGAGAAAGAGAGAGCTCAGCTTGAACAGTGAGTGCTTTTCCATTCCCAGCATCCAAGTGAAAGGGGTGGGAGCTGTGGCACAGCTGGGAAGCAGAGAAAGGAAGATCCTGGGACACATGAGCCAGCTAGTCTAGCCTGAACCGGCAAGCTCCAGGTTCAATGAGAGCCCCTGAGTGAGGGGCTGGAGAAGGTATCAGGTGCTGACCTTTGACCTCAACATTCTTTCATCCTGTATACATGTACACACAGAAAGAAAGAAAGGAAAAAAGGAAGGAAGGAAGGAAGGAAGAAAGGAAGGAAGGAAGGAAGGAAGGAAGTTAGGAAGAAGCTAGGAAGGAAGGAGGGAGTGAGGGACTAGTAACCAGAAACTGAAATGAAAAATATAAAACCTAAACTTCTCAGGGAGAACTCATGAAATAGGGCTCTGTGTGCAGCAGTGGCCAGGGCATATGCTTGCTCATGTGGTGAATATTAAAGTGTAATAAATCATAGCTCATAGCTGAGTGTGGTGATATACATCTGTTATTCCAGCGCTTAGGGGGCTGAGGCAGGAGGATGAGGTCGGCCTGTATAAATATATAAATAAATAACTTAAATCAGTGTTTCAAATTTGGAATTTCCTCATCACATATAAACCTCAGATACTTCGTTGCTCTGTAAAATTAGCAGAGTTGGCAGCATGGCCCCTCAGAGCCCATCTTCAGCAGGAGTTTAATTAGCTGTGCTCCCTACGCCCACAACCAGTCTGCTTCTGTCTTCACTCATTTTGCTTTTCAGTCTGGAGATCGAACCACGGTCCTGCTAAGCGACACTTCCAGGCCACTCTCTTCTGTATTAATTACCTAGCCTGAGGACACCCTGCTTTGACAACCCCAATGAGAGTGTCCCCAAAAATTCACCAGCTCAGGAGACGGTTTTAAAGTGACTTCTGAAGTAGGAGAGGGGTTGTCTCTTTCTGGCTGAGCTGCAAAGTAAGGGTCCTCAGTTTCCCAAGCTCCCCCCCATCTCAGCCTACCGAGAGCTAGGAGTCATCTTGTAACTCCAGCATCGAGCCAAGGACTTCAAAGCCAAAAGAGATCCAAACTGAGTTGGCACTGACCTCCCACCCACTTCGGGTTCTACCTGTCTTCTTCTGCCAAGCAGAACCTTCTGCTCACTTCCATTAAAGTTAACAAGCGTTGCAGACAGGCATCAAAGGCATAGCCATGCCTTTCATTATCTAGGCAGGCCTAGGCTGGGATGGCAGCCCTCCCCCCAACTCCACTGGCAGGCAGGACTGGGCTGCCAGGGCCAGAATCAGAATATTACCATCCTCTTCTGTTTAATATCTGCACCAAGGAACATTCCAGACCAGCCGAGCATCCTGTTGGCAATTTGCTTCAAAGTGTCCTGCAAAACTGGCTAATTATTGTTAAGAGATGCCTTTAGAGAGCTGTGTGATTAGTTTCAGTTTATTAGCAGGGAAACTGAGGTCAAGTGGCTTACTTATGGAATGGCGTTGGGCAAGACAAAGAGACAAAGAAGTCAAATCAGTGGCAACATAAACCTGTATCACCTAGGGGCTCACTCAGACCTGGATCTGGCTGTCCTGGCCACCTTTCCCAGTTCTCATGCTGGGATTCTGAGGTCAGTAACCCTGTGGGTACTGAGAGGAGCTATGACAACCCTTTCCATGGCAGGAAGCTAATGCAGAAGGTTAATTAATATCGCTCTCTTATGTAACCGTCAGACTGTCTGGGTTTTTTGATTTTTGGTTTTCTTCCTAACAGCAACTAAAGATGATCTGATAACTTTCTAGAGCCATCAATTAATACTGGGTAAATCAACAAATAATCAGTACAGAAAGGTCCAAGTCACCAATGACAGCCTTGAGAGGTGGCAGGCAAGGGCTCTGTGGCTTGAGCCTTGTCCTCTCTGCTGGCCAATTCTGAAACAGAAGGCAGCAGACCCCAGGTTTCAGAACTGGGGCATGTACCCTGCAATCTGTTGAGCACGCTGCCAGGTCTGCAGGGCCTGAGCTGCCTGCCCCACTCTCTAGACTCTCAGGCAGAAGCCCCTCCTATGCACCATGAACAGTTCTTGAGGGCTCCCTCTGAAATGGCTTGCTATAGACAAATGCAAGCTTCCTGGGGGAAGATGTTCACTAGGGGATTGTCTCCTGGGTAGTAACAGGCATCCTCCAGACATTTATGTCTCCTGTTGTTGATGGGAAACTGAGGCAGGAAAGTGAAGCTGAGAATGAGGGATGAGGTGTAGGGAGCTCAGATGCTCAAGCTCCTGAGGTGAGGTTTCTGTTTTAAGAGAGAGGAAAAGAAAGAAGAAATGAGAGTAAAATTCAAGGCAAGAGAGGGGGAGGACTGAGTGAGAGGAAGGAATAGTGGAGGAGGAGGGAGGAATACTGAAACTGTGTGGCCAGATTCTGGTTCATTTCACCATGCAACGCAGAGTAGGTTCTGTGATGCTGGCCAATGGTACCTCAGCTCTCGAATTACACCATAAAACCCTCTTTGTACCCTGGGTGGGGCATGTGGGACTGAGCCCTTCCCTGTAGTCTCTGGAGGTGATTCTGCACACCGCCCATACCTCACAGAGGCAGAGAGGTTTCAAGATGCTGAGCTCTTTCCCCCTAAATCATCAGCTCGCTGGGCAAAGACTGCAGATAGTTCCTGTCTCCAGACCTCAGGCACCCAATCTCTACACTGGGTTGGAAGGAGAAAGTCTGGGTGATATTGCCACCCTTGGAACTCAGGAATTCTAGAATGACCTCACTTTGAAGTCCTACTCAAGTGAGAGACATTGTAGAAGCCAAGTCTTCTTACAGTGAGCCAAGACTGATAGCACAGGTCTGTAGTCCCAGCTACTCAGAAAAGAGAAGGATCAAAGTTCAAGGCCAGCCTGGGCAACTTAGTCAGACATTGTTAAAATACATACATACATACATACATACATACATACATACATACATACATGGTTGGAAATGTAGTTTAGTGGTAGAGCTCTTGCCCAATTTGTGCAAAGACCTGGGTTCCATTTCCAGTATTGTAAAACAAAATAGGTTTCCTGTTATGAATTAATTATTCATAGAAGAAAGGGTATCTGTGTGAACAGGACCAGGTACAAGAGGCTAAGATGTCCTTTGCCTATTGACCATGCCCCCTGGCTTGTGACTGATTACATAAGACTTAATGGCTGAGGGTGCTGATCTGGACTGCCACCTTCTCTCCCTGACCTCCTTGATTGACCATCTGCAGAATACCAAGGTGGCCATCTTTCTTGTCTCTCATCTCTCAGGGTCAGCTCTGAGCCTCCTAAACTTATAAGACATCAGAAACCAGAATGTATCAGGACTGAGAGATGGCTCAATTAAGAGCACTTGTTGCTCTTGCAGAGAACCCAGGTTCTGTTCCTACTATACACATGGTGGCTCACAACCATCCGTAACTCTGGTTCCTGAAGATCCAATGCCCTCTTCCAACTTCTACAGGCATTATGTATGCACATTCTACACACAGGCAAAATACTCACACACATAAAATAGAATAAATAAATCATTTTTTAGAAAAGAAAAAAATGTAAAGTATCTGAGAAATGACATAGGTGTACCAAGTTAGATCTATGTCCTAGACAGCAACTAATGAAATATAGAATGAAGGATGGACCCCAATCTTACAAATGCAGCCTTGGTAGTCATCAGCAAATGAACTAAAGAGATACAATGACTATCTGTCATATATGTTCCATTCACAGACTTACATACAATTTAGTTGACAAAAACGTAAAAATCTGGGCCAGTGAGATGGTTTGGGGGGTTGTGGGTAAAGGCACCTGCCACCAAGCCTGGACAACCTTAGTTGGATCCCCAGGTCCCATGCAGTCAAAGGAGAGAACCAACTATTGCAAGTATTGCAGGTTGTCTTCTGATACACATACACATACTAAATAACTATGTTTATAAACTATAGAAGTTTGGCAATCCCATGTGCTGCCAGGCTATGTAAACAGATACTTGCATCCATTGCTTGTGGACATGTAGTTTCTTCAATAAACAACCTGGACTTCTAGAAAACCAAGTCAACATGTTTCCCTCTGAGGTATAAGTCTCCTTGTAGAGAGAACCCCTAGAAAGACGCCAACAGAGTTCACAAAAGGAAATATGTCTGTGTGAAGACACTGCAGCAGCCCTTACTGGAGTGAACAGTGGAAATATCTGAATGTCCACTGACAGGGTGAAGATAAAGCAGGAAACGGTCAAACGATTTGCTCTACGAGCAATTGAAAGCATGAAGTTTCAAAATGCTAAGCAATAAATAAATTAAGATAAAAAGCAACAAACAAAAAAGGCCCACTAGAAAATGATGTCATTGAATGTGAGGTTTAGAAACCTGTGAAGCAGCCGGGCCGTGGTGGCGCACGCCTTTAATCCCAGCACTTGGGAGGCAGAGGCAGGTGGATTTCTGAGTTTGAGGCCAGCCTGGTCTACAGAGTGAGTTCCAGGACAGCCAGGGCTACACAGAGAAACCCTGTCTCAAAAAACCAAAAAAAGAAAAAAAGAAAAAAGAAAAAAGAAACCTGTGAAGCCAGCCAGGTATGTCACTTTTCTAGGTATGCACACATGTAGAAAAGGGAGGAAAAAAGGTGTGTAATCAGGACAAATGTTTTACTTTGAAACACAGAAATGAGTGGAACAAGGTGGAATTATTTATAATTCCATATTTAACTCTCTATTCTTCTCTGTTATTTAAAAAAAAAATCATCATTTTAAAAAGAAGAGAGCCAAGAAGAGCGCTGGGCCACATGCTCCATCCACTTGACACTGCAGGGACAGATGGGCCACAAGTGCCCCAGGGGATGTTACACAAGGCCTCCAACCTTGTTAGGCAGCTTCCCATGCCTACTGCTCCTCTTCAAAACAGCAACAATGACAGACAGTGTGAACCTTTAAAGACAATGCACAGTTGTAATCCCTGTGCTCAGAAGGCTGAGGCATGAGGACTGTAAATTTGAGACCAGCCTGGGCTGTGTTGCAAGATTCTGTCTGTCTGTGAGCATGAAGATTGTAATTTGAGGCCAGCCTGGGCTATGTTGCAAGATTCTATCTGTCTGTCTATCTATCTATCTATCTATCTATCTATCTATCTATCTATCTATCATCTATCTATCTATCTATCAATCAATCAATCTATCTACCTATCTATCCATCTACCCACAAATAAGTATTAACAGCCAGACATGGTACACACCTGTAAATCCCAGCACTCCAGAGGCTAAAATAAGATTATAAACTTGAGGCCACCTTGGCCACATAGCAACGACAAAACCCAACAATAACAGGCTCCTCTCATGTGTGAGAAGGCTATGATGGAACACACTTCTTACAACAGAGTTTTTAGAGGGAAGATATAGACCTGACAACAGCAATGTCCACTCCAGCAGCTCCTGTGCTGTGCCCCCAGAAGCCCCCAGGGCTCTGAGCATTTACAATCTGAAAACACAATTGTCCATCTCCCCATATTCTGCAAAGAAGCCAGAGATTACCCTGATGGGGCAGATAGGATGAGGCATGTTAAACAAGCTGCTTGTTCGACGATTGTTCAAGGGCATCCTGCCCTCCTGTGCCCTGGGCTCGAGTGGTTCCTCCTCTCACCTTCTGGTAGCTGGGGAACATGGTTCTGACCCTTTGTAAGATGGTGGATCACTTGCCCAATCCAGAGGGCTACTCTAAAGCCTGGCATAGACTATGCCCTAAACATGTTTGCAAGCATTGATTAAAGAAGGATAGAAGAAGGAAGACCAAGAAATGAGAAGAAAGAAGAAGGGAGGGAGAGAAGGTAAGAGCCTTCTTTCCCTAATGAGCTCTGGTCTGGGCTTATAGCCAAGCTGGACCAACCATTTCACTGCTACAGGCAATGAGTGTGGGTAATTGTCGGTTTTAGCCTTACTCATCCTTTCTCAGGGCCGTGTGCAAAGTGGAGAGTTTCACCTGCCCAGCGGGTACTGAATTATAGCTCTGGAGTTGGACTCTGTGTAATTAACCAGAGCAGGGAGCCCTGGGGATCCTGTGAAGCTCAGAGTACATAGGTGCAGAGGGCATGGAACTGGGTGCCTGCTAATTACCCTTGGCCTGGTTTCCATAGTTCCCAGTGCTGGGCTACCCTCCTCCTTGGAGGGTTGGCTGTATACTGGCTGTGGGGTTCATTGACAGGGATCGTTGGAGAGAACCTGGGACCAGAAAAATAGAATAGTGAGCACTTTTGAGTATGCCTGTAGTCTGGGAGGAGAAATCAGCTTCATCTCCCAGAGGGGCAGAGCTTTCCCAGGTTCTGGTTCTATTTCTAATTCTGTGTTTCTGTCATACATGGCCATAGACACATTCCAGGCCTCATCACAGATGGACCTCACATGACTACAGAGGAAAACAGGTGGAAGACAGTATCCTCATTGCAATACCACTCTGTGCTTTGTTCAGTCGTTTGTTTGTTTGCTTGTGTGCTTGTTTAAGATAGAGTGTCTATGTAGCCAGGGTAGGCTCTAATTCATAATCACCCTGCTTCTGCCTTTGAATGCTGGGGTTAAAAGTTTGTGCCACCACACCTGACTTATACTTAGGTATATTTTACAAATCTATAAAACAATACATGCACAGATTATGTAATAAAAAGTATGAAAACTACATAGGGGCTATGGGATAGCTCAGCAGGTGAAGATACTTGCCTCCAAGCCTGACAACCTGAGTTCATGGTCTCTGGGATGCACTTAGTGGAAGGAAGAGAACCAATTCCTGAAAGTTGTCCCCTGACCTTTACAAATGTCCCATTGCACATATGCACACATGCAATCACACACACACACACACACAATTAAATAAATACATTTTAGAATTATAAATCCTAAATGGGAGCCAGGTATGATGCTATATACCTCTAATTCAAGAACCTGGGGAGAGGAACTTATGGGCACCACGTCTCCTGTATGCTGGTTAAGAGTTATTGGGTGAGAGGAGTCTTATTCTTCAGTGCTGTAGCTCTAGCAGTTAGTTGCCCATGCTCCTGGAAATAACTCTTCACCCATGCTTTGTTAGCGGCCCTAATTAAACTCATGGGGTTGGAGGCAAACAAACAGAAAGACATGAAAGTGGAAGAGTGAGCTGGAAAGGGGACAAAAGTGAGAAATGGGGTGAATATGATCAAAATGCATTGTAGACACGTGTGCAAATGCCACAATATAGGCAAATGTCACTGTGCATGCAAATGTCAGGGTGTATGCAAATGCAATAATGTATGCAAATGTCGTGATGGATGCAAATATCACTGAGAATGCAAATGTCATAATGTATGCAAATGTCATAATGAAACCTGTTCTTATGTGTACTTACTATGTGTTCATAAAAGTTTAATGAAAAGCTGAGCGTCTGCTTGGTACACTGTCCTACTTTTGTAGACCACGTGATGGGACTAAATCCCTACCAACTTAAACTCATTCTGGAAAAGGAATGAGACAGCAAACAAGATGAATAAGCAAAGCACAAAGAATATTTAATGGCAATACATACCAAGAAAGAAACAGGAAACAGCTGGGGTATGGCTCATTGGTAGAATGTTTGCCTAACACTTATGGGGCCCTGGGTTCAGGCCCAGCACTGCAAGAAAACACACACACACACACACACACACACACACACACACACAGAGTGAGTGAGTGGGGCATTGTAAATCAATACAAGAAACAAAGGCAGAGGGGCAGCAGAGGCTGGCTATGAGCAACCTAGGGCTTTGCCACTTCGAAAGAATTTTAAGCAGGACAGTGACATGAGATGGTTTTACTAGGCTCACCCCTAATGCTATGCAGCAGTTAGAATCAGTGAGACAGGTCAAGAGGGCAGCAAGAAACAGGCATACAAACTGAGTACAGAATCTATGCAGGAGATGATGGTTGTCCAAACCAGGTACCGCTGTGAGGATGAAGCCTGTGGGACGATGGGTAGGCAGAAGCTCTATGAGGATACTCTGGGTTTCAGATGGCATGTGCTCTCTAGGCCAGCTTGGCAAGTGGCAGCCAAACACACAACCCTAGAGATCAGGTGAGTGGCCCTGGCTATAAGGACGCCGTGAGAGTCACCAGCACATCACCGCTGTTTAAAGGCATGAAATATATGGCACTTCACCCTTACAATTAGAGGATCTGAAGGCAAGAGATGACGTTGGCCTCTTGCTCAGTCTGGGTGGTAACTAGAACGGTGTGAAAAATGCTGTTGTTGATTTTTTTTAAATGTGTTTGAACTTTTTTCTAATAAAAAATGAATTAACAGTTTGTAATGTTATGCTGCTCCAGATTGCTAATGTATTCTGTCTCTAAAGCGTGGGTGCTGGCAGTAAGTCTTGGGAACCAAGTTCACCAGCCCAGGCTCGGTGACTGGGTCAGCTGGTCTCATTGGGCTCCCATGTCCCCAGGTGGCAACTAGCAGCTGGCCCTTGATTTCTAGGGGTCCTTCTGTGGTGGATGTATAGGATCAGGTGGCAGGCACACAGCCCCTGCTTGCTTTGACTGAACTGTACCCCCTTATATCCCATGCCTAGTCCTATACAGAAGGTCAGAAATACCTGCTAAACAGGGCTCTCTACAAAAGGTAAACTTGGCCTCCCAAAAGATAGGAACTACTGTTAGGAGTACCAGGTGTGGTACCAAATACCTGTCACCCCAGGATTCAAGAAGCTGATGCAGGAGATCACAAGGTTGAGGTCTGCTTGGATTATATATTAAAAAGAAAGAAAGAAAGAAAGAAAGAAAGAAAGAAAGAAAGAAAGAAAGAAAGAAAGAAAGAAAGAAAAGAAAGAGAGGGAGGGAGGGAGGGAGGGAGGGAGAAGGGAATGACGGAAGAAAAGAAAGGAAGAAAAGAAAAGAGGAGAAGAGACTGGGACTGGGGAGATGGTTTTGTAGCCAGAGTGCTTACTGTGCAAGTAAAGGAACACAAGTTGAAATCTTCAGCATTCACATAAAAAGCTGGGCTCTAGGGCTGGACATGGGGGTAGATACCTTAATCCCAACACTTGGGAGGCAGAGACAAGAGCATCTCTGTGAATTTAAGGCCAGCCTGGTCTACATAGCCAGAGCTACATAGAGAGACCTCCCCCAACTCAAAGCAATAACAAGAAGAGGCTGGCCTATACATACCTGGAACCCCAACACTGTGGGACAGAGGTAGGCAGATCCCAGAGCTCACTGATCAAACACTGTGGGGCAAAGATAGACAGATCCCAGAGCTCACTGATCAGCCAGCCACACCACAGGGTGAGCTACATGTTCAGTAGAGACCCTGTCTCCAGGCAGTAAAGCATAAGGCAATAGAGGAAGCTACCCATTGTCCTCCACATGTGTGCACACAGGCATACACACCTACATACTTACACACATGTGCTACACACAACACCACAAACAATAGAAGGAAGAAAGATAGGAAAGAAGAAAGGAAGGAAGGAAGGAAGGAAGGAAGGGGGAAGGAAGGAAGGAAGGAAGGAAGGAAGGAAGGAAGGAAGGATGGATGGAAGGAAGGAAAAAACAAAAAGAATTGTTTTTAGGAGAGCGAGGGAAAAATGCACTCTATGGTCCTCAAGCTATGAGACTCAAACTAGGCTGAGCTTAAAAGCAGGGATGGAAGAGACTCCAATTCCGTGAGCTATATTGCTTATGACATTCTGCTCAGAAAATTAGGCCTATGGTATGAGCCTGAAACATACAAAAACACGGGTAAAAGCTGGGAGTGTGGTTGAGTGGTTGAGCTCTTGCCTAGAATGCCCAAGGCCTTGAGTTCCATCCTTAGCATAAGAGGTAAGTGTGCGTGCGTATGCACGTGCGTGCGTGAACACAGAGTGAGCGAGAGCGAAAGCGAGAGAGAGAGAGCGAGAGAGCGAGAGAGCAAGAGAGAGAGAGAGAGAGAGAGAGAGAGAGAGAGAGAGAGAGAGAGAGAGAAATGGGTGGCTAGACCAACTACCAACTGCCAAGTCATATAGGCAGGCGATAATGACAGTATTAATGGTCATTATATTAATGCATAGTTTGTGCCAGGTCCTGAACAGAGCGCTTGGGAGGCCTCTTCCTGTTCATTTAACCTTCAGGACAAAAGTTACAGGGTTAGCATTTGTATGAGTCAGATATTACAGATGGGGAAATCAAGGCTCAGAGAAGTCAAATAGGATGCCCCAAATCATATAGCAAAGAGGGACCAAAGCTAAGATTCGAACCCCTGTAGTAGAACTCTGCTCCCAAGCTTTTCCTGGCAAGCAGAGATGCTTTAGGACTCTAAACAAAAGCCAGAAAAGACCACTCAGAGGTAACTCTTTTCACTGAGCCATTTAGTCATCATTGACTAATGGATGTTTATTGAGTACCTACCTTGCAGAAGTACTCAGTGTGCCTGGGCTGAACATCGTGAAGTTTAAGAAACCACAGCCACTGCCCTGAGATGCTTGTGGTCTAGAGAAGCCAGTTTTCCTTCAGTATAATAAAATCTCTGGCTCCAGCCTGCTCCTGGGAAGATGCTCATCAAGAGGGTCCTGAAAGTCAGATGTGGTGGCTCCAGCCTGTTAGGTCAGGACTCTGGAAGAATACAGGTTCCATGTCAGCTTGGTGTACAGTGAAAGACCCTGTCTAAAACACAAACTCTCAAAAATTAAAAGAGAATTGTGTGTGGTATCTCAGGTCTGTAACTCAAGCACTTGGGAGACTTGAGGCAGAAGGACTTCTGTGATTCTGAGGCCAGGCTGTATTGCATAGCAAGCTTTATAGCCAAAGGTATAAAGCAAGACCCCATCTGAAGGAAAGAAAGGAAGGAAGGGAAAGAAAGAAGGAAAGAGGGCCAGTAAGGTAGCTCAATGGGTAAAGAAACTTGCAGCCAAATCTAACGATCTGAATTCAAACCCCAGGACCCATAGGGTGGAAGGACACCCAGACATTGTCCTCTGACCTCCACATGCATACTGTGGCACATATATACACATACATACAATTAAATTCAGAAACTACAGAAACCAGGAAAGGAAAATGGGACCATCGCCAGGACAGTGGGTTGAGGAGCAATAGAGAATGAGATAGAGAAACACCAGTGATCTGTTAGCAGCAGTGGGAAATGGTGGGGGGCACCTTTAAGGAAGAGGGAGGGAAGTAAATACGGAAGAAGGAAGGGAGTGGGTAAATAGCAAAGATGTCTGACAAAAGCCACAGGGAACCACATGATCAATTATTTTTTTAAAACCTATAGTATACACAAATCTCTGTCTAAAACATAAATGTATAGCTTTAACGAACTTTTCTCATCTGGGTTGATGGTCAGTGCTCCCTCTAAGAGCCAAATACCACCTAACAAACCCTAATACCAGATACAAGAAGTTCTCTTTGAGTTGTCCAAGAAACTCCCAAAACATACAGCCAGTTATTGTTGCCCTTGGCAAGAAATGGAAGGTAAGTCCCTATGGCTGAAGACATCATGTAATTTAGAAACAGAATCCAGATAACCCTGAACTGGAACTGACCTGAATGTTCCCTCCCTGAGGATTAGTTTCATGGTAGCAGAAAGCACCATGTAAGCTTCCAAAGGAAGGAGGCAACCAACTGTCCTACCCTATGACACCTATAAACCACACCAATGTGACCAGCATGGCATGATACCCCTACTGGAATGGTAGTGGTACACATATCTTGGTGATAACCAACAGCTTTCTAATTGGACTTAAGAACTGCTCAACAAGAGGGAAACCATGCCTAGTTCTGGCACATAGCTAACTACTCAGTGCTAGTGAAGTCATAGTTATCGGAGGGGAAACTATAGCCACTAACTTACTAAACCAGCACAATCCCTAACAATAATCTATAGATGTTTTCCCTTATACTCACTGTACTGGTTGGTTTTGTGTGTCAACTTGACACAAGCTGGAGTTACCACAGAGAAAGGAGCCTCCGTTGACGAAATGCCTCTGTAAGATCCATCTATAATGCATTTTCTCAATTAGTGATCAAGGGAGAAGGGCCCAGCCCACTGTGGATGGTGCCATCCCTGGGCTGGTGGTCCTGGGTTCTATAAGAAAGTAAGCCAGTAAGCAGCACCCTCCATGGCCTCTGCATCAGCTCCTGCCTCCAAGTTCCTGCCCCGTGTGAATTCCTGTCCTGACTTCCTTTATTGAAGAACAGCAATGTGAATGTGTAAGCTGAATAAACCCTTTCCTCTCCAACTTGCTTCTTGGTCATAGTGTTTTGTGCAGGAATAGAAACCCCGACTAAGACTGCCCCAGATAAGTGTGGTCTTCACCCTCATCGAGTAAACTTCTGTTTCCACCAGAGACCACTACAGAAAACTACAACCAATCAAAATGTAGGATTGTGGAACGCAGTCCCGATGAATATACTTACAAAACGTTCTGGCACCTAAGGCTCAGGGAACATTGTGAAAGAAGAAGCAAAAGGATTGTAAGAGGCAGGGGATCAGGGAGTCTGTGCCATGATACTGTGTCTTCTAATAACATCAGAAGCTATACCCATCATGTCTCAGCAACACGATTGCCCAAATGTGAGCTGAACAAGGAGGACACCAACAGACATGCCAAACTGTATGGGGGAAAAGCCCATGAGGCCTCAACCCTACACAAAGAGCCATAGGTAACTGAGGGAAGCTGGTAGCAGAGCAGGTGTCCTTTTCCAGGGAAGAGCACACCGGTTGGTTGTCCAACGGCAAAGCTCAGCTCTGACAACATACATGCCAGTAACATTAGATAGACTGAATGGGTTATATTTAGAAAACTATGTGTATATGCTTATACAGATCTGAATGCAATGACAATTAATGAAAAAAGAGGCCATGAATTTAAAGGTGAGTCGGGGTAGGTATGGGAGGGTTGAGAGGGAGGAAATGGAGAAATGTTGTAATTATATTATTGTCTCAAAAATTTAAAAATTAAAATAAATTTTAAAAAACAGGGGGCAAAAGGGAAGGAAGGAGGGGAAGATGGGAGAGATAAACAGGGTTTGCATAAAAAACTGGTAAAAGCAAACATGGGGAAGGGGTTAATGTCAAGATACTAGACCTTTCTTTGCTATGATTGCATAATAGAACCCCCTGCCTATTCTTTGAGTCCCAGATACGTCTTTGTACCATTTTCTGCCTCAGAGAACATGTGAACTTTTACCTGCATGGAACAGAAGTGACAAATGCAGTCACTTTGTGCTGTGTAAGAGGTGGCATCAGACACTTCTTTGAAACATCCCCTTTTATTGTTGGGAGAAAATTATGTGAATGGGCCTACATATAAAGTAGTAGTCACTTCTGGGGACGGAGATATTTAGGAGTTGGTGGCTCAAAGGAGTCAAACTCCTGCATAAAACCAAGAGCTGCTGGGCACAGCTGCACACATCTGCAACTCCAGCATTTTCAGGCAAGAGGATAAAATGTCTGAGGCCAGCCAGGGCAACTCTAGACCCTTGTGGGGCAAATGCTGTGTATTTACATGTACTCCCCACCCCTGTAAGAAGGTCTAGAACTTAATCTTCAGATTCTAGAGGCTTCTGGAATCCCACAAGGAGATAAAAGTTTCACTTCTCCAAAGATATGCTTATTTCTGTAGAAACTTTTTTTTTTTTTTGAGAAGATGGCCCAGATGTGGCGGTCTGCAGGACTCAGCTGTCTAGTTCCATGAGGGTCCAGGGATCAAACTTAGATCATCACACTTAGCAGCTAGTGCTGTCTTACCAGCACAACATGTATTTCAGTATGTGGGTTGAAGCTATGTTTCTAGTCATTTATCTCCTCAGGGCAGATTTGTTTCTGATCACTAGCTTCCATCAGGAGCTGAGACCCAGAGAATGGGCAGAGCAGTAAGCTAGGCCTGGTATGCTCTTTCTCAGGCCCAGGACCAGCCTGAACATGGTTTAGCCTGGACCAGACCAGCAAGTGTTACACTGTTTCAACCTGCACAGCCCAGGAATTAGGAAATATCGAAGTATTAAGGGATTGGAATTTACTATTGTCAATCGATTGGCCTTGAGCAACATCACAACATCATCCAAAGAGGAAACAGTTGCTGGCACAGGTGGCAACGAGTTAAGAGAGATGGCTCAGATAGGTAGAGGAACCTGCCTTGCACTCTTTGGGCTTGTTCCATGGGCCAGGCCCTTGGTGGTATTCATACCTGCTAAAGGCAGGGAACATTGACTGTTCCACAGACCAGCTGGGATAAACTCCCATTGCAGGCCCAGAAAGACTGTGAGCAGCCACACGAAAGCATGCAGCTCCTGAGCTGGACTGTGCTCCTGACACTCTGAACCAAAAGCTCTGTTTTGAATCAGCACTGGGTCCCCAGCACCTAACACAGTGTAGTGCAGGCCCTTGGAAAGTAAAGAATAAAGAAGTGTTCACTGCTAGACCGTGGGTGCCTGTGGGGACCATCTCTACACCAGCATGGTGTCACCTCTACTTCTGCCATGGACTCCTGATGACCATGGTGCCAGTATATTTCTCCTCACTAGATATTCTCAGCTCAAGTTCATGGCATCCCGGGTCTGACTGAGGTTGACTGATGGAGACATGCTGAGGACAGGGAGGAAGTAGCTACCGTGGGTTGGAACCAGGATACACGCTTTCCGTTTACTGAATGGGAGAACTGATTTTCATCAGAGGCCATCACCATAGCCACATGCTGGACACTCGAGAGTGAGTCCATCTTTCCTTTGTTCACTTTCCGGTTCACATCTTCAGTCATCTGTTACGTCATCTGACTCGTTCATCTATTCATTCCTTCAGGCATCCAGCATCCACAAACCCTCGTGCAAGACTGGACAGGTGCAGAGCTGCGTTAGCACATGGATGAATAATCATATAACAGAGCAGGTAACATGAGGTGTGTGCACACATCTTACCAAGGGACACAGGAGGAGGGAAGGGAGGGAGGGAGGGAGAGAGAGAGGGGGGGGGTCATAGGGCATTCCATCACCCACTGGGCATTTTGTACCCTATGAAAGGCAGATAGCTGTCTGTCTTATCAAAGACTGGGGTTGGGATAGAAGTTGGGGCTGGTTAAGGACCCCCACCAAGTCTTCTCTTCTTTCTCTCCATGTGTGGTCTAGAAGGAAAGGTTCCAAGTTCAAATGGGCACATCCCCCCGTTTTCCCATCTTCTCGTCTATGATGAGGCCTTTAAAGACCAACCACGAGAAAGAATGAAGCTCTGAGCCTAGGCAGGAGTGGCCCCAGAAAGGAGGCACAGAAACGTCAGGTAACTCTGTGCAGCTGGATGTGTGTGGCTAAGAGCCCATGTTGAGTGCCATGGGAACTTCACATTGCTTCTTTGACACTTTGGCAGGTGGGGCACCTAAAGAACCAAACTACTCTGCCTGCCCTCTGCCCTCTGCTGCCTGCCCTCCCTAGCCCTGAGCGTCCTGCTGGGCCGTGTGCAGGGCGTCTGGCCCCAGGGAGAGGTGGGGTGAGCTGTAGTCCACACCTACACAACTATAAAGAGAGAGCCTGCAGCAGCTGCTACCTCAGCCTCCCTTTCTTAGCCGCTCACACACCTGGACCATGGACCCTGGGGAATGCACGTGTATGTCTGGTAAGTAAGAAAGCCTCCCTGGGGGGGGGGGGGTCTTAAAACTTTACCTCTGTAACCTGAAGGCAGCATGTGGGACTATTGGAAACCCCTTTACTTAGGCGCTTTGGATGAGGTTTGTCCTGAATCTGCAACCTTTGGGTCAGCTTGCACTCTGTCGGCTCCCAGCCAGATGTGCTGAACCGGATAGTCCTGGTCTGGGGAATAGTGATGGAAGGGACCTGAAAACCTTAGTTCTTCTAGCTTCAAATCCCTAGTGGCAGCCACCAGAGTAGGGAACAGAGCTATGACCCAGAACCTGCACGCTTGGTTTTGATCTTCAGCTGCCATTCATTCACCAACGCATCTGATTTATGGGCCTCAGTGTCCTCTTTTGCAAATTGAGGTTACTCACTCTGGGTGGCTCCCATACTATAAAGTCTATGGAAAGGCTAAAATTAGCAAACACAGGGAGATGCTTAGAGGCTTGGCTGGGACCTCAAGTCAGTAAAAGCCAGTTGTGGTGGGACACTCTAGCACTCGGAGGGCTGAGCAGCAGGAAGAGGATCCCATGTTCAAAGCCATTCTGGGTTGCTTGGTGTCAGGAAGAATGTTGACCAGAAGGAGGGAGATCGGGATTCAAAACCATCCTGTGGGCTCTCAGCCTTGAAAAATGGCACCTAAGAGTTTCAAATGCATCTTTCATCCTGAACAGTAGGGAGATCTGTCCCCAAAACTTGGAAAAGATACAGAAAATTCTAGTGTTCTGAAACCGAATATGGTGCACAGGATGAGTTGGGAAAAACAAAGAAATGTTGAGTCCCTTTTATGAAATAGAAGCAAGGTATGGAGCCCCCTGGGATCTCTGTGCCCCTTTCTGCTTTCTGTTCAGGTTTTCCATCTGGCCTTGTCAAAAAGTGGTTATGAGAGCCCTTGATGGTTGTCCTCGTCTGGGGTTAGCCTTGTCTGTTAGTTCTGAATGGACATCTGTATCACCTGTGTTTTTAAACTACTGATTTTTTTCTGCCTCACCCAGAGTTATAAATGAACCTATTTAAAGGCTTGGGGTCGGGAATGTACATTTTCACAGGTCATCCCGGTTTGAGCCCCCAGTCCCCATCCATGGCCTGTCACTAGAACTACTAGCCCATCCAGAGCCCTGGATCACGTTCAGCATCAGCAACGCCATCTTGTCTCGCCTCCCCCATCTCCCCTCCCCACACACACACACCAAGGAGAATCTGTAGCAGTGACCTTGTGCTCACTCAGTCTCTGTCCTCTCTCCTAGGAGGGGTCTGCATCTGTGGAGACAATTGCAAATGCACTACCTGCAGCTGTAAAACCTGTCGTAAAAGTGAGTATTGGCACCTGGACGCTGCCAGGCTCGAGTGTCCCTCACTGTCACTACCTACCCCATGAGGGTAGTACAGGGAATTCTGGGAACTTTTTCTCATCCAGAGGGATATGATATGACATCCAAGGAGACTCCTGGGACAAAGCTCCCCTGGGCTGCAGCCCACCCAGCTCTAAGGACATCCATGGTATTTGAATGTGATATTGGTTCTGACCAGCCCAGTGAGGAAGAGGATAAAGCCTTGGTTTGGAGTACTGAGCCCTGGCTTCTAATCTTATTTCTGTCATGGCTGTGACCTTTGAAAAGCCCACCATCTGTCAGGGGTTCTGATGGACCCTAGGAGACCTCTTAGGTCTCTTCTTCCTCTCATACCCCACAGCCTCCGGGACCAGGGTTTCCTGCTACTTCCTCTAAGGTGCTGGCAGGAGGGTGGGAAGCGAAGGGCCACGGCTCATCTGTCCATCTCCTAACTTTTCCAGGCTGCTGTCCCTGCTGTCCCCCAGGCTGTGCCAAGTGTGCCCGGGGCTGCATCTGCAAAGGGGGCTCAGACAAATGCAGCTGCTGTCCCTGAATCCCACCTATGGCACTGGGAAGTGACTACATAGAACCTGAGTCGAGGGATTGAATTTGTATAATAAGTTGTGCTTTTTATATGTGTGCCCACATGTGGGGCCGGTGACGTTCTTGGAGCAATAAAGTTTCCATTCATGGCTGTCTGGTGGCTCGGAGTATTGTTTAACCCTAATGCTAACCAAGAAGGACCAAGAAGGGCTGGCTCTATTGCAGAACCTCTAGCTGCCCACTGGAACCCCACCCGCAGGTAGCTGCTCACTGATGCTCACTTCAAGATACTGCAACTGTGCCTGGGGCTTTCTCCTACTTTACACAGGGCAGCCATGAGTACAGGAGAGTTCATGGCCCTGGAAACAGGTTCTAACCAACACCAAGCAAAACCCAGCATTTCTACACTGTCTTCCAGAAGTCTGCAGTGGCGTTGAGTTCACAGCTAAGAGCCCACAGTTAACAGACTCTTAGGTTGTCTTCCTTATCCCATGTTGTGGTCCTCAACTAGAGCTTTCTGGGATTCCCACTCAAAGAAACCTTTATTTTGTTTTGTTTGGGTTTGTTTTGGTTTGGTTTCCATTTCGTTTAGTTTCCTTTCGTTTTGTTTTGTTTTGTTTTGTTGAGATAAGGCTTCTCAGTGTAGTTCTGGCTGTCCTGGAACTCTATAGACCAGACTAGACTCAAACTCAAGAGTTCCACCTGCCTCTGCCTCCTGAGTATTGTGATTAAAGGTTTATGACATCACCACCTGGGGCCCAAAGATACCCTCTGAGTGAAGGTCTCCCATAATGCAAGTCTGTCTTAGCCTGACTATGCTGGCCTAATCTTGATCCAGGTGAACTCACCCAGCAAAAAGCTTGTGGTTCTGAGCTCTGACCAGTCACGAAGAGAACCTGTATGTGTGTGAAAAAAACAACAGTCGCAGTACCAACACACAGTCACAGTTTAGTTACTTGGGCCAACACCGGGTTGGGGCGACAGACACATACGCCAGCAAGGAAAAAATGGTGCAGACGAAAATAATGTCCCCCAGAGATTTCTTTCGACCTGGGCTGGTTCACCCCTCCTTAGGTAACCTGGTGATCTCCCGCTCCTGGGAGGTCACCATATGATGCCGAACTTATTACGGACACCTGATCGGCATAGCGCACTACAGCCCAGAATTCCTGGACTCAAGCGATCCTCCTGTCTCAGCCTCCCGAGTAGCTGGGACTGCAGGCATGTGCCACCGCGCCAGGCCCCCCAGAGATTTCTTAAATGGCTTTTTAGATGGACTGCTGAACTACTTGGAGATGCCACAGGTAACAAATGACCACTGTGGGTCATTCAAAATGTACTTCTCAGTGCAGCATCAGGTAGAACCCAGTCCATGAGGTACTTTGCATTTATGCCAAGAGCCAAAGGTAAGGCCTTCCTCTTCACAGTCTGTGGGCACAGAGGCAGTGACAATGCAGCCAAGGGTGCCCAAGGCAGCTTCAGGCACAAGGAGGATCGGGATGAACTTCCAACGACTTGGTGCTGAGCAGTCTAATCCTCCTGCCCCCGTTGCTGTTTAGAAATCACCAGGAGTCTCCCTGGGAAAATTTTCACGCTCTGCCCAAGAGCAAGCTGTGCTGCAGAATCAGCATCTTGGAACAATGGAAAGGGCACGGCCTTTGGCACTGGATATTTGGCACCGGGTATTTGGCACCAGATATACCATTTCTGTCTGTGTGGCCTTAATCAAGTCATTCACCCTCTCCAGGCTCAATATCCTCTTCCATCCTCTGTAAAGTCCCCTCCCAGGGATACACAGAGAAACTGTGTCAGAACACCCATGTACAGAGTAGGCTCCCCGTAAAGAAGGCTTTCTCTGTGGCCGAAGTTTACTTTTGGCTTTTGTTTATTAGTCTCCAAGAAAGCCCCTGACTAGTCACCCTCCAAGGCTCTAGAGCGCCTGCCAAGGTCAGGGTGTTGGGAGTTACACCCTTCAGGACCAGGCAGGCTGTCTCAGGCAAGTAAGCTGGCTACTCTTCCTGCAGCCAGGGCCTTCTTGTCTTGCCCAAAGGCCAACAGGTTAGCCATATTAACCTCTTTTCTTTCTAACACACCTTCAAAGGGGAGAACCGCCCCTCCAATTCTCATTTTTACAATAATACCACCAATATAATATAGATGCTTACTATAAACTGAACACTTGACACACCTAGCACTGTGTGAAATGGTTTTGAAATGTTATCTTACAGACTGTTCACAATCAAGAACACTTCAGGGCCAGACAGTCATTGCTACTAGAGCACCTGCCTCAGAGGGTCCCTCTCTGATTACCCTCTCCATACACTGAGAGTCTAGACCAGTGACACAGCTCAGTGGGTAAGCGCTTGCCACATAAGCCTGATGACCTGAGTTTGCTTACCAGAACTCACACGAAGGTGGAAGGACAGAACTGATTCCACAAACGTTATCCCCTGACCTCTACCCGTGTGCCATGGCCAAGCACATATACCATATCTCCTTTTCCTCCTAAACACACACTAAAAGACAGACAGACAGACAGACAGACAGACAGACAGAGGCTTTTTTTAAGAGTGTCTAATGCACCTAGATGTGGTAGTGTGTGTACCCACACATCTCTAATCCCAGATCTATAGGTCCAAAGTAGGATGTCCAAGCAGGAGTCATTCAGCCCCACCCCTCCCCCTAAGTTCGTTTCCCACCTTCTGGACAATATTTTGATTACCTGGGATCTCAGAACCCAATTTCAGGATCTGTTTATGACCCCTTCCTCATACCTGACCTTCCTGAGGGCGGACCCTGCATGGCTATCAGTCTCTTGAAGCCTAAACCTGCAGGATGCTCAAGGGTAGCCATTCTCAGGGCTGAGGGTGAGGGTGGGGTAAGGACACATTAGAAATGTGAGCTTTGCTGTCTACAGAGAGCAGAACAGGCTGGGGTGGGAGGAAAGGGGCATGGGATGCAGACAAGTCTTCCCTTTGTGTTTTTGCCTCTGCCCACTCCAAATGCTAGGGGCATTTCTACACTAACAGCCATAGAAGAGAATGCTGTCCTGAAATTTGATCTCCAAATGAGGAAGCCGAGGCTTAAGGCAGTCAGTGGCTGGCTCTGCATCGTAAGACCTGTGAGGGGCAAGACAGGGACTTGGTCTGGTCTGCCTGACTGAGGTTAATTCTTGCCCAAGTTCTATGAATAGCTATGAGAAAAGACAGGGGACAATGTCACGTGAGTGGTCCCTGCATGGCTCAGTGCTTTAGGGAGTCCCATATTACAGCTCACAAACCCTAAGTTTGTTACAGAATACAGGGCAGCCTCTATCACTCAGGAGCAGATGTTTGCGTGGCACTGTGCGATCTAACAGCTCTGATGTCAGCTCTTGCTAATGCTGTTCAGGACCCAGGAAAACACCCCTCTATCTCCTGGCCTGAATCCTCAAAACAAAAACAGGATCTTTGAACATCAGTAGGGTTCATGGATTGTTCAGATACCAGTGTGGGAGACAGACAGCATTTTCAAAGTTCAGGGAGAACGTTAGTGGTGGAAACGGCAGAAAATGAGAATCAACCAGCATGTCAGTTTATATTTCTCACAAAGCAAGACTGCTATTGGTTACTGAGATGGTTTCAGTGAAAATGGCTCCCACAGATCCAAATGGACCTCATATACTTGAATCCTTGACCCCCTCGCTGGTGGAACTGTTTGAGGGAGGACTAGGAGATGTGGCCTTGTTGGAGGTGTGTCACTAGGGAGCGGGCTTTGTGGTCCGCACCAATCCTAGTGTCTTTTCCTCAGCCTGGCAGTTGTGTCTCAAGGTGTGTGTTCTTGGCTACTGCTCCAGTGCCATGCCTGCTTGCCTGCTGCTATGCTCTCTGCCATGATGGTCATGGACTCTGATCCTCTGGAAATGTAAGCCCTAAATAAATTCTATTTTTCTAGAAGTTGCCTTGGTCGTGGTGTCTTATTACAGCCATGGAAAAATAAGTAGGACAATGTCACATGCTATCATTTTCTGTTAGTGAGATCTATCCAATTCCCCCTGTTTTTCTTTGTATTCTGAGAATGTTTAGGACTGTGTGATTAACTGCAGAAGTTTCGCAGGAATATTTGCAGTGCTAAGCAAGCCGTATCACTCACAAAAATGTGCATTAGTTGTTAAATATGCACATATTTAAATGCTATAGAAAGATGTTTGTGGGCCCCGATATTAAACTATTTTAAGTCTCAAATCCCCAGTGTAATGGTACTGAGACAGGGACTTCAGGACATCACGAGGTAACGAGGGTGGAGCCCTCATGATGAGATTAGTGCCTGTCTATAAAGAAATAAAAAGAATGGGTGGTCGGGACTAAACGCTTTCAAAATTGTTAGAAAGATTGCAAAAATAAATAAACAAACCTATAAAAATGTAGAGCCAGATGGCAGGAGAGTGTCTGATGAAGGTCTAACTTCCCTTACTTGCAGATAGCCATTCTCTTTGTGTCTGCTACCCACATGGCAGGTCTACAGAAAGATCTATTCATCGTAGTTTCTGTCTCTCCCTACTCCCCCACTCATTGACCCTTTCCTGGCCCAAACAAAGCAAAACACCTAGAAGTCCTCCATAGACTTGCTGGTTGTTTGAGCTGTGACTTTACCTGTCCCTTGTTTATTCATAAATCTGGTTCAACTCATCCTGACATTTCAGAAATACTCAAAGGTCTCTGTTCTGTCCGCATCCTCCCCAACCAGGCTGTTCTTTGTCCTCCCTCAGTTTTTGTGAATGGATGTTCAGGAGGGAGAAGTATTGCCTTAGTCAGAAGTATGAGCTAAGGCTCGGGTTGGATAGTGTTCATCCATGCCCTACATGTCTTCTACTCCACAGGAAATAGACTCAGAGACTTGAGGGAGTCTTCAAAATATAGTCAAGACTAGCTGGTGGAGAAACCTGAAGTGCACAAAGCTGACTGACATGGGACAAAGAGGCAATTGTTACATATGGCTGTAGGGGTAACACTGCAGCTTTCAGAAAAGAAATGCCTAGAAAACAGAACTTAGGTCAAAGAACAAGAAGAGACTGGAATGTGTCTCAGAGGCAGAGTGCTTACCTCACATGCACAAGGACCTGGTTTCCAGCCCAGAACTGCACAAGAACTCAACATGGTAGTCACCTAAGCAGAAAAGTGCTGGGTCCTGAGGCTGCTACATCTTGTGTTCTTGTGCTGTCTGAGGAAGACAAAGGCTGTGACAGAGTCTGAACCCAATCATGCCCTGGTGGACTCTTCATTACAGGCCCCAATGGGGAGTTAGGGAAAGCTTCAACCCAGAAGCCAGTGAAACTGGTGACCCTGAGTCCAATACCCAACAATACCCAAGCATGGCTGAGGGTATGTTCTATCTCAGCCAGGGTGGGTAGGAATCAGGACTGCCCAGAAGGCACTAAGTACCCCTGAACAAGGCCACTGGGAGGATCCTTCAGCAAAGATTTAAAGACAATTAAGCAGTTTACACGAAAGAACCATAAAATGTTCTACCTGTTTGATCTTAAAGTTTAACTCCTGGAGCTCTATTGCACTGGCCTGGCAGATAAAGGCGCTTGCTGCCATCGAGATGGCCTGAGTTTGATTCCAGGACTCACGTGGTGATAAGAGAACGAATCCCTATAAGCTGTCCTCTAACCTTTATGTGTAAAGAATAGGATATACACATGCAGACACGCACGCACACGCACACAACACGGCTACTGATGAGAAACCACCAGAAAACAGTTATGACCACGTTGTAAACAGGCAGGTTATACATTATGTAGCAATCTTTCTTTCTTTCTTTCTTCCTTCCTTCCTTCCTTCCTTCCTTCCTTCCTTCCTTTCTTTCTTTCTTTCTTTCTTTCTTTCTTTCTTTCTTTCTTTCTTTCTTTCTTTCTGCTTTTTAAAGACAGGGTCTCAGTATAGAGCTATCCTAGAACTCACTAAGTAGCTTGGGCTGGCCTTGAACGTACTCTGATCCTGGATAAGGACCCTGAGCATTTGTTTCTGTCTCTTGTATGCTAGGCTCATGCCATTGAGTTCATGCTCCTCCTTTGGGGAAGGAAACGGGAGAGGAGACAGTTTGCTTTGCTTTTTCAGGATCTTGAATCTCTGGACTCCAGTGAGACTCCTGCTTTAGCTCCTCAAGGTACCAGAAGCATAGACTGGTCCTTGCAGTATTCCCTGAACAAGCCACACAGAACACAAAATACAGAAGTGAAATATTAAAACATCAACCGTGTTTGTATTTGGATCATGGATAAAAGAAACATATGTTTATATTTTTCTTTCTTTTAATTTTCAGAGACAGGGTTACTCAGTGTAGCCCAAACTGTCCTAGAACTCACTTTGTAGACCAGGCTGGCCTCAAATTCACTGAGATCGGCCTGCCTCTGCCTCCTGAGTGCTGGGATTAAAGGCATGCACCACCACACCTGACTTATTTATTTATTTATTGTTTGTTTGTTTGTTTGTATAGGTGTTTTGCCTCTGTGTATATGTACCACTTTCATGCCTGGTGGACTGGAGTTACAGATAGTTCTGAGTTGCCATGTAGGTGCCAGAAATCAATCCAAGGTCCTCTGGAAGAGACAGTGTTTTTAACCACTGAGCTATCTCTCTAGCTTTTGGGGGGATTTTGAGACAAGATCTTACTACATATAAAAAGTTGGCCTTGAACTCAGGGTAGTAGTAGAATTAATAGACAAGGGATTAAATGCACCTGGTTCGAGTTTACTTTAGAAGGAGAGGAGAAAGTACCTGGAATTGAAATTACCTGGGAAATTTTAGAATCTGGACCATTTGAGTATGGTAGCCCCAGCCTTACTGTCCGTCTGCCTTTGCACATCAGTGCCCCAGAGATTTTTGTTCAATTTCTCTTACTTGGATCCAAATGCCCTTGTCAGGGAGGCAGGGGTAGATATGACTATCCACATTTGATAGATCCTAAAGCTGACAGTTAGTGACAGACTAGGGCTTGCATGGCATGTCTGATTCCCTGGTCCCCTTCCTTCTGCATTTGATCTCTAATTCACAGCAGGACTGTTAAGAGTAAGGCAGTGTCTCTCAGCATTGGTGCTGATAAGAGAAGGAGCCAGACAATCCTATGCACTGTGGGATAGCCCTGAGCACTGTAGGATAGCCCTGTGCACTGTAGTGGCTCTGGCCCCTAGCTCTCACTCAGCCGCAGTATCAAACATCATTTTACCACCACAACCAAGGCTGATGGTCCCAAAGGGTTCCAGATGGAACTGAAGGCAGTAGGTTCTACAAGACAGAAAGGCCAAAGAGCACAACCAGAAAGCAAAAGACTGGGAATGGTTTGCCTACAGCACATAAGGACAGAGCCAGAGCTATTTCCAAAGCATTGTCCTCTCCAACAAAAGGAAGTATGGGGTTTTGTTCAGGGAGCCTGTGCATATTCACACGGGAGAGCACTTTGGAGGCAGGAGCCTTCCAGAGCATGCTCAGTTTAAGATGTACTTTCTAGCATGCTAGTTCAAGGTCATGGTTCAAGAAGGAAAATGGGAGATATTCCTAACTGTGCTTAGCTCAAGGTCATGGTGCACACATATGAACAGCTAACATGGAGACAGGAACTCTTCTGGGCACACTCAGCTTGAGAGCTAAAGGGAGAGGATGGAATCAGTACTGGGCACGCTTAGCATCTTTCTCTCCAAAAGGGTTCTAGGTAAAAGCAAGCAAAGGACACTTTAAGGTGCATTAGCATAGGAGGTTGCCCCTAAGGGTACATGCTTACTTAGCTGCTGTCAAACATTACCGAACACCTCTTGAAGGCGAAGTGGGGCAGGGGAAGGGAGGATGAGGCAGTCCCCCACAGGTGAGAACCACTGAAGTAAGGTGAGGTGGTGTGAGAGGGAGCTTTGATACGGGGTCAAGCCCTGCCTCCACGCCTGGGAAGCTAATGAGTATAAGAGGGGAGAGGAAAGATTGTTGATGGTAAAAGGCCCAGGGACTGCCACTCTAGGCAGACTCCTGGGAGCATTTATGTTACTGTATGCTTTTAAATTGCTTTGTTTTGTTTTACTTTGCTTTTGAGATAAGGTCTTGCAATAGAGCCCAAGTTAGCCTAGAACTCCCAATCCTCCTGCCTCAGTCTCCCAAATGCTGAGGTTAAAGGTATGTGTCACCACACTCCATCTGGCTTCTACATGTTGGTTTTTAATGAATTAGCTCCCTTCTCACCTAAACTTTGGAATTTTGGAGAAAGTGGACATTACCGTATTCGTCCTTACACCACCTTGCGTGGTATCTGGATTCGAGCAGATATTGTGCCTTTTTTTGGACATGTAACTGAATGCTGATGATTAAAGCAGATATTATAAACCTACCGTGTGTCACTCATTAGGAAAAACAAGATGATGGCCCCATGGTAACCTTATTAATGCACACTGAATCCATTCTGACTCTATCCATGGCCTAGCCTTCAAGGGTCCTTTAAAATACTGGCTCCCAGATCACGCTGTGTTCTCACACCAACTCACTCAATACCCATGGAACTAGGGTATACATAGAAACGAGGTGGTCTAAGTTCTGTTGCTGAGATCATTGTTGATATAGAAATATCACTTGTCTAAAGGGGATGCAAATTATTCTGGAGCCAAATATAAGTGACCATGTCCCAGGAACACAGATTTAGGTCACTCCAGAGTCTACGTTCTAACATGGAAGCTGTTTCCTGAAGTTGTTATAGGACAAAGAAAACCATAAACGACCCTTTTCAAATACATTGATGAAAACAGAGACAGGCTGTAGCAAAATGGGAAAACCCCTGCTCTAGGCCTCAGATGCCCCCTGATGACACTTTACTTCTGAGCTGGGGAAAAGCCAGTGGTCTACTAAGTTAAAACATTAAAAAGGATGTTTTGTGCATTCCCAAGCTATTTACCTAATGGTCACAAAGCTGTTAGGTCGGGTTCATAAGAGGACTAACTTGCATCTATCACATGCAGCTTTCCTATGGCATTTAGAGGCACACAAAGGTACCCAGCTGGAAGGACACAGGAAGGGCAAAGCACTGACTTGAAGCTGATCGGATCTATGAGACTTCAGACTGGTGGAGACCACGCTTCCCTGCCCACTGTCCTTTGAGAAGCACCTGACTTTAGCTATAATCACACAGCAGCTGACCTAGTGTCATACTGAAATTTATTTTTAAAAGAAACCTTGTGTCGCTGCCTTTGAGGAGACACTGAGTCATTTGGCAGAAGAAGGGAGTAACTATGGAGATAAATACCGAGAAAGAAACAAAGTTCTAACTACCAGCTGTGGCTTCTTGATGTTTCCCCCTTGTCCCTCTCCTGGCTTCTTCAGCCTCTGTGTGTTCCAATGGAGGAGCTGAGGCAGCATGAGAGAGGCCGACAAGATGAGTTAGCACCGAGCTGAACTTCCTTAACACAACCCGAGAGACTGGTCCAGAAAGCATCAAGTGATTCAGGGTTAATTTATACCATTGTATCATTTGCAGACGTTGGAACCAGATTTGGAGTCAAGAGTCAAATTCTAGCTTTACTTCACTCTTGTCATGTGACTTTGGCCAAGATCCACGCTGTCTCTGATTTTTTAATCAGCTAAAATAAGAAATACCTAGGACATGAGTTTCCAGGAGTCAGAGTTACTGCCCCAACCCTAGGTGAATAACAGGACAGGCAAGGAGGCAGAGAGGAACACTTTTTAACTCAAGGATAAAACCTCATATACATCAATAATCTGGTGACAGGCTAGGCATGGTAGCACACACCTTTGATATCAGCACTCGGGAGGCAGAGGTGGGAGGGAAGCCCTCAGAGTTCAGAGCTAGCCTGGTCTACAGAGAGCGAATTCCAAGACAGCCAGGGATACACGAAGAGACCCTGTCTCAGGAAACAAAAACAAACAAACAACAACAACAAACAAAAAACAACAACAAACAAAAAACAAAACAAGAAATTATCACTACCACAACCATCATCATTTGGTGGCATCATCATCAAGTGAGTGGCCAAAATGACTAGAATTCTGGACCTAGTTATTACAGCTCACAACTGGCCTAGGCTACAACCTGGCTCCCTGAAGCTGAGAGCTGAGTCCTTAACATAGCAGAAAGAACCCTGGGCCAGGATGAGGAACGCCTGGAGTCAAGAGCCTGATACACAGGGCTGGAGTTCTGATGGTTTTCTCTATGGGAACCACATACAGAGTTATGTATGCTCAGGCCATGGGCTAAGAGACTGGATAAATGGAATTCAGAATGCACCAACACAGATCTATCAGGGCAGGCTGAGGAGTGCTGGACTCAGACTCAAGTCCCAAATCTGCCTCTGGGACAAGTCACTTAATTTCTCCCGGCCTCAGTTTCTTCAGTTACCAAAATTCCACCATTGAAAGTCCTCACAGGCTCTCTCCTCCAGCCGAGCAAGATGCCCAAAGGAACGAAGGCCAAGGGGAAGAAGGTAGAACCGGCCCTCACCATTGTCAAGAAACAGGAGATCAAAAATGTGGTCAATCCTCTGTTCAAGAAAAGGCCCAGAACTTTGAGATTGGGCAGGACATCCAGCCCAAAAGAGATCTAACACGCTTCGTTAAATGGCCCCGCTACATCAGGCTGCAGCGGCAAAGAGCCATCCTCTCTATAAACAGCTCCAGTACCTCCTGCTGTTAACCAGTTCACCCAGGCCCTGGACAGGCAAACAGCTACTCAGCTGCTTAAGCTTGCCCACAAGTACAGGCCAGAGACAAAGCAAGAGAAGAAGCAAAGGCTACTGGCCCATGTTGATAAGAAAGCTGCTGGCAAAGGGGACATCCCAACTAAGAGACCACCTGTCCTCTGAGCAGGAGTCAATACAGTCACCACCTTGGTGGAGAACAAGAAGGCTCAGCTGGTGGTGACTGCCCATGATGTAGACCCCATTGAGCTGGTGGTTTTCCTGCCTACCCTGTGCAGAAAGATGGGTGTGCCCTACTGCATCATCAAGGGAAAGGCCAGGCTGGGTCGCCTGGTCCACAGGAAGACATGCACCACTGTTGCCTTCACACAGGTTAACTCGGAAGACAAGGGTGCTCTGGCTAAGATGGTGGAAGCTATTAGGACCAATTATAATGACAGATATGATGAGATCCGCCGCCACTGGGGAGGCAATGTCCTGGGTCTTAAGTCTGTGGCTCACATTGCTAAGCTGGAAAAGGCAAAGGCTAAAGAACTCACCACTAAAATGGGTTTAAAAATGTACAGTAAGTTTTCTGTACATAGATATAATTACAAAATTATCTTCCAAAAAAAAAAAAAAAGAAAGTCCTCACACAACTATGTAGCATGCTTAGCTCCACATGGTATTCATACAATAGGGTACCTAGCATACAGTGAGCTCCCCACAATGGAGGCATTATTCGTGGAAGCCATTAGCAGTCATTTGGTGAACCCGTGTGAAAGCAAACTAGGCTGAGGGTTCCTAAGTCCACAGAAGTACCTGTTAGTACTCCTCGCCCCAGCTTCAGCTGCCCTGTGGACAACTGTTCTCCTGCATTCATTCCATTTACACCCCAGGTCACCCTGAGAAAAGACTTCATTTGCAGATAGGCAGATGTGCAAGTGCTCTTTCGTATGAACATCCTTTACCAAGGTTCCTGAAACCCTGGCCAATGGCTCAGTCCCAGGAGAGTAAACTGGGAAACTCTGAGAATAAAGAAATCTTAATCCAGCTCTGGATCAACTTCAGCCAGGGTGTGGGACTCACCTGGCTCCTTGTATTTTTGTGAGATCATCGGGGGATTTTCCATCTCTTGGTAGGTGTGAGCCCAACTGTTCTCCACCCCCACCCCACCCCCAGCCTACCTGTTTCTGCTTGTTGAGCCCAGTCTACCTGAAAAGGTAAGTTTCCATAAGCTCCTTTATCCCAGATTGCTGGGAGGACTTGGAGTGAAGCCTGCTGTGGATGACCCAGGGACACATAAGCTCATGCCTACAGACCCCTATTCCAGAAGCACAGAGCTTAGTCTATGAAGCAGGGGTCACATAGGACATGCTTGTTTATAACTGGTCAGAGCCAATGTGGCTGGAGCTCTGCCACCTCATTTAAAGTCCCCAGGAATCCATAAAGTGGTGACGAATATTATTACCACTTTCCCTTGAACCATACAAGCCACCAATATGTCTAGTGAGTTGTTGAGTCACAGGACAAATGAACCCAGTCAGCAAGGCTTCCTCCATTCCTTTCCTTATTAACTAAGTGTGTTCTGGCAGAATGCTTTCCACGCAAGCATAAGGACCTACATTCAATCCCAAACACCGACATTGAAAATCCGAAGGTGACAGTATGCTTCTGTCATTTCATTTCAGTGTTGCGCTGAGGTACTGGAGACAGGAAAGCCCCCGAGGAAAGCCAGCAAGCCTTACCTAGTCAACCAAGCTGTATAAGCCGTGGAGGTCCAAGGCCTAAAGCAAAGAAGTGTGAGGCCCGAGCACATGTAGGGCAGACAGAAACAAACTCAAAGCCAGTGCCAGAGTTCCTGTAGCCCGAGATCTGAATGACTCAGCACCGTTAGAACGAGCTCCAGCTCCAAGCTCAGTGGCACAGGAGGGAGACACCATCTCTTCCCTAAGTCCTTCTCATCCTCTCTCCCTTTTTTCTTTTCTCCCTTCTTTTTTTAACTCCAATGAAACTTAACCTCAAGGACTACAGGTATTGGTCCTACAAAGGAAGACCCTAGATGGCTGGAGAAAGAGCCCAGTTGGTAAGCACACTTGCTATGCAAGCGTATGAACCCGAGTTAGGATGTTCAGCATCCACGTAAAAGTAAGGCATGACTGCACATGCTTAGTATTCCAGAGCTGGGTCCAAGACCAGCAAGCTTCCAGTTCAGTAAAAGACTCCATCAGTAAGACAAAGAGTGATAAAGGACACCAAAGTCCTCCTCTGGACTGTGTATGCAAGCACACAGGCACATACCCCAACACACTCCTCCTTGGCCAAGTCATTTTGAAGGCCACTTGTCCAGCTCAGGTTTGGAATAGAAGCTCAGTTCTGTCTGGTGGACAATTACAGCAGAGCTGGGTATCTCACCCCCGCATCCCACCACACCCCACCCCACCTGTGACAACCTAAGCCTGAGGCCAAATATGGTCTTATACGTTCTTTATCCCAGTACTTAAAGAGATTGAGGCAGGAGAGTCCTGAGTTCAAGGTAGCTAGCCTGAGCTACAAGAGGATTAAGAGTTTGAGATACCCCAGTCTCAAAAATAAATAAAATAAAATAAAATAAAATAAAATAAAATAAAATAAAATAAAATAAAATAAAATAAAAAAGCCGGGGCTGGTGGTGTACACCTTTGGTCCCAGCAGTTGGAAGATAGATGCAGAAGGAATTAAGAGTTTAAGGTCGCCGGGCGGTGGTGGCGCACACCTTTAATCCCAGCACTTGGGAGGCAGAGGCAGGTGGATTTCTGAGTTCGAGGCCAGCCTGGTCTACAGAGTGAGTTCTAGGACAGCCAGGGCTATACAGAGAAACCCTGTCTCGAAAAGAAAGAGAGAGAGAGAGAGAGAGAGAGAGAGAGAGAGAGAGAGAGAGAGTGTGTTTAAGGTCTTCCTTGGCTGAATAACAAATTTGAGACTAGACTAGGCTGCTTAAGACCCTGTCTCAATAACAAAGAGAAGCAACCTCGAACTGTCGCCAAAGAGAGAGTGATGGTCCCTAGGGGATGTCTCTGTAAATTTAGTCTGGGCTAAGCAGGTGATCAGGGCTCTGTAGAGGGACTTTATAGGAAATATTGGGCCAGAAAAGGCCATGTGTCTCCCACCGAGCTGCAGATGCTGATCCCTTAGGTCTCCACTTTTCATCCTTCTTCAGGGATCTTGGGAGCACCTTTGCTGCTGCTGCTGTGATAGTCAGCAGCAGGCTCACTGCTCAGCATCCCACTTGGACCAAACTGATAAAGACTTCTGGGATAAGAGGGAGACGAATCTGTGGGAAAGGGCAATACTACTTTGTCTCTCAACTTGCAAAGATGGTACGCACAGGCACCTTCAGAGAGACAGTAGCAGGGAGCGGAAAGCGGGCGGGATAGGCTACTTTGGTCTTATACTCAGCAAGGACTCCGGACAGCTGCCGCAGTGCACAGAGAGAGCAGGCGCTGTGCGTGCGCAGGGGCGGACGCCAAGTCGCTGCTTGCGCGCCCCCGCCTGGGGCTATAAAAGCCTTGCCACCTGCTGCCCTAGCTACGCAGCGCATCCGCTTGCCCGGAGGAACCAAGCTACAGTCTCTCGCGGCTACTGGCCTAGCTATGGACCCTGAGACCTGCCCCTGTCCTACTGGTGAGCCCCTTCCCCAGCCTGAGGCACTTTGCCCTTTACTGGCAAAGAACCCACTCCTCTGTCTTCACTCAAGGACATTTGGGGGAGGAGTCCTTTCCCCCCACCCCCATCTTTAACCCTGTGATGGTGATAACCTTCGTTTAGGTATGGGGACGCCGGGTTTCCCTAGTATAATCCTTCGTGTGCCCTCTTAGGTGGTTCCTGCACCTGCTCGGACAAATGCAAGTGCAAGGGCTGCAAATGCACGAACTGCAAGAAGAGTGAGTGCACCCCCTACCCCCACCCCGCCGTAATCTCCCGCCGCACCCACCCCACCCCCACCAGACACTATGAAGCAAAGCTTCCTGCAGCAGACCTTCAGATACCTTCAGATATTGCAACCGATATTAATACAGCGCGGGGGGGGGATGTTTTGATGATTTTCCAGAGCTATCAAAAGGTAGCCGATTTGAGAGCTGAGCCCCCATTCTTTTTCCAGGGCCTGGGGATCCCCAAGGAAGAATGGGCGGGTCAGATTTAGAGGTGAAGTGGCTTGGCCCTTCTCAGGCCTTGTGGGTCTCCTTAGTTTGCTCTTTCCAGATCTCAGCAATGTAATATGCTTGGGGTGAGGTATGGAGGTGGGACCAATGCTCCCTTCTTGTGTGGCTATGCATAGATCCCACGGATTTGCTGGTCTCAACATTATCCCCGCCCCTCCCCTGCTGTAAGTCCCCTCTCAGTACCTTTCACATTGGCTTGCCTTCTTCTTGAGACCTAACTCTCCCTCTGGCCCAGGCCTGAGCCCAGTATTCCCAGGGGATTGCCTAGTACCCACCCAAGAAGCTGTGGGCTAGTTATAGGGTGACCCTCTACAGAGGCCCCGGCAGCCACTGCAGTACCATAGATGCTGAGTCAGACCTGCTGTGGCAGTATGAGGGGAGAGCCACCTGTCCTGGAAAAAGCCTGATGACTCTCCAGCCTCCAATATTGCTTTCCCCTCCCCTTTGATGGAGACAGATGCCGGCATCAGACTGGGCACATACACACACACATACACTCATTTTATCTGCAGGCTGCTGCTCCTGCTGCCCTGCCGGATGTGAGAAGTGTGCCAAGGACTGTGTGTGCAAAGGTGAAGAGGGGGCCAAGGCAGAGGCGGAGAAATGCAGCTGCTGTCAGTGAGGACTCCAGTCCCTCCCACACAGCCTATGTAAATAGTGCTGGGTGTCCCTGGTGGGGCATGGTTGTTGTCCCCCTTCCTGGCTGCCTGCTCGGGGTGTGAATAAATCCCATGCACAGCCTGAACCCAAGACTGGTCTCTTTTTCAAGTGGGAAGGATGTGGGGGGTTGGGATGGGGTGGGGCACTCCATGGAATTTATCCGGCTAAAAGCAGAAAGAAGGCTGAGATTTAGGCTTCCACTTGTTTGGGACCAGGACAGAGCCCTGGAGACAACAGAGACCTGCGTGTGCCCATACATATGTGCATGCACATCCACACACACAGATACCATCATGTGACACTCCATTCTCCTTTGAAGTCTGCCTAAGCTCAGAGGGAGAAGACGGCAGGCCAGGCCCATAGAGGTTTATCTGTCCAACCTAGAAACCTCACTTTATTGTCTGTATAGAGGGGCTACGGGGAATTAAAATCAGACTCTGGCACCAAACACTTGTGGTCTCTGGAATGTTCTAGTTGTTCCCACAAAACTGCCAGCTTTCACATATCGAAGGAGCATCCAGGACGCCCCTCCCCCCACCCCCCACCCCCAACCGGGCTTTATCCTGGCACAGCTGTGTCTCCAAGGTCACCACCTCCAGCAGCCAGCTCGTCTCCCTGAGACACAGATTGCTGGGCCCTTTTCAAACTCCATTTGGTTTGGCAATTTGTCTACAACACCCCACCCCCACTTCCCAAGGAAAAGAACGGTAATAAGAACCTGCACCCTTAGTCAAGATGGTCTGTCCTTCATAAAGAGAATTCTCAGCCCCGTGGGAACTGCCAGATTCAGGAGAAATAGACTGTGGGATGGCTGGAGCTGCCCTGTAAGGGGATACGGGGTTGTAAACACATCAGCGTTCCTCCATTCTGCACATTTCATTCAAAAGCTCACCACAACCACTGTTTCTTACTCTAATAGGCTGAGTTTTAAGAACAAGGAGGCTAGCTTTGAAAAGGAGCTGTGAGAGGCTCTCTCCAGCCGGAAGCCTTCTCGTTCCAAAGCACTGGGAAGTAAGAATAGTGGCTCAAGGCACAGAACACAGACCCTTGGGCTGATGAGCTGGCTCAGTGGGTGAAGACACTTGTTACCTTGAGTTCAATCCCCAGAACCCACACAGAAGAAGAAGTTGTACTCTAACACAATCACCGAGGCACATGCACAAACACACACACGTACATACATATACATACATGCATAAATATACACATATATGCATATATGCATAAATACAACACACACATGCATATACATACACGAATAAACACACAAACACATAAATACACAACATACCTACATACATACACATACACTCATAAAACACACACAAATGCACTTATACATAAATACACACACTCACACAGACACATACAAATAAAAATAAATTCAAGCCAGGCAATGGTGGCACACGTCTTTAATCCCAGCACTTGGGAGGCAGAGGCAGGCGGATTTCTGAATTCAAGGCCAGCCTGATCTAAAGAGTGAGTTCCAGGACAGTCAGGATTATACAGAGAAACCCTGTCTCGAAAAAACCAAAAAAAAAAAAAAAAAGAAGAAGTTCAAGGCTAGCCTGGACTATGCAGGATTGTGTCTCAAATACTAAATCGTGTGTGTGTGTGTGTGTGTGTGTGTACATGTGCATGCCTGTGTTTAGGGGTGTGGGTTTCAGTGTGTGCATATGCATGTAGAAGCCAGATATGTCATCCTTAGGTGCCATCCACCTTGGGTTTTTGAGATAGGGCCTCTCACTGGAACTTGAGGCTTTCCAGTTCAGGCAGGCAGTCTGGCCAGCCAGCTCCAGGGATCTGCCCCTCTGTCTCCTCAGAGCTGGGATTACAAGCACACAGCACCACACCAGCTTTCTATGTGAGCGCTGGGGATCAGCAGATCGATGCTGACCTTGTGATTGACCCTGAGTCTTATCACTTTAGAGAACTATGTGAATGCCACACCCATTTTACAGTGGGCAGCGGAACCCAGGGTATGTGTGTGGGAGTCACACACTACAATGTATCGGAACTGGGATGAGAATCAAGCCTGAAGTCCAGGGCCCCGTGCTTACCTCTGCATTGTTTTCCCGCTTCTGGCTTGTCTTGTGTTACAAACAAAACAAACAAACAAACAAACCCCAGAAGCACTTATAACTTCATGTCCCACAAAGGTGACTGTTACAAAGCAAACTTGCACAGTGCTACAGGATTGTGATTTTTGGTATTCGGAAGACTGACACAGGAGAAGTTTGAGGCCAATCTGGATTACATGGCAAATGCATGTCTCAATTACACTAAAATGGGGGCCTGGAGAGATGGCTCAGCAGTTAAGAGCTCAGGCTGCCCTGGCAGAGGACCCCAGTTTGAATCTTAGCTCACAACTGTCTCTAACTCCAATCTCAGGGAATCCAATGCCAATTCTAGCATCCTTTGTCACCAGATAGACACATGGTACACAGACTTCATGCAGACCAAACACGTAAAATAAATAATTTTTTAATTAAAAATCGTACAAAGATAAATAGAAAAGTGTTGACCTTGATGTAGAGAAACTGTGATCCTTGGGAATAGAAACTTAGTCGGCGGCTGTGGGAAACAGTCCAGCCGTTCCTCAAAATGTAAAAATAGAATTATATGATCCAGAAATTCCACTTCTGGGTAAACACTCAAAGGAATTAAAAATAGGATCTCTTCCTTCCCTCTTCTTTTCCTCTTCCAACTACCTCTTTTCTCCTCCCATCTTCCTCTCTCTCTCTTCTCTCCTTCTCTATCTCTGTCTCTCTCCGTCTCTCTGTCTCTGGTCTCTGTCTCTGTCTGTCTCTCTCTCTCTCTGTCTGTCTGTCTGTCTGTCTCCCTCTCTCTGTCTACCCCCCCCCTTTCGGACACAGAGTTTCTCTATGTAGCACTGGCTGTCCTGGAACCTGTTCTGTAGACCAGGCTGTACTGGAACTCAGAGTTCCACCTGCCTCTGCCTCCGAGTGCTGGGGTTAGAAGCATACCACCATCAGGTTCCTTTTACTCTCTTCCTATCCCTTGTCCTCACCTCCCACCCACCTCTGCACCTCTAGCTATAGTTGCAATCCTCCAGCCTCAACCTCTGAATTACTTTCCCCATCCCTGTGCAAAAACAATTTAAAGAAGGCTGACTTTGTTGGCTCACAGCGAGGGCACAGTCTATCAGGGCAAGGTGACCATGGCAACAGAGGGAGGCGGCTGGTCTCTTACCACAGTCAGAAAGCAGAGAGAGATGAATGCTAATGCTCAGTCCGCCGTCTCCTGTGTGTTCAGTCCTGGACCCCAGCCCATGGGATGAGCTGCCACAGCTGGCAGGGTCTCCCCATCTCTGTTAATCTGAAAACTCCCTCACGTCCCCAGAAGTTTGTCTCCTAGGTGTTTCTAGATCTTGCCAAATTGACAATCAAGATTAAACATAAGTTAATAATGAACCATAAGTTTGACTTATAAGTTGAAAAAGTAAATTGCAGATTGGTATACGTAAAACAAATTATGTAAAGAGGTAAATTATGAGCTCCATATTGACATATACATGAATAAAGATATGTGTGCCTGGGAAGAAAATGGACTTTCTCTGAGAATCAAGAGGCTCAGGAGCCGGGCAGTGGTGGCGCACACCTTTAATCCCAGCACTTGGGAGGCAGAGGCAGGCGGATTTCTGAGTTCGAGGCCAGCCTGGTCTACAGAGTGAGTTCCAGGACAGCCAGAGCTATACAGAGAAACCCTGTCTCAAAAAAAAAAAAAAAAAAGAGGCTCAGGCATTTCATTTGTTTGACTAGTTTGGGCCATACTTTGTAGCTCAGGTTGCCCTCAAATGCTCAATCCTCCTGCCTCAGCCTTCTGTATGCTGGAATTACATGTATCGCCATGCCACACTTGTTTAATTTTTAAATATGCAAGTGATCACTAAACCCAAATACGATCAAGGCACGGTGGCCTGTGCCTGCAGTCTCAGCTCTCAGAGGCAGAGGCTGTCCGAGGCCAGCTTGGTATACATAGTGAGCCAAGGGGTAGCCAAGGTACATAGTGAATCCTTGTCTTTGAAAAAGAAAATCTGAATAGGAGATCTATTCCTGTTGGGAAATAAAAATCCTAATGGAAACTACAGAGTTACTGATTGGATGTTAGGGTCCATTTAACTCCTCACAGGGCTTGGGACACAACTCAGTACCAGAGTGGGTACTAACATTCACAGGGAAATGGATTTGATTCCCCAGAACTACAAAAAGGGGGGAAGCATATGCTAGCTAGTTTTTTTAATTTTTATTTTTTAAATATGATTTATTTATTTTTTTCAAATTGTAATTTATACTCATTCACACAGGGGTTATAAACACAGAAAGGCAGGATGTGGGGAAGGGGATGACACTGGAGCGTGGGTGTTCAGGTGGAGTACAGTTATCTTTCAGAACAGGGTATCGGCTGGGTAAGGGTTCAGGGGACAGGTCGCTACGGCTCTGCCTATGATTCGCTAGTGCTTGGTAATATCTGCCAAGGCTACCTATTTACAAGGTCTATGACTACTCAGGCTGGTAAATTGTCACAAAAGCTGCCTGTTTATAATAGCTTATAGCCATCTGTTTCAGTGTTTATCCACAGAGACCCAAGACTTGGTGTTAGTATACATGTATGACAGGTCTATTGCTGATTTTAGGCCTATGGCTGATTTTAGGCCTTCAGTGTATAATCAGGGCTGCCCCTGACATCTCCTCCCTTCCCTAAGTATAGGAGGGCTGTGACAAATCTAATCTTGCGAAGGTGGGGATAGAGGCCTGACCTCCAGTAATTGAAAGGGACTTGTAGTGGCTCCGGTCCCCCTGTCATCCAGTGAGGCATGAGGGCCATACCCGTCCCGATGTCTTTTTCCTGGAGAGGGGATACTTTTGACATCAACCCCTATGCAGTCAGGCTTGTCCCTCAGGGGACCCAGAGAGATATTTTTAACTTTTATTGGTATTCCTTTGCAGTGCTTAGCCTCGCAGCCTAAGCAAGAATTCAGGTCGCCTGTCAGAGGGGGTTCTGGGTGGCCCCTCTCAGCTTGGTCTATGGGGGAAAGTCCCCTCTTTTAGGTTGGGTGGAGATGGGTTTTGGGAACATCCTGGATAAAATAACAACCTCATCTTGAGTCTCATGGTCCCCCATAGCTAACTTATGATACTGTATCTGAATAAGTTTTGCTACCAAATTATTTATCTGTTGTTTCACAGAGTTAGTCAGCCTATTTGAGGCCCAGGGACCAGAAGAAATAAGCAAAAAGAACCCAAATAATGGTCCCAAGATGAGAGGAGGTAGGGTTGACAACCATGGAGAGGCTGAAAACCAATTCTTATACCAGCACTCATCTTTCTCTTTCTCTCTCTGACTTTTCTCAGGGCCTTCTCTGACCTTTTTCATGCTCTCTTTAACCATCCCTGTCTATGTAAAGGCAATATATTCTTCTATAAGGGCTGTACACAGTCAAGAGCTGTACACAGCCTTTTCTATTATAATAGAGTAAATCAAGTCCAATAAGGATCTTTGTGATTTTAGGAGGTCTCTTCAGATGGGGAAACGAGGGATTTCTTCAGATTAGTGATGTCAATCTCTAGCTGTTTGATGTTCTTGTTAATGGCCCTTCAAAGGTCTGAGTAGTATAAATTCGGAGGCCAGCATCTGGATTAGAACTTCTAACAGCAGACATCATGGGTGATTCATTTTTACCTGGAAAGGAAAAAGAAGGGAAATCTCAGGGAAATTTCTCTTCCCTGGATGTAAATTGTTACTCATTTTATTTTTGGTTGGGCCTGGCTTTGTGGAGGTATCTATTTATTTCATTAATCTTTTTGGTAGCCGATTAGCTATACTTTCTGTGGTATCAAACAGGCATATCAATCCTCAGCCCCATAAGGGAACTGGATCTGGGCCATTCCCTTTAAGGATAAGAGGGTCTTTCCCCATATCTGTGGCATAGTTTTTACTGGCCTCGGTGATGCCAGAGGTAGTCAGCAGCAGATTTGCCATGAGGTTTCAGTTTTAGAGAGTTAAAAGTGAACAAGGCATGATGGAGAGTATTTCAGGGGGACTCCTTCTGAGGGGGTACCATTCCCCCTCTTTTGTTTTTAAAGCCAAATTTTCAGAGTTCTTGTAGAATCAGGGCAGAAGCACCAACAGTCGCTCCTTCCACACTAAGAGAGTCATGCGGACATTATTTAAAGAAATATAAACCTATATTAATAATCTCTTTTATTAAAGGACTGTTATAGCACAGCCGACAACTAATCAGACCATATAATATATCGATTAATAATAGCTTCTTCTACTTTTTGTGAGATTACTTCTCTTTTGTCAATTAATTGTTGAGAGAAATTAGGATTTACATCTCTCTTGAGAATATTAAACAGAGACTTAAATTCTTTTGTGGAGAGCTTAAAATAAGATCTTAGCCAGTTAGCATCTCCTAGAGACTTTTGAAAATAATATGAATTAAGTAAGCTCTCTCTCTTTTCTTTTCAGACCCTTTATCTTTTTTTTTTAAATGGGTATTCTACATATTTACCTTTCAATGTTATCTCCTCTCTCATTCTCCCCCAAAGTCCCTTATCCCATACCCCCTCCTCCTTTTTTTATGAGGGTGTGCTCCAAACAGCCTCCCAGTCCCATCTCCCTGCTCTCAAATTCCCCAACACTAGGGAATCCAAACTTTCGGGGACCATGGCCCTCCACTTCCACTGATATCTGACAAGGCCACCCTCAATTGCCTACACTGGTGGAGACATGAGTCCCTCCCTTGGTGCTCTCAGGCTGGAGGTTTAGACTTGGGAGCTCTGGTTGAAACTTTTGATACTCCTTCTAGAAAGGACCAAAGCACCCACACTTTGGTCTTCCTTCTTCTTCTTGAGTTTCATGTGGTCTATGCGTTGTGTCTTAGGTATTGTGAGCTTTTCAGCTAATATCCACTTATCAGTGAGTGCATACCATGTATGTTCTTTTGAGATTGGGTCACCTCACTCAGGATGATATTTTCCAGCTCTATCCATTTGCCTAAGAATTTCATGAACTCATTGTTTTTAATAGCTGAGTAGTACTCCATTGTATAAATGTACCACATTTTCTGCATCCATTCTTCTGTTGAAGGACATCTGAGTTCTTTCCAACTTCTGGCTATTATAAATAAGGCTGCTATAAACATAGTGGAGCATATGTCTCTGTTGCATGTTGAAACATCTTCTGGGTATATTCCCAGTAGTAGTATAGCTGGGTCCTCAGGTAACACTATGTTCAATTTTCTGAGATACTGTCAGACTCCTTTCCATAGTGGTTACAACTCCCACCAACAGTGGAGGAGTGTTCCTCTTTCTCCACATCCTCGACAACATCTGCTGTCGCCTGTGTTTTTGATCTTAGCCATTCTGACTGGTGTGAGGTGGAATCTCAGGGTTGTTTTCATTTCCATTTCCCTGATGACTAGGGATGCTGAACACTTCTTTAGGTGCTTCTCAACCATTCGAGCTTCCTCAGTTGAGAATTCTCTGTTCAGCTCTGTGCTCCATTTTTTAATAGGGTTCTTTGATTGTCTAGAGTCTAATTTCTTCAGTTCTTTGTATACCTTGGGTATTAGCCCTTTATCAGATGTAGGGTTGGTAAAGATCTTTTCCCAGTCTGTTGGTTGCCGCTTTGTCCTATTGACTGTGTCCTTTGCTTTACAGAAGCTTTGCAGTTTTATGAGGTCCTATTTGTCAATTCTTGGTCTTAGAGCACAAGCCATTGGTGTTCTGTTCAGGAACTTTTCTCCTGTGCCCATGTGTTCGAGGCTTTTCCCCAATTTCTCTTCTATTAGTTTCAGTGTAGCTGGTTTTATGTGGAGGTCCTTGATCCACTTGGAATTGAGTTTTGTACAAGGAGATAAGTATGGATCAATTTGCTAGCTAGTTTTATGTCAGCCTGATACAGTTAAGATGCTTCCAGATCTTCTGTAACCACTCAAGCCTGTAAGATATTTTCTTAACTAGTGATTAATGGGAGAGGACCCCACCCATCATGAGGGATGCCATCCCTAGCCAGGTGGTCCTGGATTCTATAACACTGGATCTCAACCCTCCTGATACTGTGACCCTTTGATACAATTCCTCACATTGTGGTGACCCTCCCCCAATCATATGCTACTTCATAACTGTGATTTCACTACTGTTATGAATCATAATGAGTGTGTTTTCTGATGTGTTTAGGGGTCTTGACCTACCACCTGAGACTCAACTGCTATAGATGGTCTGGAACTCATTTGTGATCCAAACTGGCCTTGAACTTGAGATGCTTCTGTCTCAACCTCTTCAGCGCTAAGATTATAAGCATATTTAACCATGCATTGCTCCATCTTAGGTTTTATTGATTCAGTGATTGATTGGTGTGTGTGTGTGTCTGTCTGTCTGTCTGAACATGAACAAGTACATGTATATGTATGTGTGTGTGTTTGTGTGTGTATTTATATATATGGATGAATTGATATCTTTGCATGTGTGTGTATTTCATGCATGTGCATGTGTGACTCTGTGTGCATGTGTCTGTATATTTGTATGCATATGTTTGTGTATGTATGTATGTGTTTGTATGTATGTGTATGTTTGTGTATGTATATTATATGTGTGTGTGTGTGTGTTTGTGTAGAGGCCAGATGGTTTGCCACCTCTTTGTAGTAGCTTTATTTTAGTTTCTTGATATAGCATTTCGCTATGTAACCCTGACTGCCCTGGAACTCACTCTGTAGACCAGGCTGTCCTCAGACTCACAGAGATCCACCTGCCTCTCCCTTCCAAGTGCTGGGATTAAAGGGAGGTTGTGTCTCCTTATTTTTTGAAGCAGGGTCTCTCACTGAAGCTGGAGCTGCAGATTTAGTTGCATGGCTAGCCAGCCAGTCCCAGGGTCCTCTTTTCTCTCCTCCCCAATGCAGTCACAGGTTTCCAGCATCATGCTCAGCTTTCTATGTGGTGCTGAGGATAGATCAGACCCTGTTTGAGCACATGCTTGCAGGGCGAGCACTTTAGCCATAGTGGCCTCTGCCTAGCCCTGGTCCTGGCTTTAAATTTTCGTCCTTTCTTAGCAGTGATATTGAACATCTTTCCATTGATTTCTTGGTCATTTGATGTCATTTTCTGTGAACTTCTGACTCAAGTGTTTTACTTTCATTTCTACTCGAGTTGTTATTTTCTTCTTGATTTTTAGAAAATATTTTGGACACTAGTCTCTTCTATGTACTTTTGATTTGGGGGAAAGCTTTGAAAGTTCTGTCTCCTAAAGGTGTTTGTTTTTGTTGTTGTTGTTTTGTGTTTTGTTTTTTTGAGACAGGGTTTCTCAGTGTAGCCCTGGCTGTCCTGATCTCAATCTGTAGACCAAACTGGCCTCAGACTCAACAGAGATCCTCCTGTCTCTGCCTCTCAAGTGCTGGGACCAAAGGTGTGCACCACCATGCTTGGCCTAAAGGCATTTTAAAACCACTTCTTTCAAGTCATAATTTATATGCCATAAAATTCACTCATAAATATACTAATCAGTGGTACCAGCAACATTTAAGAGTTGGGCCATCACCGCAATCCAGTTTTTGAACATTTCCATCACTGAAAAGCTCCCTTGTGCTATGGTGTAATTAATTCTTGCTGCCGCTCACACACCAAGTGACCACCGATCAGCAGAAACAGGAGATCTGAGCGCTGACTTATGCATGCTGTATTTGTCCTGTAAAATCTGCTGAGTAACAGCTGGATATGCTACCTGTTGTTGATCTGTTCACTGACAAGGGGCTTTTGAGCTGCTTCCATTCTTGAGATTCTTGAGATTTTTGAGAGTTGTGTTCACAAGTGGCTACCATGTTCATGCCGGAGTTTATCTATCATCTATCTATCTATCTATCTATCTATCTATCTATCTATCTATCTATCTATTGGTTGATTTGATTGATATGATTGCTCTTGGGTAGATACCTAGGAGTGGAATTGCTTGCCTATACTTAGCTCTATGCTTAACTTTTTGGTTTATTTTGATGATATAGAATCAAATCCAGGGCACTACAGAAACCAAGCAAGCTACACGCCAGTTAGTTTAACTTTTGTAGACACTGCCAAACTGCTTTCCATAGTGACTCTACCATTTATTTATTTATTTATTTATTTATTTATTTATTTATTGTTTTTTCGAGACAGGGTTTCTCTGTATAGCTCTGGCTGTCCTGGAACTCACTCTGTAGACTAGGCTGGCCTCGAACTCAGAAATCTGCCTGCCTCTGCCTCCCAAGTGCTGGGATTAAAGGCCTGTGCCACCACTGCCTGGCCCATTTTGTATTTCTATCAGCAATGAATAGAGTTCCAGTTTCTCTACACTTGAACCAACATTTTTTATTTTTTATATTAGATCCAACTTAGTAAGCATAAAGCAGTATCGTTGCACTTTTATTTAATTTCACTTACTTTTTACAGTGATGTAGACCCACACAGGCCCTTGTGAGGTTAGGTAAGTATCTGCCCATTGCCTACACTCCTACTCCTCACTATGGTTTTTGTTTTTGGGGTTTTTTTTTTGTGTGTGTGTGTATATTTGATTGTTGCTGCTGGCTTGCTTTTGTTTGTGTTTGTATTTTGTTTTGTTTTAGATAAGGTCTTGCTATTTGGCTTTGATTGGTCTGAAAAATCATGTCAATCCCCCTGCCTCTAGTGCTGGGATTACAGTTACACACCGCCATGCTTGGCTATCACCGTTGTTTTGATGTACATGACCATCTTTTCAAGTACTTACTAGTCACGTATACACTTTCTTTGGTGACGTGCCTATTTGAAAGTTTCACCCATTTCTCTCTTCATATCTTTAACATAAAGTGTATTATGTTTAAATGTCCAGTGTCATGGCATCAAGCATATTTATGACTGAATGACCACACATCTGCTGATTCCCTTTCAGATCCAGATCTGACTCATCGAACTACACGCCTGCCCTTGCACCCATACTACATACTTTGTTTGGGTTTTTTTGTTTTGGACATAGTATTAAACAGACTCATGTTAACCTAGTCTTTAGCTTTGGACCAGACTTTGAGGTGAGTGAAAAGAGCAGGAATGGGATGTTTCTATAAGTAAGGCTATAAGAGAGGAGAATGCTGGGAAGTTCCAAGGCTTTACTAGTTCTGACCTGTATTCCTTCTGGAGAAGCTTGGGGTTGAGTGAGCACCCTTTGGATCTTCTGATCCAGGAGGTTTGTCCCAGGGAAGGAGAGACACTGGGACCATGAGGAAAAAGTCTGTCTCAACAGTATGTTTTGTATTGGTTTGGACAGAGGGGTGAGTTTTGCTTTCTGTTAAAGTTGTTTAGGTTTTGATATTTTGAGGAAAGTGCCTTGCTACTTAGCCCAAACTGGCCCTGAAATCAATATTACAGTCCCACCCCCAACCCCTCCCAGTTCAAGCCTTGACTACTGTGCCTTCTGAGTAACTTTGAAACTGGATAGTGTGTCATTCAATTTGGCCCAGTGATCTTTATTGTATTCCATCCTTCCGGGGTTTAGAGAATGATCTCTGGATTTCCAAGGGACTTTGAGCAAGTCCAGGAGATTTAAATATCCATGGAATCTAACATTTCAACCCAGCCTTCCAAACCATTGTATGTATCACAACATGTTATGGATGCCTAAAAAAGTCACCATGACCTGTGCTCAAACAACAAAAGGTAGTTTGTGTCCTTCACGGAGTTTCTGGAGTAGTGGGAAGGGCAAAGCCATCTCAAAAACACCCAGGGTGAAGCTCGGTGGCAGTGGTATGCCCTTTTAATCCCAGCACTTGGGAGGCAGAGGCAGGCGATGGATCTCTATGAATTCTAGGCCATCCTGATCTACAGAGTGAATTCTAGGACAGCCATGGCTACACAGAAAAACCCTGTCTCAACCCAATCCCACCCTCCCACACCACACACATACACTAAACATCCAGGATGGCATAGAACCTTGATTGCCTCTGGAGCTGGAAACATTTTCAGACCCAGGATAGCAAAGCCTGCTTCATTCGACACACAAGGAAACTGAGTCAGAGAGGGGCCTCAAGCTCTGGTGACTTTAAGGGGGAGATGCAGCCAGGTATGGTGATGAAGGTCGGTAATCTTAACACACAGGAGTAGAGAGGCAGGATGATCTGGAGTTCAAGGCCAACCTCTACGACATAGGGAGTTCAAAGCTATTGTAGACTACTTGAGATTCAAAGAGAAAGAAACATGGGAGAAGGGGAGGGGGAGGGAGGCAAGAAAGAAAATCAGAAAGAGGGAGAGTCCTCTAGATAGAGAAGACATTTGGAGATTATGAAAGGAAATCAAATGGAATGTATAGAAAGGTATAGGGTGGCCAGGCCTGCCCTGGGGCTAAAGTCCGGGGCTTGAGGATAAGGAGGACAGAAGGGTCCATGGATCCTTCTCTGTACCACACAGGAGCGGAGCTCCTCCCTGAACAAATGCAGACTTGAAAACTCTTTCACAGGCAGGTCCTGACTGCCCCAGCTCTGGCAGGACTTCATTGTCTTCAAACCAGGCACTGGACCAGAGGCCAAAGCTAGGATGGTAACCACAACAGAGCCAGCCACAGCCCTCTGGGGAGACAGACTGGACAAAAAAGCCACTTCTGGCACCAGCAGCCAGAGACATCAAGCTAAAAACCAAGGCCTGCAGCTCAGCTGCCTACTTGGCCTGGATCAAAGAGTGTTTTCTGCTCTGACTTTTAGAGTCTCAGTTTCTCCCTTTGTAAAATGTGAATAATGTCTGGGCATAGTGACACACACCTGGAATTTCAGCACTCAGAAGGCTGAGACAGTAGGATTGACAAGCATCTGAGTTCAGTCTGGACTACAAAATGAGACTATGTCTCAAAAAACAAAATGAAGACTGGAGAGACGGTTTAGTAATTAAGAGCACCTGCTGCTCTTGCAGAAGACCTGAGTCTGGTGACCAGCACCCATATCAGGTGGTTAACAACCATCTGTGACCCCCAGCTCCAGAGGACTTAATACACTCACTCCTAGGATTGCTGAGGTCACCTGCATTCATGTATACATGCCCCTCCCCTTATTAGAGAAACACATGTATACATGTAATTAAAAAAAAAAAACTGGCATGGTGGCACATGCCTTAATCCCAGTACTCGAACAGCAGAAGTAGGTAGATCTTTAAGTTCAAAGCCAGCCTGGTTTACAAATCAAGTTCTAGGACAGCCAGGGCTGTTAAACAGAGGAATCCTTTCTCAAAAAAAAAACCAACCTGAAAATAAGATAGATAGATAGATAGATAGATAGATAGATAGATAGATAGATAGATAGATAAGAAGTTGGAAGGACAGCTCAACAATTGCCCTTGCAATGAACTGAAGTTCATTCCCAGCAAGCACTTAACAAAATGGCTCACAGCTGCCTGTAACAGCTCCAGGGGAATTGAATTAGACACCTCTGGCCTCTGCAGTCACTATGTACACACCCACACACAGACACCCACGCACACAACACACATACATAATAAAAAATTGTCAAAATAAATTATTAAAAATAAAGAAAAATTTTAAATATTTTTTTAAATTCCTGCCGGGTGTGGTGGTGCATACCTTTAATTCCAGCACTAGAGAGGGAGAGGTGCATGGTTCTCTGTGAATCTCAGGCTAACCAGGGCTACATAGTAAGACTCTGTCTCAAAAACAAAATAAAAACCCCAAAGATATGGAATAACAAGTGGGTAAGAGTCACCCTCGTATTGTGAGGTTGGACTACATTCACATAAGCAGAGCACTAAATACCCAGCTTGAGGTGTGGACCGCACATTACCCATGATGTGACCCGTAGCTGTGACTGTATCACGTGGTACAGAGAAGGCTGTACTTGCTTGGGACAGAGGCATTCAGCGAATTCTAAAGTACAGGAAGGCTTTTTGAGGCCTGGCCTTTTTCATTTATTGATGGGTTGATCAAGAGTTCGTGATTTGGGGCTTTTCTTTCTGTTTTGAGACTGTCTCGTGTAACTCCAGACTGACCTCAAACTGACCGAGTAGTTACAAATGACCTTGAACTCGTCTCCTGCATCTGTCCCCAAAGTGCTGAGATCACAGGTCTGAGCCACCTCAGTCAACTTCCTCGGTTTCTTTTGGGAGACAGGGTCCTGTAAGTAGCCCTTGCTCTCACCACTCTCCTGCCTCAGCTCCACTAGTGCTGGGTTTACATGTGCCATGTACGCCCTTTAGACTGAGACCCAACAGGTGGACACGTCTATCTATTCTAGACACAGGAACCAACAAGTGCAAAGAGCCTGGGATCCAACAGCAAGCCATCGCCGTTGCCCACGATAACCAGACTCTGAAAAAGGCCCCAGTGATCCCTGGCTTGGGGATGCCACTGAGGAGTCCCTGTGGGGATTGGGCCAAATGACTTACTTCCAATGAATAAAATACTATAAGAGTGACAGAGTGCCACTTCCATAGTTAGGTGGATTACAACAGACTGGCTTCTGATTGATTTCCCTCTGAGACAAGGTTTCAGTATGTACGCTGCATAACCTAAGATGGGGCATGAATTTAAGATTCTCTTGCTTCATCTGAGTGCTAACAGGTTTGGCCTATTCACAAACAGGTTTTCTTGGTGGGGGAGAGACAGTCTCAAGTTCAGGGTGGCCTTGAACTTGCTATGTAGCTGAAGATCACCTTGAGTTCCTGATCCTCCTGCCCCTCCCCCCCCAATACTGTTGGGATTACAGTCGAGCCCCACTGGACCTAGTAAGAAATCGTCCTTCAGAATCTAAGCCTTTATCTGGCTGGCACAGATGAGCAGTGATACGTTCTTGTCTGATGATTTAAAGTGAAAAGCTTCTTCTCCATCACTGAGCCCTCAGGGCAGGGGAGAGGAGGGCAACTATCCTGCTGTGGCTTGCAATCACCTAACCCTGGAGCTATGCAGTTGAGGTCACATATGCAGACACTTCTTTTTTACATTTTTTTCAGTACTAATGTACCAGTACATACTGACAAATTAGTTACCTACTTATTTTATGTATAGATTATATTTTATGTATGTATTTACTTATTTTACTTTTTATTTTGAGTCCAGGAAGGTTGAACTTCTCATTCTTCTATCTCAGCTCCCGAGTTGATAAGATAGCAAACCTCTGCCAACAGATTTGGCTGGGCCGCTCTTGAACAAATGCAGCTTGAGTTAGCTTTCACTAAGGACGAATAACTGACAGACTATCCATAGCTTCTTTCTTGCAGCAGGCATTCTCCTGGGCCCTCCCACCTACTCATTATCTTTGGAGTGAGACCCGTGTGGCAAGAAGCTCAAGGAAGCCCCCCAGCTACCAATCAGCTCAGGAGATCCTTGGCCTCCGCACAACAGCCAGTAAGAATGCAGTGCTGCATATAACCACAGGAGGGCGCATGGATGCAAATGTTGGGCCAAGTAACCCTTGGGATGAAGGTTATCTGTGAGCCAGAAGGCCCAGCTAAACTTTGCCTAATTCCTGCCCCACAAAAACTGAGTGTATGACAGCATAACTGTGTTGTCTTTAGCTGTGAAGCTGTGGGTTCATCTGTATGCAGTGATAGAAAACTCGTGAAACTACAAGATAAAGACAGGGTCACAATCAAAGCAAAGCAAACGCCAGCCATCTATCCTCTGGGATCCACTCACAATCTTTTGGGAAGTGACCCCAAAGGTCACTTCTCCAGCTCTGCCTTCTGTAACACACACAGCTTGTCTTCTAGGCTCCAGCTGGCTCTGCTCCACAGTTGATGCTGTTCTTGGTGACCATCCCATGGTACTGGCATCTCCAATATACTGGGGTCTTCTGCTGCAACTAGTCTTCACCAATAGCCTCTCATGGGCTCTCTTCCTGATGCCAAGCCTCAACTTCTCTGCATGACCCCTTCATGACTTCAAAACCAGTACTACCTAGGTGACTCTTAAAGTACCAAGTTCAGCTGCCAGCACAAGGTACAACCTTGGCCATGCACGCTTCTGTGTGTGCTACCTCTCAGAAAAAAACTTCCCAGAAGATTTCACCTCAGTGATGCTGGTCTCTTCTTAATCACCACTAATTTCTCAGCTCCAGCCGACCAGCATTCAGTATCCCAACAAAGCAAAGGCTTCACTTTAGTGGTTCTGGTCTCTTGTTAATCGTAGCTGTTTCTTGAGCCTCAGCTAACTAGAACCATAGAGTCCCAATTCAAATAACAAATGGGCACATGGAGTCTTTAAACTTCCCTTTGAAACTTCACAAGGCAGGCCTCCATTGTCTGCATTGCCCTCAACATTTTTATCTTCCAAACTTCCACAGAACAGCTCACCAAGTTTTGTATGCTCAATGGCTTTCCTAGCCCAAAGTTCCAAAGTCCTTCCACAATCCTCCCCAAAATGACATGGTCATGTCTGTCACAGCAATACCATACTATCCTGGTACCAACTTGTCTTAGTTAGGGTTTCTATTCTATTCTAAACATCATGACAAAAGCAACTTGGGGAAGAAAGGGTTTACCAGCTTATGCTTCAACATTACAGTTCATCATCAAAGGAAGTCAAGACAGGAACTCAAGCAGGTCAGGAATCTGGAGGCAGAAGCTGATGCAGAGGCCATGAAGGAGTGCTTACTGGCTTACTCCTCATGGCTTGCTCTAGGACCCAGGACCACTAGCCCAGGGATGGCACCACCCATAATGGGCTGGACCTCCCCCCCCCATAAGTCACTAATTAAGAAAATGCCCTACAGACTTGCCTACAGCCAAATCTTATGGAGGCATTTTCTCAACTGAGACTCCCTTCTCTCTGATGACTATAGCTTGTATCAAATTGACATACAACGAGCCAGTACAGGGGCATTGGCTTTTTGGTACTCAGGATAAAACTCAGTGGAAGACTATTTGCCTCTTATGCATGAGGCCTGGGCTTCATCTCCAGTACCATAAATGAAAGGACGAAGGGTGTGGTAGCAGGGACTGGAGAAACTGAGGAAGATTGTAAATTGCAGGGTGGACTGATACAGTGAGCTCAAGGGCAGCCTCAGCCACAGTGAAACCCTGGTAAAGGGAAAGAAGAAAGAACTGACCTTCTGTACTTAGAGCTAAATCTTTGTCCTTGGAATCTCCATCTATTGTCCTGGCTCTATCCCTGCCACACAGAGAACAAATCCTCCGTTCAATGCAGGATTAACACCAATAGCTCGGTTCAAATACAAACTCCAATCCTTCCAGTCATGTATGACTCGAGCAAGTTATGTGACCTTCAGGGCCAGCCGTAGGAGTTAACATCACCTGCCGTAGGGAGTTGGATTGAGTTTGGGGTTATTTATGACTGGTTTTGTTTGTGTGTTTGGATTTTAGTGCCTTAGATCAAACCCGGGGCCTCAGGCACAGTACATGCCCTGACATCGCTGGAAGCCCTGTGCCAGGGTTCCAGGGAGACAAACGCACAATGACTTAGCACAAACTCAGATAAGGGTGTCTCAATGCACTCCCTATCAAAGCAGTGGCAAGCCAGTGAGGCTGCTGGAGAGGCTCTCCAAGGCTAGGTGACTCTAAACTCAAGCATCTACCTCCTGGTGCTGGGATTAAAGATGTGCCCACCTCTGAGCTGGGCTTTTGAAACCTAAAAGTCCACTCCTAGTGACACACCTTCTCTAACGACGCCACAGCTCCTACTCTTTCCTAAATAGTCCACTAACTGAGACCCAAATGTTCAAATACATGAGCCTATGGAGGGTGGAGGGGTGGGAGGTGGGGGGAGTCATTCTCCTTCAAACCACCACCATAGAGAAGAGGAAAGATGATTCCTGCCATCAGCCTAGGATCTCCACACACGGGCCCATGAACATGCACATTACCATACACATGCAAAAACACACATGCACACCAACATGGAGAACAGAAAAGAAAGCATCAGATGTCTGCATGTGCTTAAGTCAGACTGGAAGTCAAGTTGAAATGTCTGTGTCATCCAAGGAGCTAGAAAACCGTTCCATGAAGTACATGCAGACATCTGATGATTTGACTATTTTCTGTGCTTCCCTTTCCCTCCCTGCCCTTTGTGGTATTTTTACTTCAGCAAATGACAGATAGCAGGGCGGTGACTTCTTCAAGCTTTTACTTATTTACACATCTATTTTTTAAATTTATCATGCTGGGGATTAAACCTAGGGTCTCACACATGCTAAGTAAGCATTCTATCACTCGATACACTCCTAACCCTTATTTATTTATTTATTTATTTATTTATTTATTTATTTATTTATTTATAGTCAGTCTAAGTATAAAGCCCAGGCTAGCCGGGCTTTCACAATACTGGCTGGGCCTCTGAGTGATAAGATGACAAGCCAGGGTCACACTATCCAAACTTGACTTTGTCATTGTTGCTTGTATTTTTGTTTGTTTGTTTGTTGAGGCAGAGTCTCACTGTGTAGCCAAAGCTGGACTGGAACTCACTATGTAGGCTAGGCTGGCCTTGAACTCACAGAAATCTACTTGCCTCTGCCTCTTGAGTGCTCTGATTAAAGGCACTGGGCGATACATCCGCCCTGCTTACTTTCATTTTTTTAAATCTAATTCCTAGCGGGAAGTGGAAACTGGGCAGGAATAACAGTACGGTGGGTTACCTCCAGGAATTTACGGGACTTAGAGAGTTGCGACTGCCAAGGACATCCTGGCTTGAGGCTAGAGTCACAGCCCAACAGTGGCAAAGACTGACTGCTCTGGGGTCAGTCTGGAAAGGGAGCACAGGATAGAAATCAATCCGGTTTCAAGTTCATACCCAGGGCAGTCACAGAAAGTGCCAGGAGGGGAAAGGATAGGATGTTTACCACACAGTCCCTGGGCAGCCATGGGCATCCAGGAGAAAGTGATGCTGAGTCAAGAAAGCATTGGCCCAGTTTACAGTAAGAGCTGTGAGGACAGCCTGTCCTGTTACACCCCACCCACAGCCACCAGAAAGTATCTGCCTGCAGGGAAGCTTCCGGTAATAGTTTCCTGGCTCCTCAGATGACACAAACATTCCAGCTATGACTTCCAGTCTGATTTCAACAGACTTAAGCAAGTGGGGAAACACCATGTGCCTCCAGGGGAAGAAATTTTGGCTGCCATCTCCACCCTTTCCCTCAGCATCTACCCGTGAGTGGCAGTGAGGAGGGTTATGTGGGGCTTGCCATCCGTGTTTCAGAACACGACCATCTGGCCCTCCCTGCTTGGCAAACATCCGGCAAAGGGTCCTGGTCCATATTCTCCCAGACTGGACTGTTCTTCTCTTGAATTCCACTCCCAGCAGAGACTCCTATCATTTTTTCCTGTTCTATCGCTGCCCTCCAAAAATAAATATCCTTAGCGCACGTCTTTATGGTCTCTAGTCTCTGACAAATGGCTGGTGCCTCAGTGGATTCGAACCCTATACTCATCTTGGGCAAGTGGCTATGTGACTGCGCCTCCGTTTCCACTTTTCTACTGTGAGAGTAATGAACGCTCCAACCTGAGTTTTAAGGGGAGATGACAGCTCTAACAGTGCCCGCAGCACATGACACGCAGGGGGTACATCACCAACAGCGGTTAAGACCGGGCTAGGGCTGGTTTTGTAACCTGTTCACACTGCCAGCTTAGTTCTCCTGTAAGCAGGGTCTCCAAGACCCGCTTTCACCCAGGCTAGCACACAAGACACGCGCGGGAACTGTGTCCCCGTTGCATGAACTGGGCGGCCGCAGGGGGCTCGTTGCTCCGCGTCGCCTCTGCACCCGACCCCTCGGGCCCCGGGGCTCGGGCAAAGCGCGCGCGAGCAGACTTCCTGGAACCGGTCCCCACCGGATCGCGGACCCTTTGCGCTCAGCCCTTTGCTCTCAGTCTCTGCGCCCTGAGAAAGGGGGTGTGACTCAGCGCGGGGGCGTGGGCAGGCTCTGTCCTACGTGCAAAAAGAGAGATGCTTGCAGACTTCGGGTCGTGCGCAGGCCATATCCCCCGAGCCAGAAGAAGGGCGTGTGCAGGCGGCGGGGGCGTGTGCAGGTGGTGCCCCCCACTCGGGCGGAGCTTTTGCGCTCGACCCAATACTCGCCACTATAAAGGTCGCGCTCCGAGTGCTTCTCTCCACCACGCGCCTTCTAGAACTCTACCGCCGGTCTCTCGTTAGTCTTCAACCGACGCCTCCACTCGCCATGGACCCCAACTGCTCCTGTGCCTCAGGTAAGGGGGACTGCTGACGGGCCTCTACAGGCTTCTGGGAGTTTCTGGGAGAGCTAGACAGGCTATTTGGCCCCTTCCCCATTAACTATTTTTAGAGTACTACCGGCTGCTCCTTCCGAACGAATTCTGGAGCACTCCTGCTCCCTTTAAACTAGTCCTTGAGATAGTGGCTCGTCCAACCTGGGTGGTTTGAACCTTAGTTCTTCGGAGAACTGCGTTCAGGTACGCCCAGGTCCCGTTCACCGGGCTCACTCACTGCCTTCTTCCTCTAGATGGATCCTGCTCGTGCGCGGGCTCTTGCAAATGCAAAGAATGCAAATGCACCTCCTGCAAGAAAAGTGAGTTGGATCTTCCCTACCCTTTCCCCTTCACTCCCTTGGGGTCCCTACTCCTCCCTCTCCCCCCGCCCCGCCCCGCGCTTTCCCGGGAGCGTCCAGGTGGGGTCCCTCTGACTCTGTTTTCCGGCTCACCGCTCAATTCTTCTTCCCCAGGCTGCTGCTCCTGCTGCCCCGTGGGCTGTGCGAAGTGCTCCCAGGGCTGCATCTGCAAAGAGGCTTCGGACAAGTGCAGCTGCTGTGCCTGAAATGGGGGGCTTCCCCATACCTGTGTAAATAGAATATGTAAGAGCCCAGCCTTTTTTTGTACAACCCTGACCCTGACCCAGTTTTCCACCTTTTTTTTTTCTATAAAGCATGTAACTGACAATAAAAACCGTTGACTTGATTAACGCAGTTTGTCTTTGTGCGTGGGATAAGGGGCTGGCGGAGGGGTTGAGATGGGACTGCCCCAGCCTGATTTGGGCTAGTCGGATTGATTACCTCTCTGGACTTTGACCATCTAGAAAGCGGCGGGCAGAAGCATGCATTGGTCACAGAAATGTGCCGATCCCACTGGGCGTGGGTATATTGGGGATTAAATCCGAAACTGCCTGCTTACTAAACCGGGTGTTCTAATGAGCCACAGCCCTACCCCTAGATGCATAACGATTCTGAATTAAAGTATGAAATACCTGTATGTATGTAAACTTTGGTAAATAAAGAAGGGAGTGAATCAGATATGACTATACCATGTGTAATAATCCCACCACTTGGGAGCCTGAGGCAAAAGGGTCATTGTAACTCTGAAGCCAGCTTTGTCTCAAATTCTGGTGACCTTTAGTTTTGGGACAAGATCTCACTGAATAACCTAAACGGTCCTTGAATTTAGGAGCCTCCTGCCTTAGACTTCTAAAGGATAACAGGCTCGGCTTTAAATCCATTTTTAAAAATTCAGTAACATGGGCTGGAGAGACGGCTCCAGGGTTAAAAGCACTGGCTGCTCTAACAGAGGCCCTGAGTTCATTTCCAGCACCCACATGATGGCTCACAACCATGTGTAATGAAATCTGGTGCCTTCTAGCATGCTGGCATACACGCAGGCAGAACATTATACATAGTAAATCTTTTTTAAAAAGTAACATGAACAAAACCATGAAAAGTACCTTAAACACTATAAATATCCAAGGGTGTGCCTTACATCTTGGAGACTAAATGGTACAATGTGTCCAGCCTAGAGCTCCCACGAGGAACTGCTGTACAGGGGACACTGACAGGAACTTTTTTCCACTCTTCCAGAGAGCCCAGTGATATGACTTGGCTGTCGGTCTGGAAGTTTCTCTTGGGGTCAGGCAGAAATCTCCTCTCATTCCAACCCCTGGCAATTTAAGTAAAGTAAGTAGGAATTTGGGTGGAATTGCCCAGTATCTTCCCAGGAGCAAGACTCCAGGTGGAGTCTGCAATTTGGAGGGTGCGGTGGAATTTCCTTCTCTTTAGGAAGCCACAAGGACATGAATGATACTCAATTAAAACCAACGGTTAATGCCCCCAGGTTATTTGTTAAGATAATGCGATTTGGTCTTCAATCAAAGGGAAAGAGGAGTTTCTTGGCCAGAAGTCAGGACCAACCTTGCCCTTGGGCTTTCTCTGTGAAAAGTAAATTTACAAGACAGCCCATATTTCTTGCTGTCAGGAAGTCCTAGTTCACAGCCCACTTTCTCTCTTACTGGTCATGTAGCCTGGACAAGTCACTGAACCTCTGACAGAGCCTGTTATGTCTCCAGACCGAACCCCTCAAGTGCTGATAGCCTGTCACTCAGCTAAAGCCTAGATGCTGATAACCACACGTCCCCAAAAAATACACATACTCGGGCAACCAAGCACAGACCTGACGTTTAAGGACTATCCTTTGTTAAGTGCAGTTTGGAAATCTGGCCTCATTTGTCCCTTGTATGCCCTTTACTGACACCATTCATTCAGGCCTGGCCTTGATTTAGGTGGTACTGATCTCAGGTGAGTGAGAATGTAACCTCAGAGATTTTCCTCTTTGTCTCCAAACAGAGCTAACAAACAAAGAAACAAACAAACGCCCTAAGTGTGTGTGGGATGTAATAGGAGGCCAGGAATGAATGCTGGGACCTCTCTTAGTCCCGAATACCTTGAAACCAAGTGAACAATAGATACCCGTTTAGCTTCTCAGTTAAAATGGAAGCCGTTGGGCTGGGAATTGGCACCCTGGTGGAGAGTTTACCTGGCTTGTGTGAGGTTCTGGGGTTCAACCCTAGAACCATTTAAAAAGGAGCAAAGGAACGTGGGTCTGGGGATGTAGCTCGGTGGTACAGCGCTCACCTAACACGCACAAACCCCTGGGTTCAGGTTTGGTGGCACACTCCAGAAACAGGACAGGAGGATCAAACACTCAAGGATCATAGCAAAGGCCTGGGCTACCTGTAACGCCATCTCAAAAAAGAACTCACAAAACACAACAGATGCTGTGATACACACACACATACCTGTATTCTAGCAACTTGGGAAGCTGAAGCAAAAGACTGTCTCAACCTCAAGGCCAGATTGGGCTGTTCAGTGAGTTACAAGCCATTCTGAGTTACAGAGTGAGACCCTTGAAAGAGGAGAGGAAGAAGAGGAGGAGGAGAAACTGGGACTGGTGACATACATCTATTATCCTAGCTACTCAGGAGACTGAGGCAGGGGGAGGATTTCCAGCTCAAAGTCTAGCTACAGAGCACATTTAAAGCCAGCCTGAACAACTGCGTGAGACCCTGTTTCAAAGGAAAAAGAAAGTAAAGTACTAGAGACACAGCTCAGATGGAGATGCTTGCCTGGTGATCAGGAGGCCTTGGTTTCAATCCTTAATGTAAAAAAAAAAAAAAAGTTTTCTTTACTGTTGGTTTGTTTTTTTTTTAATCTAATGCAGTCCCTGGATATCACCTAAAACAATCCCTCTGGAGAAAGAGTACCTCGGTTTTTAAAACCAGCCTGGAGTAGAGCGGATGGGTTACGGTGTGCAACCCCCCAGCCCAGGACGTGCCAAGATGTGCCCTCTCAGGAGTGGAGAATAATGTTGAGATGAGTTCTGTTAGCTCTGTTGCTGTGTCCGGGAGGAAGGGGCTCAACCAAGGGGCATGAGACAGACAATAAGGACCAGGAAAGTTAGTAACCAAGGCTAGTCTTTATAAAACTGTTTCCTTCGCTTCTGCTAGCTTCGATCCAGAGAGAGACCGGGGCGGAGGTGGTCGCTGCCCAGGAACTCCAGGAAAGGAGAAGCTGAGGATACCACGCTGCGAATGGGTTTACAGAGACAGTTGGGTGAATTCTCGTAATGCATCCAAGCAGTGATGGAACGTATTATCGGGAAAAGCACTACAGGAACATGATGTTCCACACGTCACACGGGTCGTCCTACCCGGGCCAGCGGCGCCAAAGGGGCGGTGCCGCTGTGCACACCAGCGCTCGAGGGAGCTCTGCACCCAGCCCGAAGGCTGCGCTCGGCTCTGCCAAGGACGCGGCGCGCGTGACTTTAAGCGCGGGCTAGAGCAACCGCCAGCTGGGTGTAAACCCTTTGCGCCCGGACCGGTCCAACGACTATAAAGAGGGCCGGCTGTCCTCTAAGCGTTACGACGACTTCAGTAGCCTGACTGCCTTTTCATCACTTACTCCGTAGCTCCAGCTTCACCAGATCTCGGAATGGACCCCAACTGCTCCTGCTCCACCGGTAAGACTCCCGGTCCTTGAGACTTGGCGGGAATAGGCACCTTTAGTTGGCGATTCATTCTGGTTGTTTCTAGAATCCGCTCTTGTAATCACCTGTTCTTGGAGTATTATTAGTATTATCCAAACGGCTTTTCCCCCCCCGGGTCGGGGTTGGGGCTAGGATTTAGACGCGCAAATGTCTAGTTCCTGATCACCCATGTAGTGGGGACATCTGGGTTGCGATTGAGTCCCAGGCGTTACTAAGCTTATTATGAATTGCCTAGGAAAGTGGGGAAAGGACCTTTGTGCCTTGGGAATCAAAGACACAGGTCCTCCCCTACCCTGTGAGGAGAGAAGTGGAGCCAGGCTCCCTGGAGTTCTGGGTGGGACTTCGTGAACTGAGCCGGGATGTGTGGTGTTGGCCGCTGCTGTCATCCTGCCTCTCTCATCACTGTCTTCTTTTCCTCCACAGGCGGCTCCTGCACTTGCTCCAGCTCCTGCGGCTGCAAGAACTGCAAGTGTACCTCCTGCAAGAAGAGTGAGTTGGGACGCCTTGGGTGGCCGCTAAGGTTGGGGTCGGGGAACTCCTACAGAACTGGCTCTGAGAAACTGGCTCTGTCTCCCGAGGCCATTGTATTGTCTCAAGACAGGGCTATGCCGAGAGACAATTCAAAACTAAAGTCGTCTCTGTTGGGGATGAGAAGCAGGTCTTCAGCCAGTCCTGTGTGACAGGAGGGACTCGGAAGCCTCCTCTGACCTCTTCCTCTTCCTTTCCAGGCTGCTGCTCCTGCTGCCCGGTGGGCTGTTCCAAGTGTGCCCAGGGCTGTATCTGCAAAGGCGCCTCCGACAAGTGCACGTGCTGTGCCTGATATGAGAGACACTGCTGCCCCCACGTGTACATAGTATCGGACCAACCTGGAGTCTTCCCGTACAGTTCCACCCTGTTTACTAAACTCCGTTTTCTACTGAGTATGTGAATAATAAAAGCCTGTTTGATTTTAACTCTTGGTTTTCTTGGTGTTGTTTAGAAATAAGAAACTGAGGTGGTGACGGGTTAACTAGATAGTCTGGGGATCTGACTTTGGACTCACTGGTGCTGGCCTCTGGCCCCCAAAGAGGGGTAGTGTCTTTGGGTAGAGCCAAGTTATCCCATGAGCTTCCTCATATGGAAGACAGCAACCGGTGCCTGCCGGATCAGGTCTGTGTTAGGGGAAGGGATGGAAGGGGGTCCTGGGAGACACAATGTCCTATCCTCGAAGCACAGAAAATCTTATTCTCTTTGGATTCCGGTTTCTTCTCATTGTTGGGTATATGGGGGGAGGTACACTGGTGTCTAGCGTGTTAGGCAGGGACTAACACTGAACTATATTCCAGCCCTATTTTTGGTGGAGAGATGTGTTAGAGGGGCTTTGTTGGCCGTTTTGACAGTTGCTTAAATTGGCTTAGAACTCATTCTGCAAGTTCAGTCTGAATTTTTGATTCTCCTGCCTCAGCTTCCCAAGTACCTGGGATTACAGGACTGACTGTGCCACCAGGCAATTTAAAAGTGATAGAGTGTGGCTCATGCCTGTAATCAAAGCATTTGAGATGAAACAGTAGGAGGGACAGGAATTCAAGACCACACTAGGTATAAGTTTGAAGGCAGCCTGGGCTACGTGTGACCTTATCTCAAGTGTCACAGAGTAGGACACAGCTTCCAGATGTTTATCCCCAAAGGTTCTATATAGTTCAGTTTTTCATTTGCGTGTGTGTCTGCACACGCACACACACGTGTTTGAGGTGAACAAGGAGGCCTGAGATCTTCATCACTTTCCACCTTACCTTGTGAGACGTGATCTTTCTCCCCCACACCCCTTTCCTTCTCCTTCTCAGTCTGGCCCCTCTCGCTCGAGCCCAAAGGTTTTTATTTATTATATGTAAGTACACTGTAGCTGTCTTCAGACACCCCATAAGAGGACATCAGATCTCATTACAGATGGTTGTGAGCCACCATGTGGTTGCTGGGATTTGAATTCCTGACCTCTAGAAGAGCAGTCAGTGCTCTTAACTGCTGAGCCATCTTACCAGCCCAGTGATCTTTCGAAGGATTTAGAACTTTATTTTTAATCCCAGCACTTGGGAGGCAGAGGCAGGTGGATTTCTGTGTTCGAGGCCAGCCTGGTCTACAGAGTGAGTTCCAGGACAGCCAGGGCTACACAGAGAAACCCTGTCTTGAAAAACAAAACAGAAAAAAAAAAACTTTATTTCTGCTAGACTGGATAGCCAGCAAACCCTGGGGATCCACTACTCTCAGCTCAGCACTGGGCTTACAAACTTGGACTGCCCCTCCTGGCTTTTTATGTAGGTGCTACGGGTTTACACTCCAGTGAGCCTCAAGAGTGAGCAGCAAGCACTCTGCGCAGAGGCCCTAACCCCCTACTGCTTTTATTTTCTATGCACTTTAAACCAGATGTTATATATCTAGGCACCTTAACTCTACGAGGGTGGGGGTGGGGTGGCGCAGGTTCACCCTCTGCACTCAGGAAGTTTGGACTCAGCTCATCCGCACCCCAGAGTGTGACACTGAACTCACGGGGAAACTGATGCTAATCACGCACACAGCTGCTCACTGACAGTGTCCCGTGTGCATACACCTGCAGCTGTGCTGGCCCAGGGATCCTCAAGGAGCTCAGCAATGACCCCTGTGCACAACCTCCTTGGGAGGGCCTCCACTGCGGTGACTTAGGTGGCACTTCCTTGCAAAGCCAGGATGAATTTGCTCTTTCAAATTCCAGCACTGTGACCAGGGACTGAGGACCTTTCCCACGTTTGTAGTCTTCTGACGTTAAATGAAGTACTTTGTGTCAAAACTGTCCGGTGGACTAGGGAGGGTTCGCTGGCTACGAAGAACCTAGGATAGTTTTAGGCCAAGAACCCACGCCTGTCTCTATCTGTTGTATAAACAATGGAAGACAGAGACAAAGTCCCGTGTCTGTCCTCTTTCTAGGTATAAGGGAAATGGAGCCAAAGACAGAGGTGGGGACAAAGACAGGCAATGTCACAGAAGCGTATGTGACACCGGCACACACTAATCTCCCTCTCACTTTTATGGGAAGAGCAAGGTGACAACCATAGTGCAAAGCTGAGCTGAGGGTGGGAAACAGCCAGAACTAAGTTCCTGGAACTTTAATAAGGAGGAATGACCGGCAAACTTGCTAGAACTAGCAAAAAAAAAAAAAAAAGCTGGGCGACTGCAAGCAGCGTAGAGTTGAGTGCAAAACCCCGCCCGCCTCCTGCGGGCCGCCCAGTGGCGGGCGCAGAAGAAACGCCCCCCGGCCGGGTGCACCCTCTGCACGCGGAGACTGCGCCCAGCGGGAAGCTTGCGCTTAGCTCTGCCACACCCCGTAGCACTAGGGCAGGGACGAGTGCACCGGCGTGCAGCGAAGAGGGCGGGGCTATCTCACACAGCCCAGAAGCTTCTATCTCAGAAGCTTCTATCTATCCTATTTCCTATTAGGCCACCCAGGGGTGCTTCAACCTCTTCAAATTGTTGGGGAATCAGAAGAGTGGGTACATTCTGCACAACCCAGTCAGCGTCAAGGCAGCTGAGAGTCTTGGGGGCAAGGTCTGGAGGACCTTTGCACACGGAGTGGGGCTTTAACTCTGAACTGAGCAGGCAGGTTCCTTCGTTTCCAAGTGCCTCCCAGAAGCCTAGCTGATTTTTCTGCTTATTTCTTTGGACCTTAAGTCATTTGCATTGAAAAGCGCCCCCAACTGCCCCTGTGTCCCTCGTAAAGGACTTAAGAGCACACGTTTTCTGAAATAAAAAGTATTAGCTCAGGTCACATCCAAGACTAAGGTCTCAGCACCAACGGAGTGGGGTTATTTGGCCTAGAGAGCCAGAGGACCAGAGGGCAGGGAATAAGAGACAAAGACAGGAGATAGGGGACAAGGGAGAATGGAGGGGGGCAGAGATATTTGTCCTAGAAGGACAGGAGACTGCCCCTAGAGAGAGAGGAGACAGGAAAATGGTTGTTTATAAATGTACAAGGGGAAACTCTGTTAGGATGAGGTGTTTAATTTTTACTGAGCATGTTTATTAGGTGAGCCAAAGGGGGCTTTTGATTGCTGCACTTCAATACTTTGCTAGCTGGACCTTGGTAATCAGCTTCAGGAGGAGGGATTGCTCAAATAAGAGAACAGACCTTGGTGGCAAGCTTTAGGAATGGAATCTAGTGGTTTTTCAACAAGACAGAGGGAATGGGGGAGAAGGGCAAGGCCTGCCAGAGCCGTGCTTGCCACTGCTGCCCAAAGTTCCTTCATTTTCATTTCTGGAGAAAGTGAGCTCTTTACTGTATGTTGCTGGTTCTCTCTCTAAGGAGCCCTTTGCTAGTTTGTCCGCTCCCCCACCCCCACCTCAGCAGCTTCACCACACTTAGGAACTTACTAAGTTCCTTCCATTCCTCCATCTTTCCCTCAAGGTACTCAGGTTTTCATTTCAAGGGACAAAAGATTGGGCTCTAACCTGTCCTGTCCATCTTCACCCTTGCACTCGCCTCTCTGGAGCACCTCACTTTCTTTTCTGTGGGAAAAACATCTGAGAGAGAATGTACTTCCCAGCAGTAGGGTGGAGAGGTCCGATGGCATGCTTCTATGTGTCTCACAGGAGGACAGGGGGAGAAGGGCCCGCCCAGACATGCACAGCAATGCTACCCTCAGGGAGCCTGCCCTGGCTCTTGCTCTTGTCTCTAGCTCTCTCTGCTCCCCACAGGTGGCTCATGCAGCTGCAAAGACTGTAAGTGTGCCTGCAGCCAAAGATCTCAGGGCTGGGGCTGAGCTTGGGGGGGAGAGGGAAGACACAGCTGGCTCTGGTTGTGTGACTTTAGGGACATTGGCTATCCTTTAACCCCTTGAAGACCATTCTGCTCCCACTCCAAAATTTCTGCATCATCCTTAGGTCCTAAGACTAGGTAGGCTTATTTCTATTGGGATGCAAACCCTGAAGGACAGACAGAGCCCAGGTCTTCCTTAAAATGTCTCCTCATAGGAGCATGGAGCTGTGGGCGTGTCCTATCCGTACTTGGGAGGTAGAGGCAGGAGGATCCTAAGTTCAAGGCTATGTCAGACCCTGTTCATTAATGAATAAACAAACACTTAACAAATTCTTTGGTGTGAGGCCCCGGAGAGGTTAACATTGCCTCACTCCTTCCTTCTCGTCTTTCTGAGGCTGCTGCTCAGGCCGCCCTGTGGCCTGCTCCAAGTGTGCCCAGGGCTGTGTCTGCAGATGGGCGTCTGACAAAAGCACCTGTCGTGGTTGACGACATGACAGCTGTTCTGTTCTCACCTGTAAAGAGAGCAACATGTGAAGAATAGGATTCATTCTTAATATAACCCTGCCATGTATGTATATGCATGTTTATCATAATATAACCCTGCCATATATGTATATGCATGTTTATCAAGTACACGAACAACAATGAAATTTGATGACCTCATTCTGATCAGCCTTTCTGTGCTGTGTGAGGCTTGGGAGACGGGACTGAGGTGAGGGATTTAACAGCAAGGCTGAGACCTGCACTGTGGACTCAGATGTTAGAGTCTCACCCCTACACAAACTGCACAGGTAGGGCACGTTAGGCTTCATGTTAGGCACACAGGAAAGCAGGAGTGTTGACAGGGAGGCAGACCTGTTCTGTCCATCCTCCTTAGACAAGTTCACAGTGCAGGGACCTCTATCTTCTACTTTCACGCTCTGACTCCCTCTCTATCTTCTTTTGTTTTTTTTGTTTAATTTTTATTTTTAAATTTTATTTACTTATTTATTTATTTATTTTGTTTTTTGAGACAGGGTTTCTCTGTGTAGTTCTGGCTGTCCTGGAACTCACTCTGTAGACCAGGCTGGCCTCGAACTCAGAAATCTGCCTTCTCTGCCTCCCAAGTACTGGGATTAAAGGCTTGCACCACCACTGCCTAGCTTTTTTTTTTTTTTTTTTTTTTTTTTTTGGTTTGTTTATTTTCCGAGACAGAATTTCTCTGTGTAGCTCTGGCTCTTCTGGACTCAATTGTAGACCAGGCTGGCCTCGAACTCAGAAAGACCCCTCTGCCTCTGCCTCCCAAGTGCCGGGATTAAAGGCATGGTCTGACTCTCTTAACCTGCTTTTTGTTCTCACCAGGTTGAGATTACAATCCTGGATACTGTGGTTAGAAACAAATGTTCCCGCTGGGCAGTGGTGGCGCAGGCCTTTAATCCCAGCACTTGAGAGGCAGAGGCAGGCGGATTTCTGAGTTCGAGGCCAGCCTGGTCTACAGAGTGAGTTCCAGGACAGCCAGGGCTACACAGAGAAATCCTGTCTTGAAAAACCAAAAATGAGGGCCCCACACTGTAAGCAACAGTAGTACAAACATCCACACGGCGGAAATATCAATGTCCAGAAATCCTGAAAGGACACTAGATAGTCAGGGAGAGCTCCGAGTCGTGACTAAGCTCCTTTTCTGTGGGAGTGTCTCCTCAAGTCAGGATGAATTTGCTCCTTCAGATTCTACCTCTTGGCCATTAAGTCGGATTGTCCCAAGATTTGGAGGCAATTGCCCAATGTTCTAGGAATGTGGTGATTGGCTCCAGGGGACTGCTACCTGTCAAGGTGTGTTGGAATATGGCGAGCCTGCAAGCTTGGGGAGCCCTAGGAAAGTTCCATATGAACTAGTACCTACACCGTGTCCATCAGTTCCTCCACCCTTAGCTATAGACAGAACGGGGACCAGAACCCCATGCCTGCCTAGTGTGGTGCAACAGAGAAACAGGGCCACATGTGAGGTATGGTTGGGAATGAGAGAAAAGAGAGTGCAGAGGAACACAAGGTGACAGACACTAAAGACCAATCCCTCACAGCTCATCCCAGCTCAGCAATTCCAATTCCGTAGCACCTACTCCAAGCCAGGGTAAGGTGACATCCATCAGGACATATGGGGGTTGGGGGTGAGGGTGAAAAACAGGACTGGTTTTCTGGAATGTTGGTGTGAGACGTCCAGCAAATAAAATAGAACTGGGATGGGCCTGCCTGGAAGCGTGGAGGCCCAGGGGGCAAGCAAACGCCTGTAGAGGATAGAGCCGGCACGGGAGGAGGGGCTCCGCCGTGCGCAGAGGTTCTGCACTCTGCTCTTCTGCTGCGCTCTGCACTACCAGGGCCAGGTGCTGATGACTCAGCCAACAGCCAAAGAGGACACCAGTGCTGAGTGCACCAGGCCGCTGTGATGACCTGGAAAGCAAGCGGTACTGCTCCGGGCTCTAAGCTGCCCTCTGGTGGTCACCTCCACTTGGACCTCCATCTCCGCTTGGACCTCTATAGCCGCTTAGACCGCCATGTTCACACAGTCTGGAAATAGATCCCCTGAGCGGCTGGGAAGTGACCCCTGGAATGGGCCTTAGGATTCCCAGTTTCCAGAGACAACACTGAATGTTCCTGGGCGTGAGGAGGTTGGTCTTGGATTTTGAGCTCAGTGAACTCCGTGTGTCCACTGATTTCTCTCTAGCCGAGTTCCTGATAGCAAGCATGTCCATCCTGAATGCACCTCTTCTGTCACACTTCAGACTTGAGGCTCAAGCTACCCCATCTTTCTTTCTTTTTTTTTTTTTTGGTTTTTGAGACAGGGTTTCTCTGTGTAGCCCTGGCCATCCTGGAACTCACTCTGTAGACCAGGCTGGCCTCGAACTCAGAAATCCGCCTGCCTCTGCCTCCCAAGTGCTGGGATTACAGGCGTGCGCCACCACTGCCCGGCCTACTCCATCTTTCATCACTCAGCTGTTTGGGAACCTCTATCTGGACCCAGGGCTCTGTTTGGGAACCTCTATCTGGACCCAGGGCTCCGTGTGGGTCTGGGAGTCTCAGTGCAGGTGGAGGGCAGGGTGCAGAGGACCTCAAGTCCTGACTTTAGTTGCTGTCACCATGGGCTCACCTAACATCTGGGACTTTGTGTGGTAAACCGGAAGGACACTTGCCCTTTTCAGATGAGGGGACATAAGACTCCCTTTTCCTCGAGGCAGGCAGGAGCTCTTGGGGCTGACTATGTTGCCGGAGGTGGCCCTGGGAAGTTAATGATTGTGTGCTCTGTCTCCTTGCAGTTGCCCAGTGGCAGGTGCCCTGCGTTCAGGAACCTTAGTGGGTAACAGCCAAAGACTGGGCTGAATCAGAGTAGGGAACCCATAAATTATCAGGCAGGTGCCAGGTTGACATCCACTTTGTTGGTTTCAGGCTCCGAACCCAGTGACGTTACATCTAGGTGACCCCACATCGTTGCCAAGGCAACCGCCATACATTCCCAGAATCCACCTGGCTACCTTCCATCTTTACCTGGGAGAGGCTATATTATCGCCCATATAAAACAGGCAGAACCCCCTGACCTCGCCCTCTTCTTCCATCTTCTTCCTCTTCTGCTCCCCCCCACCCCATCTTTGCCCTATTTCCTGAGTAAACTCCACTTGGAACCGTTTGGTCTGGTGTGGTCTGCTCTAAGCCGCAAGTGAAGGGATATCACACTTCCTGTTTCCCTTCCTCTTCCCTCAGCAATTGACTGAGGGTCAGAGCAGGGAGAACAAAAGATGGTTGATTCTTTATCTTTAGAACTGGGACACCGAGCCCACCCAAATTGTGTAGACCAGGTAGCTCAGACCTGATGCTGGGAAAGTGTTCTAAGTACACGATATTTGTTCCCAATCTCCCTGCTGCCGACTTGAGTCGCTAAGCCCTGTGTTCAGGTGAGGCTCATCTGCACTTTCTCAGTTCCCCCAACCGTTTGCAGAAGGAGCATGGTTTCGGAAACGGATCCGTGAGGCATTGCTGTTCCCGGGCCTTCTGTCCAGCACTCTGTCTGCAAAGAGACATTATTAAGCAGGTGTAGCTGCTGCATGTGAGATGGGGCAGCGCTCCCCACAACGTCATGGTATCTATAAGTCCGACTTGTTTTTCACATACCGCTCACCTATTTGCTTGCCGGCTTCTCTCCAGGTTGCTACGATAAAATACCGGACAGAAGGCCGGGTGGTGGTGGCGCACGCCTTTAATTCCAGCATTTGGGAGGCAGAGGCAGGCGTATTTCTGAGTTCGAGACCAGCCTGGTCTACAGAGTGAGTTCCAGGACAGCCAGGGCTACACAGAGAAACCTTGTCTCGAAAAACAAACAAAACAAAACAAACAAACAAAAAAATCGGACAGAAGCAACTTGAGGGAGAAAGAACATATTTCAGCTCACGGCTCCAGAGCAGTGAGGGCGGTCCAGCCTCAGAAGCTTGGGGGAACTGGTTGTATCATATCCATGCTTAGGAATGGGGGCAACGAATACACTCACTAACGTTCTCCAGTGCTCAGCTCACCTTCTTTAAAAAAAACTTTAAATATAGGCTAGGCGGTGGTGGCATACCCCTTAATCCCACATGGGAGGCAGAGGCAGGTAGATTTCTGTGAGTCCAAGGCCAGTCTGTTCTACACTGTGAGTTCCAGGACAGTTGGGACACAGAGAACTCCTGCTTTGAAAAACAAACAAACAAACAAACAAAACAATTTAAAATATAGTCTAGGACTCAAATCAGGTTGGGCCAACCTAATCCACACAATATTTCTTTTAAGACCTTCTTGGGACAGCAGGTAGCAAGCAGCAGGTTAACCTCATGGAACTAGGACACCTGCATTAATTATTTTAATTAATTAATTGGTTAAATTAATTATTCACAGTGCTGGGATCATGTCCATGGCCTTCCTAGGAAAGCACTCTACCATTGAGCAGCGCATGCCTGGACCAGAAAACTCTTTTCAATGAGTACTTCCGGTTACAACTCATGGACGCTCCATACAGGACCACTTGGGAAAATAAAATGGTCTCTGTCATTCGTTTCTTCTCTGGTCTCAAGCCCAGACAATATTTCTTTTTAAAATTATTATTATTATTATTATTATTATTATTATTATTATTATTTTAGCTGTTGAGTGTATGGTGTGTGCTTGTTAGTGTAGGTGTTTGTATGTTTAGTGTAGGTATGTATAGCATACGTCTAGACATCAGGTGTCTCTCCCGGACCACTCTCCATCTGTATTTGTAGAGACAGGGTCTCTCACTGAGCCTGAAAATTATTGATTAGGCTGGGCTAGCTAGCCAATGAGCTTCAAGCATTCACCTGTCTCTGCCACCCTCTGTGTTGTGGTCAACGGCACACGCCGCTGTGCGTGCACTGTGCGTGCCTCTTGCATGGGTGTTAGGGATCCAAATTCAGGTCCCCATGCTTTCGAGACACAGCCGTTACTGAGTCACCTCTCCAGTCCCATTACTATTAATTCTAAGTTAACCTACATAGTAATGCCTACGTTATGGTATTTTCACATCTGTGTCTCACTGTATTTGTTTAAACTCATTCTCTCCCTGTGCTGACCCTTCTTCGCTCAGCCTCCACTCCCGAGGAGTTTTTTGGTTTTGGGTTTTTGTTTTGTTTTGTTTTTCACCCAAGTTGGTATTTGGAACTACTCCCCAACCACGAGGCTGCTTGTACTGGTGGCAGAGAGAATGTGGAGTTGCGTGGTGGAGGTACTCAGATGCCTGATATGGCCTGCTAGGAATTGTGCTTGGGCCCGTTGTCATGGAAACCAACCAGGCAGATATATACTCCTATTGGTCCTGCATGCTTGTCCAGTGTGAGTGGCACAATGTTCCTACCACCATCTCCCTGCAAAAGAATCTGGGGTAAAGCCTTGTGGGGCATGGCCAAGGGTGTGTTGTTTTCTGCCCTGGTCAAGGATTCAAACGTACCCAGCCATTGCTCTTCAGTAACTCTGTTTTGGAGACCTACAGCTGCCAAGCCTCCAAGGGGAAAGGAACAGAATGTCTTCACTGGGCCTGACAAACAATCATTTAACATTCAGCCTTTTCTTTCTCAAGTCATGTGTGAAAGGGCATCCCCGATTACCTCCTCCCCTATTCCTGAGCCCTCTCTCCCATGGGGCTGGGCAGAACAGGACAATTTTAGACTTCTGTTGGTAAGATAAGATTACGGTAAATTGAATGCTTTCGATGCAGGTATTTTTGGAATGGCTTGCTCACTTCCAGAAGCTTCGGTACACCATTGTGAAATACCCTGGTGATGTCGTGAGGAACACGGTCTGTGGAGCCAGACTGCCTAGCTAGACCTGCTCCCCTTCTTAGGATGTCAAGTGGCCTGTCTTGGAGACATGTCTTAGGATGACATGTGACCAAGTCCCATGTCTCATCTTGGAGAGCACACGGGGCTGCCATGAACCTGATTGTGTCTAGGACAGTCCCTGGCACATAATCAGGGGCTCAGGACTGAATCCCTCCCATCCAGCCATGGAGTGTGGCAGTCAGCAGGTGATCCATAAATGTTGTCTAAGTTAAATGATCATGTATTGGACACAGTCAGCCATTTAAGTACTAACGAGGTACAACCCTGCTTAGCTTCCAAGAGGAAAGGAAATGTAAACATAACACAGACCCCTTTGCTAGAAGTCTCCAAGGCTCTGCTTCCTCCAGAACAACCCAGTCCTAAAGGGTGAGGACAAGAGGCTGTGAGGTCAATGAGATGCAGACGCATCTAGAACAAACAAGTGACAATTACTGAGGGGTTTACTGATAGACGTGTGGTCCCAGACACAAGAATGTCCAATTTGGTACCCCGCAATTTGACTCAGAAGGGAGTTTGTGGGCTATAACAAAAGTGACCTGACGCTACTGCAATGTAGCTGGCTCGTCTTAAGAAGATCGTGAAGAGCCAGGTGCATCCCACCAGCCTGAGTCTGAATGCAAAACCTCATACATGACCCCGCCTTATCAACTCATGATTTGCTAAGAAGAAATTGTGCAGGGACCACTAACTAGGGTTAACCGGGGATAATCACAGGGATAATCAAGATGGCTACACTCCTGTCAAGCTGCACCCACACGGTGTTGTTATTCAGGGATCAATTACCACTTCAGAGCCTTGCTTCTGAGCTGGGACAGACTGGCTACAGATTTTGAACATCTCCATCTTGAGATAGCCCGGTTCCCCCGCTGACTCCAGGTTAGTCTGTGTGGGACAAGCTAAGACAGATGTGGGGACTATTGGGAGAAGCCACGAGGTCAGAAGACACCCCCTATTTGTTGGAAGACCCTGCTATTAAGGTCGAAGTCCACTATGTCTGGATAGGTTCTGAGCTTGGCCCAAAGTGGAGGAGTCCCTTTTTCAGCGGGGCTTTCTCTTCTCTGCCTGACCTTATCTGGTGAGCATGACCCTCCACATCCTCTACCCTTGGAAAGTCCTGTAGTCGGTGGCCAAGGTTGAACTTCTGTCTCTCCCATTAAGAACCCGTCCCGCAAGCACCCGGAATTCCTCTTCATGTAAACGAAACATCCCAGCTTTTCCGCCACAGCCAAAAATGTGCTTTCACCCTGAAAACCCCTACCCACTCCCCAGAGTTCATAAAACCCTTGTTGACTGCTAATTAAAAGAGCAAGCGTTTTCACTGACTGTTGTCTGCTAACAGAGCTGTTTCACTGAATATCATTTAAACGAGCTGTAACACCGAAAACCTCGGAGAAGCCCCGCTCCCAACTCACAGCTGGACTGAGATGCTGCTTGCCCCTTCCGGCCTCAGCTTCATGGGCCCCATCCTGACCCCGAGTGTGTAGTGCCCAGACACCTCGAGGGAGTAAGCAGAGCTCAGAACCGCACCACTCACACTCTGTTTATTTACACTTAATGAGAGTGTGTGCGCACATACGTGTGCATGTGGCATGAGCCGTGTGTGCAGGTCAGAAAACATTTTTAGGAGTTAGTTCTCTTCCATCAGGTCCTAGGGATCAAATTCAGATCTCCCAGTTTGGCTGGAAGGTACCTTCACCCACTGAACCATCTTTAAGGGCCCCACTCACTCCTTCACATGACCACACCTTGCCCATTGCTGGGAAACCATCCATGGATGAGCCCGGGAAGCAGGAAGTTAAGTCTTCTGAGGGGTGGGCATGATACCCTACCCAACCCTATAATCCGTAATGGGTAGAAACAAGAGAAACCAGTCAGACGCTCTTCTGAGGAGTGTAAATTCAAGATGTACATGAAACATCTAACAAAGGGGCCACCAGAGCCTGTGTGTAACTAGAGTGACATGTGTGGCTGTAAAAAACCCAACTCTAAAATGGCAGTCACAAGAACTGGTGGGCCAAGCCTGGGACTTGCATTTCCCTGGGAAATGCTGTATATCTCACTTTTCTAGGGATGGCAGGACGTCTTCTCAGAGGGGTACCCACCGTACTGTGTGAATTCTGAAAGCAAGCCCTTTGCATTTGGGATTCCTTGGGTACAAGCTGCAGGGTTAATTAGGCAAGACAAGTTCATTAGAAAGGACATCAGGACCCACGGAGTTGACCAGAAAAGTGGAAAACTAGGCTCAGAAAATGATAAACCCAGGAGTGAGTTCACACTCTCAGGGCTGCTGTTTAGGGGATCACGGTTAGAATTGTCTTCTCTGCTGATTAAAGATGAAAAAAAAAAATCTTGAGGTAGCAGTGGAGAAAATCTCAAACAGCAGACAGAATTAGCCAGTGAAGAAACATTTTATTAAAGGTACAACCAGGAATTCCTGGGAAGAAGCTATGTCTGAAAACACCGATTGTCTGTCTGACTAAACTATGGGAATATCAGGAGATTGGAATGGCGCAGGCCCAGAACCGAACTGCCTTATTTTGGGCTAGTTTCAGTCCCCCAGTAGCCATTGCACGCCTGCCTCACATCCTGTGACTAACCGATAAAAGCCTTTTGGGATCAAGTATTAACTTTGAAGCGTGTCACGTCTACCAACCAGAGACCTAAGAATGTCATCAGATGGCACCTGAGGCCCAGAGGAGCGCTTCCCCATCTTGCTGTACTTGATTCTCTGATGTATTCACTAATGCACCTTAAAATGGTCTCAACTTATAACTCTCTTTCTTTATACATCACCACCACCACCACCACCATCATCACCACCACCACCATCACCACCACCACCACCATCACCACCACCATCATCATCATAATCTGGTCTTTTTTTTTGTCTCTCTTTTTTTTTTTTGCTTTTTGGAGCTGAGGACTGAACCAGGGCCCTGCACCTGCACTTGCTAAGCAAGCAGTCTTCCACTGAGCTAAATCAATCATCCATCCATCCATCCATCCATCCATCCATCCATCCATCCATCTGTCTACATTCTGTTACTATAAGACTCATGAAATTGCTTCTATATGGGGACACAGAATCTGGGGTGGCCGAATACTGTATTTCCTATGTATAGTCACTCAAAGTTGACACCAGAATAAAATATCTATTTCCTTTGAGGTAAGAGCTGTGTTTTTTTGTTTGTTTGTTTGTTTTTTGTTTTTGTTTTGCTTTTTTTGAGACAGGGTTTCTCTGTGTAGCCCTGGCTGTCCTGGAACTCACTCTGTAGACCAGGCTGGCCTCGAACTCAGAAATCCGCCTGCCTCTGCCTCCCAAGTGCTGGGATTACAGCCACAACTGCCTGGCAAGAGCTGTGCTTTTTGCATCAACAAAACACGCAGCAAGGCACACAGAAAGACCCACTATAAAGCAAAGGGAGCACTGAGCACCACAAATCTGGGACTCTCCTGGAGGGCTGGAGCTTCTTAAGGATCTTTCTAGAGTTTTATTCCCCTAATTTAGGCTTGGTCAGTTTGAACATAGACAGAGCAGACAGATGATAGACCCACGGCTTTGGTAACCACATCCGATCCCAGCCTTGAACTTGATGGGTTCACCACCAGGCAGGGCCGAGCGGTGGGAGAAAAAGTCTTCTCTGCCCTTGTTTAAAGATGAAGATGCTAGGCCTTGGTCTCCGGTCAGGAGGGTAAAGAAGAAGCCTGGGTTCACTGCTTTTGTTATCTAGAGGTGGCTTCTCTCCTTATTGTCTGCCCCTCAGAACTCTATCTGATGTCTAGACCCTCATCAGCATTCAAGAGGCTTAGGCAGGAGGATTGCAACAATTCAAGCTAGCCTAGACTACATGGTGAGTTCCGGACTAGCCTAGCCTAGGCTACAGAACCAGACACTCAAATTAAAACAAACAAACAAAACAGCCGGGTGATGGTGGCACACGCCTTTAATCCCAGCACTTGGGAGGCAGAGGCAGGTGGATTTCTGAGTTCGAGGCCAGCCTGGTCTACAGAGTGAGTTCCAGGACAGCCAGAACTACACAGAGAAACCCTGTCTCGAAAAACAAACAAACAAACAAACAAACAAACAAACACAATAACGCCAGGCATGGTAGCGCATGCCTTTGACCCCAGCACTCAGTAGTAGACAGAGGCAGACAGGTCTCTGAGTTTGAGGCCAGCCTGGCCTACACAGAGATAGTGAAGCCCAGGTTAGCTGAGACTACACAATGAGACCGTGTCTGAGGGAGGAAGCAGGAGGTCCAGAGACTGAGAGTATAGGACCGTGCATGGCCAGGCAACAAGCTGTGTCCCATGCACAGCCTGACTGGGGTGCAGAGTTGACACAGCCGATGTCACCCCTTTCTCCCTGCCATCCCCCTCTGCTATAGGGAACAAAGTAGCCTCTCCATTGGCTTGTTCTTCCCTCACCTATGACCCGCCCACCCCCTCAGTCTGAGGAAGTCCAGCTGTCTCGAATGGGGAGAAGGTGGACCTGGCCACCTGCAAATTCTCTAGTGGCACCAGGGGACTTACCTACCCCTGAGATTTCCCCTGGGAGCTGCTTTCTATACTGGCTGGAGTCTTGGCAGGAAATCAATGAGTAATTGGGCCAAGCTTAATAAAGAGATTGTTTTCAAGACAGTATAAAGACTCAAGGGGTTCAGTGCAGGCTCCTAGGTCTACACCCTCGAGGAGCAGTGGCCAGCCAGGCCTGAATCCAGACAGCAGCAGCCTGAGAGGCTGTCCCTTCATCAGCTGTGACTGTCTGGCTGCCACAGGACCTGACAAGATGGAGCTAGGGGAATATATTCTAGAACTGTCCTCTCTCTCTTCCACCTCTTCGTCAGTTATACTTAACCAGGTTTTGTCTCTGTGGTTTCCAGCTGTAGGGAATCCCTAGATCTCTTGCCAAAACCAAGCTAACTTAAGGATGAACTCAGCCACACTAATTTCTCCAGCCAGACACGGTCCCTCAGATGTTCACTGTGAAAGTAGTCTCAAAGGACATCCATCGACGACACTTGACCCAGCTATGGGCCCCAAGACCACAGTGTGGATCCTACACCCCAACTCTAGGCTAGTTTCTTGGTTCCTGCCCTCTAAGAGTGGTCCCCTGGTCCCCACCTTTCCTTCTCCCAGCAAACGAGTGTTGGCTTCATTCTATGGACCACACCCAGAGTCTGGGCTGACGTTCTCTTTGGTGAGAAGGAAACTTGTCGGGGGCGGGGGGGGCTTCCTCCATGGCAGGCATTACAGAACTGCCCACTGATGCTGAGTTATGCTGCCTTTATCCCAGGGTCCCAGACTTGGGCAGGATGGACAGAAAGACTCTGTACTACTCTACTTCTTCCTGTCTGCACCTGTGAAACACACTCACGGAAGCTGTTTCTGGACTGGTAAGTGTTTCCTCCCATCATTCCCTTCCCCCACTCTCCAGCTTCGGAAAACTCTCCCCGGGCAGAATTCAAGGCTGTGTCAATAATAAGTGGCTCCTCAGAGACATACAGGTCATATAAGCCTGGTGTGCGGTGGAAAAATCAACACTAAATCCCCATAGCAAGCTCCCTAGGGGGACAAGAGGCCAGAGAGGATAGATTGGGGTTACCAACATCTTTGTGTCCCCTTAGCTTACACACCCACTCCAGAGCCTACCCTGCCTGACTCAGTGGAGGAAGCAGAATGAGAAAACACCTGGAAATAGAGTCTTACCTGCTCATTTACAGGTAGTAGGGAACCACAGAAGGTTAAAGAGCGAAACAGTGACGTGTTCATTCCTGCTCCTGTCCTGTGGTGGACCTGCGATGAGAACGGATTAATTATGATACGTAAGACTGGCCTTTCCCTCCTGCAGTCCTGAGCTTATGGTTTGAGAGGTGACATTAAATACACAGTTCAGAGCCAGTACTGGGGTATAGTCCTGTAGCGTCTTAGGCTTCTTGCTACACTGGTCTCCTTTTCTAAGGTGTACCTGTTTATCTGTATCTTGAGCACACTGGTTGTTTCTTCTATGGGTTTTTAATTTTTATATTATTATTTTATACGTATGGATGTTTTATCTGCCTGTGTATCTGTGTATCACATGCGTGCCTGGTGCCACAGGAGGCCAGAAGAGGGCATCGCTGGGACAGTAGTTACAGTTGTAGGTTACTATGTGGGTGCTGGGACTCTAACCCAGGTGCTCTGGGAGAGCAGCAAGTGCTCTTAGCCATGGAACCATCTCCACAGCCCTTTTGGTCCTACATTTGCTTTAAATTAGGTTCTCATGTAACCCAAGCTGGCCTCAAACCCAATACGTAACTACAGATAACCTCGAACATCGGCCCCCTCCTGCTTCCGTATTCTGACTACAGACATCTGTAATCAGGTCTGGTTTTATGTGATGCTGAGGAGCCAACCCAAGTTGTCTCGCCTGCTAGACGTGCCCTCTGCAACTGAGCTGAGGTCCCAGCTTGTTTATAATGAACTAGTCTGTGCTTTTTTCAGATGTCTCCAGTTTTCACATGCAGCTCTTTCTGTTCTAGGATCAGATCCAAGATACACAAGCATCTAGCCATGGTGTCTTCCGAGAGGTCCTGGTCCCAAACTTTCCTTGTTTTGATGACTTTGATGTCTCTCTACTGGCCTTTTCCCCCTCTTTTCTTCCTCCCTCATCCCTTCCCTTCCCTCCCTCCCTCCTTCCTTCTCTCCCTCCCTTCCCTCTCTCCTTCCCTCTCTCCCTCCCTCCTTCCTTCCCTCCTTCCTTCCCTCCCTCCCTCCCTCTCTCCTCTAAACTGAAGAGAGGGGAGAATCCAGTGCCTTGTAACACTGATGTTGGTTTTCGGAAGCAGGATCTCCCGGTGTAGCCCAGGCTACTACTGTTTTATGGTTTAGATTATAATCCAATATCACTTCGTTTTCTTGTTCAGACCATTGCAGCTTCAGCCATCGGGAAGTCTTCCAGTTGGTTCCTGGGTCCCTTTCCCATATTACCTCATTGTAGATGAATCATTTTCTTCTCTCTCCCCACTCTCTTCCTCCCTCTCTGACAGAACAGGCATGAAGTTGTGTGAGGTGATTTCTCAGTGCTTGTTAAAAAAAAAAAAAAAAACAGAAATCAAGAGTCTTGTGACCTCAGTTTCTTAAAAAAGCAAGGGATTCTTCTTGCTTTCCTGCCCCTCCCAGGTACAGCAGCTAGGACTGGGTTCACGTCAGATGATTGCTTACAGCTGGCTCTCACTATTTGTTTATGTGCCTCTATGTTAAAGCATGCTTTTGCTGTATGAAGCTCGCCTGTCGCCTACAGCTAGCCCTCATGGTTGTACACTTTACTCATGTGGCTCCTCTTGTCTGGGGCTCAGGTAGGCTGTGACGTGAGACTTTAGCCTGCCTCATCTGTGGTTCCATTCACCCAGGTTCCACCTCCTCTACAGCAGTGACATTCCCTAACTTTTTTTTTTTGTACCATATGTCATTATTTTCTGTTTGTGACCATTTTTCTAAGGGGTGTTTCAATTTTCTCAATATAAGGATTATGTAGACCCTCCCCACTCCCCCAATCTTCCCCCCAGGGGCCATTTTGTTTGAGACAGGTCTGTCCTACTGTGCAGTCTAAGAGGGCCTCTATCCTGCTATGCTGCTGAGGAGGACCTTAAACTTTTCATTCTCCTGCCTCTATTTCCCAACTGCTGGGCTCACATGTGTGTTTTGCCACACCCATTCACATGGTTATTTCAGTACTGGGAATTGAGTCCACGGTGTCACGGACAGTAGGCAAGCATTCTATCAACTGAGATGTATTTTACCAACAGCCCAGGATCTAACTTTGAAATAAATAACATGTATTTGTTGTCGTTGTTGTTTTGTTTTGTTTTTGAGACAGGATTTTTCTATGCAGCCCTGGCTGGCCTGGAACTCACAGCGAGAGCCTCATGGCTTGGCTCAGCTTGTTCTCGTATGGAACCCAGGGCCACCTGCCCAGGATGGCACCCCCCCCCCCCGACTGGATCCTTCCACATCAATCATTAATCAAGAAAATGTCCCACAGGCCTGCCCACAGGCCAATCTGCTGGTGGCATTTTCTTAATTAAGATTCCTTCTTCCTTGCCAGATGTAGAAAGTAGTGCAGTCTCAGCACCCGGGAAACAGAGGCAAGGAGTCTAGGCCTAGGTCAAGGCTAGCCTGGCCTACATAGCATGTTCCAGGCCAGCCAGCCCTGCATAGTGAGGTCTTGTCTCCTCTTTCCAGATATGACTAGGTGTGTGTCTGATAAAGATCAAAACAGGAACACCATAACTTGTGAGTGAATGAGAGATCAAAATGGGAAGAATATAGCTTGCAGGTTAAAGGTTCTGTGTGCAGTTAAGACAGTTGAGAATAAGTTTGTCCTATGCAGGCTAAGGGTTCTGTTTGTCATTGAAGCATACGCTCCTGTATTAAGTCCTTGAAAGCTAAGATTTCTTTCTTTTCTTTTCTTTTCTTTTCTTTTCTTTTCTTTTTCTTTTTTTTTGGTTTTTCGAGACAGGGTTTCTCTGTGTAGCCCTGGCTGTCCTGGAACTCACTCTGTAGACCAGGCTGGCCTCGAACTCAGAAATCCGCCTGTCTCTGCCTCCCAAGTGCTGGGATTAAAGGCGTGCGCCACCACCGCCCGGCGAAAGCTAAGATTTCTATTTGTAATTAGGAATAAGTTTCTGGGGGACTGGAAGGATGGCTCAGTGGTTAAGAGCACTGTTTGTTCTCCCAGGTCCTGAGTTCAATCCCCAGCAACCTCATGATGGCTCTCATCCATCTACATTGGGATCTGATGGCCTCTTCTGGTGTGCAGGTGTACATGCTGATAGAGCACTCATATGCATTAAATAAATAGATCTTAGAAAAAAAAAGAATACATTTCTGAGTGGGTCATAGTGGTGCATGACTTTAATCCCAGGACTCAAGAGGCAGAGGCAGGAGAATCACTGTGAATTGGAGACCTACCTGGTCTGCTAAGCAAGTGCAGGATAGCCAGGGCTCCACAGAGAAACATTGTCTCAAAGAACAACAAAACAATAGGTTTCTGTTTCTTAGATCTGATATAAATCGCAAAACATGTTTTTCACTGTACACTATCACGTGGTGTACGTCCTTACCCTTGTTTCCTTCCTTTCATTGTATCTTTTTTTTTTTTTTTTTTGAGACAGAGTTTCTCTGTGTAGCCCTGGCTGGCCTGGAACTCACTCTGTAGACCAGGCTGGCCTCGAACTCAGAAATCCACCTGCCTCTGCTTCCCAAGTGCTGGGATTAAAGGCGTGCGCCACCACCGCACGGCCTCATTGTATCTTTCTAACAATGTAGAAGAGCCAGCTCTCTCCCACCTGTGAACCCTTTCTCTCTCCTATAAAAAGGACTTCAAGAGGCCAGCAGGGGCTGCTCTCTCAAATCCAGACTTAGGGTGAGACAGCTGGTTGTCTAGTCCCGGGTGCACCCCAGAATACAGCTTGCTTCAGTTGGACAGTCCTTATTTATTTATTTATTTATTTTTATTTATTTATTTTTATTTATTTATTTATTTATTTATTTATTTGCTTAAGTCGCACCCCCACCCCCTCCCACTCCTGCCTCTACTCTGGTGCTGGGGACGGAACCCAGGCCTCACACACAGTAGGCAAATGCTCAGCACACAGCTCTTACCAGTACTGCCCAATTTCGCACTACCAACGTGATGTTACTAAACAAAGTTGGGGAAAGATGTGAAATAGCACACTGCTGTATCTTATCGCCCTCAAACTGTACCGGAGACTATCACAACAGACTGATGCCCAGAATCCCAGCACTCAGGACGTTCAGTGCTTTGATCAGTTCAGCACCTTGATCAGAAGTTCAAGGTGGGATTTGGGTGCATAACAAATCTGAAGTCAGCCTTGGATATATGAGATTTTGTCTCAAAAGAAAATTTCAGCTGTATAATTTAATCATGGTTATCCTACAGGACAGCACAGAGCCAAGAAGCTTGACTTGTCAAGCGGGGATCGACTCCATTTGCTGGGCATTTGCTGCCACCTGCTGGTAAATTCTTTTCATTGCAAGCTGGGGAAATTGAGTCAACAAGTTAACTTCGCAGCTGCCTAAAAAGTTGCCAGGCTTGCTCTGGTTGCTGTGTTGCTCTGGATGCTTGTTTGCTGGATGCTGTGTTGAGCCTCCCAAGCTTATACAGCACGACAGGCATACGTACTGCCCCTGGGAAAAAACTTTGGAGTCGTGGGCTGTTATAAGCATCAGCTGCCAATTTCCCGGGGGCTCAATTTTGTTTGTTTAAAGACATCTATCTTTCCTCCCTCCGGAGGTCAGAACACAGTTCTAATTCCTGATTGTGAGAATGTTTTTTTAAGAATCTCCTCAAACACCTAGATGGGATTTGACACATTTAGGATGCTTTAAACTGGGGATATTTTAAATTAAAGGTGTGTTTTGCTTGCTTGTTTAGTTAGCTTTTGCTTTTTTTTTTTTTTTTTGGTTTGGTTTTTCAAGACAGGGTTTCTCTGTGTAGCCCTGGCTGTCCTGGAACTCACTCTGTAGACCAGATTGGCCTCAAACTCAGAAATCCACCTGTCTCTGCCTCCCAAGTGCTGGGATTACAGGCGTGCGCCACCACAGCCCGGCTAGCTTTTGCTTTTAAAGCAGGATCTTTCTCTGTCGCCCAAGTTGGCCTCAAACTCCTAGCTTAAACTTCTACGTTATCATTTAATGATTTGACAACACTTCTTTTTTTTTAAAATTTTATTTCATGTGCATTGGTATTTCGTATACATGTATGTATGTGTGAGGGTGTCCGATCCCCTAGAACCGAAGTTATAGACATTTGTGAGCTGCCGTTTGGACCCTTGGAATTGAACCAGGGTCTTCTGGGAGAGCAGCCAGTGCTCTTAACCACTGAGCCATCTGACCAGGCTCTTGACCACATCATCTCTTCACAGCAGGCATCAGAACACAATTTTAAAAACTTATTTTTGTTCTGTGCATGCTTTTGTGTGTGTGTGTGTGTGTGTGTGTGTGTGTGTGTGTGTGAGAGAGAGAGAGAGAGAGAGAGAGAGAGAGAGAGAATATGGAAGATGTCGTGCAGGAGGAACTGTGTGATGGGCAAGTAAGCTTCCTGGTGATGGTCCACCATAATACACAGCTGCAGTGGATGTACCTCGGAGAGGCATGGTTCTCCTTGGGGTTTGTCCCTGCATTGCTTCTTGGTGGTGCTGTGCCTTCCCATGTTTGTCATTGCTATGTTCCTCCTGTATCTAGCTAGCGTGGTATGAATGGGCATGGGGAGACCCTCACTGCCTCTAGTCTGGTGTGATTGCTTCATGGGGATCAGTCCACTCTACTGGGCAATTTTCCTGCAGATCAGTATGCGGATGAACTTGCATAGAATAATGCTGTTTGAGTGAATTAATGATTTTACAGAAGTCCGCCTTTAATGTAAAAAGTGTTAGGAAGTCAGGGTAGAAAGACTCAGGAGATGGTGCAGATTGCTTTGCCAGAAAGATGTAACAAAGAAATACTAGTGGAACGTGCCCACTCTTTGTAGAACAGTGAGGGCTGTACAGACTGCTATGGAGCACAGCGAACTTCCACGCAGTTCAGGTGTGTACGTGTACTTGTGGAGAAAAAAATGGGTTTGAGCAGGTTAATAATCAAAGAAAACATTCTCTCTGGGTTGGCTCTGAGTTCCTTGATCTTGTGATGTAAGGGTGTGGCCACAGGTTTCAGTGAGCACCAGGAGAGGGCAGGGCCGTGCACCACACGTAAGGGGTCCTATTGTGAGTGTAAGAGTAGAGAGGAGATGGTTAGCCAGATTAGCTAAATGAGGCTTCAAAAAATAAGACGGAAGATAAATGGCTTATTTCCTGGTAAATACAAACGATCCTCAGCTAGCATAAGGAAAAACGAGCTACAGTAGACTTGGTTTGCTTAAACTTTGTTCATCGACGACAAAGGAATTTTTACCTTGGGGTTCCGACGAACTTGTGAAAGGAAAGATAGATGGGAAATGTTCATTTAGGTGTAGGTTTCCAAAGACGAATACAGAATCAGTAGCCATGATGTAATCTCCCTTTGTTTAATGATGTTAATATGTTTTCCAAGAATATGTTTTTGTGGTGATTCTTTTTTTGAGACTATGTAACTTGTGTCTATGAGTTGACCTTTTTTTCTTACCAAGAGAATTTTTGTCTGAGGTGGTATAAAAAAAGCTAAGAGAAAAAATAAAGTTGTTGGAGCCTTGATTTATCCATCAGTTATGTATATGTGCGTATGTGTATGTATAGGTGTGTGTATGTGTGTGTACTGTAAGTATGTGTATGTATGTGTGTGTACATGTGTATATGTGTATGTATAGGTGTGTGTATGTGTGTGTACATGAAAGTATGTGTATGTATGTATGTATGTATATGTGTGTACGTATATGTGTGTATGTATATATGTATATGTGTGTATGTGTGTATGTGTGTGTATGTATGTGTATATGTGTGTATGTATATGTGTATGTATGTGTGTACTGTGTGTATGTGTGTATATGTGTGTATGTATGTGTATATGTGTGTGTATGTATATGTGTGTATGTATATGTATTTGTGTGTGTATGTGTGTATATGTGTGTATGTGTGTGCATGTTTGTGTGTGTGTGTGTGTGTGTGTTTTTCCCCCTCTTTTGCTGGCCCCAGAGAATTAAGTTTTGGGTTCTCAGAGAAAAAGTCCACCAAGCAATTAGCCACCGACCCTGCCCATCCCTCAGTACCTGACCTATGGAAGCCGGCCTTTGTCAAGGGGACAGTTTTACAGAGTTAGTTCTCTCCTTCCACCTTTATACGCATTTGACCGATCAAACTCAAGCTGTCAGCCTTGCATATCAAGCAGCACTGGGCCGTCTTTCCAGCCTGAAGTTTTTATAATGAAGTCTTTACTACAAATATTACATTGCAAGGTAAGGACGTAAGAAAGGAGTCAGACAGCACAGAATTAGACATTAAAGTTCTCTATCTCTCTGGAAATAGGGATTTTCTTTGAAGAAAACCACTTGTTGTGGTAGGGTTTTTTTGGTTTTTGTTTTGTTTTGTTTTTGCCAACTTAAAACAAACTAGAGTTATCTGAGAAAAGAAACCCCAGTTAAGAAAATGCCTTCAGGAGTTGGAGAGATGGCTCAGAGACTGCTCTTCCAGAGGTCCTGAGTTCAGTTCCCAGCAACCACATGGAGGCTTACAACCATCTGTAATGGGATCGGATGCTCTCTTCTGGTGTGTCTGAAGACAGCTACAGAGCACTCATGTACTTAAAATAAATAAATAAATCTTTGGGGAAAAAAAGAAAATGCCTCCATTGGATTTATGTGGGAAGGCCCAACTACTGTGGAAGGTGACGTCTCTGGGTAGGTGGTCCTAGGTGGTTGTCTAAGAAAGGTAGCAGAATGTGACCCTGGGGGACAAGCCAGGCAGCAGTGTCCCCCACAGCCTTGGCTTCAGTTCTAACTCCAGGTTCCTGCCTTGAGTTCCTGTCCTGGCTTCCCTCTGTGATGGAAAGTGAACTGTTAGCTGAGGTAAACCTTCCCCCCCCCCAAATTGTTTTTAGTAATGGTGTTTTATCTCAACAGTAGAAAGCAAACTAGGACAGCACTTAAAGACCATTGGATAATGGTAACAAGAGGTGTTTTGTAACTTCATAAAAACATCCTGGTATTTTTGGTTTGTTTATTTTTTGTTTTGGAGTTGGTTTTTTATTTATTTTATTTTATTTTATTTTATTTTATTTTATTTTATTTTATTTTATTTTATTTTATTTTAGTTAGAGTGTAAAACAGTGTAATGACCTCCTAGCTTGGTTTCTCAGGTCCAGGAATAATTTGATTTATATTGTCCTTACTTTTTACTTTAAAATAGGCAAGGAAGCAAGGTCACCCAAGGGCATTCAGAAAATAACAACCATGCTGGAAAATTCCAGCTCAAAACTGATAGTGATGGTTATTAAGGCTCCAGTCAGATAGGGGTTAATCCCTAGTTCTGGGTCTTCTACCAGGTGTGGCACCTTCGGGCCTGGGGTCCAGCCTTGTCTCTATACTTGCTAGCCATACCCCTCGGTGGAGTCTTTTTATTTGTTTGGTTGGTTTGGTTTTTGTTGTTTCAAGACAGGGTTTCTCTATGAGGCTCTCACTGTCCTGGAACTAGCTCTGTAGATCAGGCTAGCCTGGAACTCAGAGATCTACCTGCTTCTGCCTCCCAAGTGCTGGGATTAAAGGCATGTATCACCACCATCCAGCACAGCAGAACCTTATTAAACACATCTCCATGAGGACATGCATTGGTGGTAGAACTTTGGGGATGAAGGGGTGCAAGGGGTGTCAGGAGACCCCCAAGTGGGAAGAAAAAGATGTATTTTGTTTTAATTTTATATTTATTTATTTATTTACTTATTTTTTTTCAGTCCTGGCAATTGAACCCAAGACCTCAAACATGCCAGGTAAGTCTTTACCTTTGGGGACAAGGTCTCATTAAATTGGCCAAGATGGCATTGAACTCACTTTGTAGCTCAGGATGGTCCATTTCCTTTTAATGCACTCAGAACAATGTAAATTCTAGCAATGATTCTCCATACCCAGGGAGGAGCAGGAAGGCTTCTAGGGGACCGTTGAGCAAGGAGATGATTGACAAGCACAGGTCAAGGATGTCCATACTCCATTCCTGTGACTCCACAAGGTCTAAACCTACTATGGGGGCTTTTCCTGTGCTTAAAGAACACGAAGAAGGGAGGGACTGACCATGGAGAAGGGTTGGGGACAAGGAAACCTGGAGCGGGGCCTGGGAGAGTGGACTCTAGACTCCATGGACTCCATGTTACAAGGCAGTGGGAGAGTTTTATTCCTCTTTTTAAAATTTATTGATTTGAGATAAGGTCTCAATAGGTAGCTCTGGCTGGTCTGGAACTTGTTCGTAGACCAGGCAGGCTAGCCAAATTTAAGCACAGAGATCTGCATACTTTTGCCTTTGCCTCCAAGTGCTGGGATTAAAGGTGTGCATGACCACATTCAGTTTAATTGTACTTTAAATACTTATTTTTTGATCTGTGCTGGGCTCCAGCCCAGAGCCTCACTCACAGGAGTAATGGCAGACGGTAGGCAAGTGTTCTACAACCAACTTATACCTCAGCCTCTCCCTTCACCTCTCCTCCATCCTCCCCCATCTTTGATAACTCAAGTCATAAATGCTCACGGCAGGAAATTCATAAATTATAGAAAAGAACTAAGACCATCTCCCGCCCATGGAGATTCCTAGCTAACATCAGTGTGTATTCATGGGGAGTATTTTGGGTGTTATTAATTTTTAATTATGCAGAATACATGAATATATTCTTGTGAAAAATTAAAACAGTCCAATTGGTCTCCACTTCTCGTAGGGAGCTAGCTCTACCCCCGGCTGCTACTTCCAGCCCTTGCCAGATAAGCACTTAGCATTCCTGCAGATGGTGTCTGTGCACTCAGAATTGTAGACAACTTTTCTTTTGTTCATTTCTCATTCTTCTTCTGCCATGCTGACATAAGACCCAGGACCTCTCAAATAGAATGCTTTTAAAAATTAGTTAGAATTACATAACAAATTTGGCTTTGTGTCTGTAGTTTTCCACCTCATAGGTGAATTTCTTTTCTGTCTGGTTCTGTGGAAACCTATGAAAAATAATAGCATTTATGTGGCTTTCTTTTTTGAAACATTTATGTATGTGTTTGTGTATATGTAGGCATGTGGGGGCATGGATGCCAGGACACATGTCTGGATGTCAGTGGACAAAGAGCAACTTTTTTTTTTTTCTACCATGTGGATCCTGGGATTCCAACTTAGGTCATGAGGCTTGGCAGCAAACACCTTTATCTGCTGAGCCGTCTGCTGGCCCAGGTTTGGTTGTTGTTGGTTTTTTGTTTTTGTTTTTGTTTTGTTTTGTTGAGAAAAGGCAGTCCAGGCTGGCAGTGAACTCAAAGCAATCCATTCCTCTCAGCCTCCAAAGGACTGGGGTTATGTATGCGAATCACCATGTCTGGCTTAGCTTTAAAAAAAATTTTTTTTTATTAATTCTTTGAGAATCTGGCTTACGTTTTTGTTTGTTTGTTTTGTTTTTGTTTGTTTGTTTGTTTGCTTTTCCAAGACAGGTGTAGCCTTGGCTGTCCTGGAACTTGCTCTGTAGACCAGGCTGGCCTCAAACTCAGATTCACCTGTCTCTGCCACTAGAGAGCTGAGATTAAAGGTATGAGCCACTCTGCCTGGGGCTGGCTCAATTTTTCAATTTGTACATGTATGTTTATGTATGTGGAGGCCAGAGATGGACATATGTGTCTTCCTCAGTCACCCACCAACTTATTGTTTTGAGACAGGGTCCCTTACTGAATCTGGAGCTTGATGATCAGCTGGACTGGCTGGCTGCTAAGCTCTGAGGATCTGCCTGTCTGTCTCTCTCCTCAGAGCTGGGATTACAGCATCTGGCTTTTTATGGGAATGCTGGAGATCTAAAGTCCAGATGTGGCAAATACTTTCCCAGCTTAGCCATCCCTGAAAAGCCAATTTCTTGGTATTTAATTTTTAAAAAAAACTATATATTTAAAAAAATACATATATGTTTTATATACCCGAGTTAGCAGTTTGAGCATGTTTTGTTTTATTTAATGACAAAGTACAATTTCTAAGTAACATTAAATACTCTGTAACATTTTCTTCATCCATTTTTATTTTTTTTAATTGGGGGAGGGGCTCTCTATGTTGCTCAGGCTAGGCCAGAATACTTGGGCTCAATTGATTCCCCCTGCCTCACCCTCCCAAGTTGCTGAACCCTGGCTATTTCATCCATCTTTTAATATGCTATTATGCAAAATTTTTAACTAAATACACAGAATAGACAGACTTGTCTAATAAACCCAATACATCGGACCCCAAGAGTCCATAAAGGTCAGCATTTTCCCACACTTTGTATGGCACCGTCGGTGACAATATTATGTAATGTGTTTTTCATTGATTGGACACACACCATTCCCAAATTAGCATCCCTCTTTGCCCTGTGGTTGTTGTCACAAGTTAGGAGCTTTTAGCTGCTTCTGCAAGCACTGAGTCTGCCAGCCTGCTTCTCACCGTGATGATCGGGAACTCACCCTTGGAAACTATAAACAAGCTCTCAATTAGACTCTTTCTGTTCTAAGTCGCCTTGGTCGTAGAGCAAGGGAGCAAAGAGCCCTTTTTTGCTGTTACCAGCAGGTAACACTGGGCCAGTCCTGTTAAAGACTAGCGTCCGAGGTAAGGCCGGGAGTTCAAGGTGATCTCTTGATTGACAGTTCAAGGCTAACTAACTTGGGTTGTCTCAATGTGAGTGCCTTCAGCCTATTCTGCTTTATTTCGGGTTTGGTGTTTGTTTGTTTGTTTGTTTGTTTTTTGGACAGGTTCTCATCAAGCAGCCCACACTGGCCTTAAACTCACTATCTAGCTCCAGGTTGAATTCATGGACCCCTACCTCAGTTTCCCGACATCACAGCCTTCAGAGAGTGTGAGCCACGGCTTGCATACGGAACAACTCTGACTCCGAGAGTTCGATTCTGCCTGTGGCCAGAGTGTAATCACTCAGCTCTCACAACCAGCGAGGTGGCAAAAGGTTTTGATGCTAGCAATGTCACGGCTGAGCTGAACTGACTGACCTCCAGGAAGGGAGCCTACAGAAGAGCTGTTCCTTCTAACACTTAGTGCCACACAGGCTTGTTGGTCCTGTTTGGTTCAAATGCTAGTGCCCCGTTCTGTTTTAAAGTCTGCCTCTGCCTTCAATGCTGGCTGTAATGTGGCTGCCTGGCATTCCAAGGTCATGTGGGACATCCTCCGCTAGCAGTCCTTGAGCACCCCCTAACGGACACAAAGCTAAACTGCCACACTGCGGCCTTTAAGGGCTAAGTCTACAGTCAGCTGTGGACAGCGGCTATGTCCAGGGAAGCTTCTAGGATGCATGGCAGCTTTGTCCTAGTGAGTGAGGTGAGGAAGCTTCTATTCCCACTCAGCTCTAGAGGTCTGTAGAAATAGGCTTCAGGAGAAATAAAAACGACTAACATTTTTGAGTGCCTACTGTACAAGGCTGTGGTTTAAGCCAGCTTGCCTGCCTGCCTTCCTTCCTTCCTTCCTTCCTTCCTCCCTTCCTTCCTTCTTTCTTCCTTCCTTCCTTCACTGGAACTTGAATCCAGGGCCTTGCACATACAAGCACTCTCCCAGCAAGCTGCATCCTCAGCACCCTATGTTGTTAACATGTATCAGCTAACCTAGTTCTGATAAGGCCCCTTCCCAGTGGTTTGTGGCTATTCTTACAAGAGTACCTACTGTGTGAGGAGCTAACTTTGTACTGAATACGATGGTGCATGGCTGTGATTGCTGAACTCAAGACAAGGAAAGAGGAGTGACTGCAGACCAGATGGGGTTATACAGTAAGACTGTCTCAAAAGAAAAACCAAAACAAACCAAAACCACCAACACACACACACACACACACACACACACACACACACACACACACAAAACCACCTTAGAATGGTTCTGTGCAATGAAGCCAGGAGGATATCAACATTAGAAGGAGGAGAGAGAGAGGTGGGGGGGGGCTGTAGAGACAGCTTAGAGGTTAGGGGAGCTTACTGTGTTTTGAGGACTGGAGTTCAGATCCCAGCATGTAACATGTAACAAGCCAGTTGTCCTTAGTCAGTGTTCTATTGCTGTGAAGAGACACCATGACCAAGGCAACTATTATAAGAGAAAGCATTTAATTGGGGCTGGCTTACAGTGTCAGAGATTTAGTCTATGATCATCATAATAGGAAGCATGGCGGCATGCAGGCTACCGGAGCAGTAGAGAAGTACATCCTGGTCAGAGAGAGAGGCTCTTGGCTTGGTATTGGGAGAAGCTTTTGCTCTTTGTCTACTAGCTCTGGCCTTGCTAGAGCATCCGTTCCTTCACTGGTAATGGGGCCTACTTCTTTAGGACCCCAGCGTATACAGAAGACCAGCTGAGACATCCAGCCTTGTGGGGACTGAGCAACTACCAGATTTTTGGACTTTTCTGTTTACAGCTAGACACTGTTGAATTAGAGGAATGCAGCCTGTAAGTCACTCCAATAAATCACACACACACACACACATGCACGTACACATGCACGCACACAGGCACGGAAATATATTCATTCATTCCATAAGTTCTGTTCCTCTAGAGAACCCTAGCTAATACAGTTTGTTTTGTTTTTGAGACGGGGTCTCTGCGGCCCTAGCTGGCATGGAACTCATTATGTAGACCAGGCTGGATCCTCTGCTTCTGTCTCTTGAATGTCAGGATTAAAGATTTATAAAACTATGCCTAGCAGAAGCTTTTCTTCCTCCTCTTCCTCCTCTTTCTCTTCCTTCAACTCCTCCTCTTACTCCTCCTCCTTTTGCTCCTCCTTCTTCTTCTCCTTATCCTTCCCTTTCTTCTTCAAGGCAGGGTCTAATGCTGCAGGCCTGGAATTCACAGATAGTCCCAGGCTGGCCCTGAACTCCTGGCAGTCCTTCTGCCTCAGCCTCCTAAATGTTGGAGTTACAGAATTAAGTTCTTTGGTTTCTGAGTACAGTGGTGGCTACAGTTTGCTTCTGTTTTTTTTTTTTTCCTTTTCTTCTTGGAAATGCTTTTCCTTTGTCATTTTTTTTTCTTGAAACATCAACTGCAAATATATTTAATGGTGAACCACATCATAGCCCTTGACAGATGGCCCTTAAAACAGATGGCTCTGTGGAAAGATGGCAATCGAAAATGGAGGGTAATTTGAGCCAATCAAAAAGACAGAGTCTCCTGGAGACAAAAGTTTCCACAAAATCCCAAACCACATCTCCCAAGCTCCCTTTATTCATGTTTCATCCACAGATGAGTCTTCCTGACAGGGGAAATCACTTTTTTTTTTCAAATAACATCTGGAATAATGAAAAGTAAGAGAGAGAAGCTCCAGGACTTGTCAATCCAATTCATGTTTCTTTTTGGCAGATTCAGCATCAGTGACAAATTGCCCAATCTGACATAAATAAAGTTGACAGATGTTGGCAGTGTTTCTACACAGCAGCAATGGAGAGATGTGTGGGATGGTTGGGTTTCTCCTCCTCACCCAGTTTTTTTCTTTTCTACCCAACCGTCAATACATTTAATAACAAATAAAACAACTAGATACTTGAAAAAACCTACCCCTCACGGCGCTGTCTGATCGTCAGCTGCCGCTATGGTTAATGAGTGTGTGGGCTCCTCTCCCGTTTCAATCACCGTTGCCTGCAAAGCTTTAAGGACCTCTCTGGAGGTCACCAAGGGTTCTAGGCTCACTCGTGAGACTTGGTTGGCATAGAGAGTGTTGGCCTTCATCACGGAAGAGTGCCTACATGGCTTGCCGCCTTACAGCTTACAGCCTATGTAACTCTGGGTGAGATATCTAACCATTGGAACTTCAGATCCCCGCAGAGCTCAGGATGAGCCCAAACCTTCTTTGCCAGCTTGGGGAGGCTACGGGGTTATTGGAAATAAAGGAAGAATACATGTAAATAAAGAAAGAATCCTATTTCCTCTCTTTGTATTGCTTTATTTAATGATCTTTGCAGTGTCAGAGCATAGCCCCAGAGTCTGGGCATTCTGGGAAGGGACACAATCCCTGAGCTACCGCCTCAGTCCAATTCTAAGCTGAACCGGATACCGGATTTTTTTTTAAAGACTTATTTATTTTATTTATATGGGTACATTGTAGCTGTTTTCAGACGCACCAGAAGAGGCCAACGGATCCCATTGCAGATGGTTGTGAGCCACCCTGTGGTTGCTGGGAATTGAACTCAGGACCTCTGGAAGAGCAGTCAGTGCTCTTCACCGCTGAGTCATCTCTCCAGCCCGCTGAACAGAATTTTACTGAGAAACAACTTCATGCCGTAAAACGCACGAATCCTCCCACGCAGCTCAATAAAGTTTTGCGCATGTGTACTGCTGTGCGCACCCGTGGTCATCACAAGGCTATCTTGATCACATCAACATTTCTAAGAAAGATTATCCCCAACCCTTCCACTGCAGACCAGCTTGGTGTATTCTTGAGCTTGATATAACTTGGGTCTCATACCACTGCTCTTATGTGTCTGGCTCTGGGCGGACAACAGTTTAGGAGACTCACCTGCGCATGTGCAGCAGGCAGCAGTCTGTACTAGACCGTTGTCCAGCCGTGCCACTGTCCAGCCATTCAGTTCTTGTTGATGGACAATGGAAAACTAGCTGTTTCCAGTTTCAAGTTGTTATGAATAAAGCTGCTATATATATTTTGGTAGACGTGTGTCTGTGTAAACACGGTCCCGTGTCTCTTAGGTAAGTACGTAGTGGCAGAGAGGTTGGGTCTTGGGTGGTGGCTTTTTTGTTTGTTTGGTTTTTTTGAGATTGCTAGTTTCCTGGAGCAGCGGTATAATTTTCTGTTCCCTCCGGAAAAGCATGAGAATGGCGGTTCTCTGGCTCATCATCTTTGTTGTCTGTGAATTGTGGCGGCCTCTGTTGTGCCGCGGGTATTACCGTTAGTATTAGGTAAGAGTCGGTGTGTTGGGATTAATACGGGACACATGGCCATGGTCTTCTTTGACTCATTCTTCTGCTCTGAGCTCCACATATGGCCTTGAGGAAAGGTAATCCTACTGCTTGTCAGCTTTTCAGGCATTAGTGAAATGAGACTGTTACTGACACCTCCCCCAAAAAAGCCACTGTGAGGAAAATTTTTGTAGAGGCCTCTCATCCCAGAACATGTCGCACAGTTAGTGCTCAATTGTTGAGTTCTATGGTATTTATTTACTTACAGATTTTTGGGTCTGCTCTTTGATCCCAGTTGGAGAGAATAGCTTTAGGTACTTACATGCCCAACAGGAAACCTGACAGACTCCGAAGATGTGGCTTGCAATACAGGGTAGGGACTGTCAACTTTCTTCAACCAGAAGTAGTCTTACTTCTTCAAGCTAAGTCCACACTAAGAATGGCAAAGCGTAGATACAGAAAGGCCTCAGTCAATTGACCTTAAATGCACCTGACTGCTGGCCTGCTAATAGGTGAGCAAGCAAGATTTCTCATTGTTTCAACTAATTATCTGCAGCTCAAATGTCCTGGGCCTGCTTCTAGCAGTCTCTCACCGAGCCTGGACTTCCTCTTGGCATCCACCACACAAGCTTCCGGGCATGCTTGCTGCAATGGTAGGAGCTGCTCCTCCAGCAGAAGCCAATTTGCCGTCCTTGATAATGTCAAGTCACCTTTTGTGCAAGTTGAAATTAAACCCATGCAGAGGGCGAACTTAGAGCCTTCCCTTTTAAGCTTTTAATGTCTCTGTGAATAAGGCTGATCGCTCAGCCACAGATCACAAAGCTTTATGTAATTTGCTGCCACCCACTATGAAATCATTTCTGGCAGCAGCAGCTTGAGATAGGAGAGCAATCGGTGTGGTGGGGGAGGTGTCTGTCTGTCCTTTACAAAATATTTCTTGCTTTGTACTCCATAAGGGGCGTAGTACATATGGGGGATAGCAAAAACGGTAAATCAGAATTCTAGACTCTGGGGCTGGGCATGCAATATGAGTTCTGGGTCACGAAAACGATTTCAAACTCCATAAACTATTTTATTGAAGTGCAATGAATAATGTATTCATGGCAAAAAGCACAGATCTTAAATGTGCAGCTTAATACATTTTTAAAAAGTGAATACCCCCATGTGCTCAGCAGCCAGATTAAGAAACAGAACATTTTCAGATCTGAGAAGATTCCTTCTTTCCCTTCCCAGCCAACACCCCCTTTCCACTCCAAAATAGACACCATCCTGACATCCATCACCACAGATTAGCAATTAGCTTTGCCTGGTTTGAACTCTATGTTAATGGAATCTTCCTTTCGAGTCTTCATTCTTTTCCTTCACATTCTGTGAGACTCCTGCGTGAGGTCCAGTCCAGTCTGGTCTGCATAGGGAGTTCCAAGCCAGCCAGGGCTTTACAGTGAGGTCATGTCTAAAGATATTCTACTCTTAGAGACATTTGTAAAAGCTGGCTTCAAGGGTAAAGGGTTTTTGTTTTTTATCAAAAATTATTTGTGTTTCTGCTTATTTTCTAAGGTTTTTTGGTGCATTGGAAAACAGAGTCTTAATGGGAGTAAGGGTTCACTTAAGTAACTGTTTATGCTAGGTTTGTTGTTGTTGTTGTTGTTGTTTTGTTGTTTGTTTTTTTGAAACAGAGTTTCACTATTAGGTCAGGCTGGCCTAGAACTCCAGGAGCTTCACCTGCCTCTGCCTCCCAAGTATTGGGATTAAAGGCGTGTGCCACCACTGCCCGTCATGTGAAAGTTTGGTACACTTAATTTTGGTACACTTAACACCCTATGTATCTGTGACTAAAGACTTAGGTGGAAAGCTATATATCTGAACTCTCAATAGTATGCAAGACTTTACACAGTTAAACCTTTTGGCATGCAAGTTTAATTAATATAAAATGTTCTGTTTTATACAACATGCATTGCACTACGACTTACAATATATCAAATAGTGAATAAAAGTGTGACGTTTCTGTCATTTGTGATCAGCGTCATTCAGATGAAAAGTGGCCATTTTCGTAGTCCTTTTAAAACCTGGTTGTAGTGGTTTGAATAAAAATGGCCCCCGTAGGCTCCCCGAGACTGAACCACTATGCATGGTCTGGACCTAGGCACCCTGGCACATATGTAGCAGAAATGCAGCTTAGTCTTCATGTGGGTCCTCCAACAACTGGAGCAGGGGGCTGTCTCTGAGTCTGTTGTCTGCCTGTGGATCCTGTTCCCTTGACTGGGCTGCCTTGTCTGGACTCGGTGGGAGAGAATGTGCCCAGTCCTTCAGTGACTTCATGTGCCAGGGTGGGTTGGTACCCAGGGGAGCCTCCCCCTTCTCAGAGGAGAAGGGGATGTGAGGAAGGGGTGTGTAAGGTAGGGACTGGCAAAAGAGGGGAGGCTGCCATCAGGATATAAGGTAAATAAATTAATTAATGAAAAAAATGGCCCCCATAGACTCATAGGGAGTGGCATTATTGGAGGTATGGTATTGCTAAAGTGGGTGTGGCTAGTTGGAAGAAGGGTGTCACTGTGAGTGGGCTTTGGAGTTTCAGAAGCTCAAGTCCAGTCCACTGTTATTTTTTCTTCCTGCTGTCTGCCAATCCAGATGTAGACCTCTCAGTAGCCTTTCCAGTACCATGTCTGCCTGCAGGCTGCCATGTTCCCTGCCATGACTATAATGGAATATATATATATCAACCTGTGGGTTGAGACCCCTTTGGGGACACATATCAGATATTTATATTATAACTCATCACAGTAGCAAAATTATAGTCATAAGGTAGCAACAAAGTAATTTTATGGTTGGGGGTCACCACAACATGAGGAACTGTATTAAAGGGTCACAGCATTAGGAAGGTTGAGAACCACTGCTGTAGAGCTTACTGAGCCAGAGGTTCTAAATTTTGCTGGGAAAATAGAAGCTGAGTTAATTTATAAAGAACTTATTGGTGGGGGCAACTGGAGAGTTGGCTTAGTGGTAAGGAGTGCTTGTTGTTTTTGGAGAGGACCCAGGTTCTATTTCCAGCACCCACATGCTGGCCCACAGCCGTGTTTAATTCTAGTTTCAGGGGACTTAATGCCCTGTTCTGGCCTCTGTGGGCATCTGGCAGAAATATGGAACATATACACACATGCATGCAAAGCACTCATACCCATGAAGTTAAAACAAAACAGAATTTCTGGGGCTAGCAAGGTGGTTCAGCAAATAAAGACACTGTTGCCAAGCCTAAGGACCTGAGTGTACACACACACACACACACACACACACACACACTTACACACACACTCCTACATGCGGCACATTAATTAATATAAAAATAAAAACTTCTGGGTTGGCAAGAAGTCTTAGTTGGTAAAGCAAGCATGAGAACTTGAGTTCTGATCCACAGTGCTTAAGTAAAAGCCAGTGTGGTGGGAAGCTCCTATAACCCTAGGGCTAAGGGGAGAGACCAGAGACAGGCAGATCCCTGGAGCTCACTGGCCAGTTATTTATGCCCATTAGTGAGCTCAGGGTTCAGTGAGAGACCCTGTTTCAAAAAAACCAGGCAGGGAGTGATAGAGGAAGCCACCCAACAGCAATCTCTGACCTCCATGAACACGTGCACATAGCTGCCCACACACTTAGGCACATACACCAACAATAGGCAGAAAGAAGTTCTATGCAGCTATAATGCTAACCATTATGGACTTCTTTGTATGTTGATTGTACTTACGTTCCCTAAGCATGTAAAGCAAAACTTACTAGAACACTTTGTCAAGCAGGCGTCCACCAAACTAGAATTATTAGTGGTGACGACTTTGCCTAGGCCTGTGTTCACATGTTCCTCACTTTGTCAGGATGGTGACCTTCATTGAAAAGATTAGACATGTCTGAAGCTGTGGAATCCAAAAAGTGCCTCTTTAACAGTGAAAAGCTATGGGCTGGAGAGATGGCTCAGTGGTTAAGAGCACTGGCTGCTCTTCTAGAGGTCCTGAGTTCAATTCCCAGCAACCATATGGTGGCTCACAACCATCTCTACTGGGATCTGATGCCCTCTTCCGGCATGCAGGTGTACATGCAGATAGAGCACTCATAAACACGAAATAAATAAATGAATCTTAAAAAAAATTAAAAGCTACCATAGGAGCTAAATCAACGTCTTAGCATACTGATCTTGCAAAGGACTTGTTGGGTTTGGTTCCTGGTACCTATGTCTCACAACCACTTGTAATCTTATTCTGGGGGCTCTGATGACCTCTTTTGGCCCCCCTGAGCACCAGGAAACACACACACACACACACACACACACACACACACACACACACACACACTCGAGGTCCTTCTGTTCATGAAGTTGTTTACAGATCCTCTCAGTTATGCCCTCTCCTCTTTTAACTCAAAACTTCCTCTTATCCAGGTCTCTCCTCCCAGCAGTTGCTGAGATCTACAGCTTGCCTGTCCTGTTATTTTTCTCTCAAACTCCCAACAAAATTGTTTTCAAATTTCTTTTACCTACTAGACTAAGAGCCTCTAGAAGGCCTGCATATCCCAGTGACACACTTTGTTCCACTTCCCAACGTGGCCACACTGAAGTAATCTCTTTGCTTTTCCCCACTGTTCTTTTCTGTAATTGGCCTACTGGGGCAGATGGCCAGCCTAGCTTGCTTGTTCAGGCTGCCCAAAGACAGGTTTTTCCCTTGAAGAAAAAAAAAAAAACTTCCAAAACACATGTTTTTATCTTTTCACCCTTTAGTCGGAATGTCACCTGAGGGAAGGCTTCCCTGGCCATCCAACCATTTTTCTTCAATTAGTTTGCTTTTCAGTTCTTAGCTCTTCTAATTACTCCTGCATTTATTCACTGTATTTTGTTTCCCTGGTCAAGCTGAGAACTGCTTGAGGTTAGGGATCTTCTCTGCTGAGGAGGTCACCTTGTCCCCTGCACCTAGAATGGTCCCAGGCGCTTGAGGGACTGAGCTCCCTGAATTTGTTCCGCTGGGGGAACTGCGGAAGTGCTTCTTCAAGTACTGTCAACTCCAACCACGTGGGCGGGGAGCAGGGCGGAGCTCCCTTGACTTACTCGTAGCAAGAGCCCCGCCTCCGGCTCCGCCCCCAGCCCCGCCCACGTCTGTGTCCTCTTGCGGGTCTCCATAAAGTTCATTTGGCGGCGCAACGCGCAGGGGCTTCTGGGAGCTTACCGCCTCAGCCAATCAGTAAGCGCGGGCGAGCGGCGCGAGAAGCAGCGGCGGCGTAGTGAAGTAGCCGGGAGCGGGCGGCGGGCAGGCGGCGGAGCCAGGTAAGGGGTGTGAGGTGTGGGCACCCACGCGGCCTTGATCCTGGGCCCGGGTTCGGGGCCTGGCCTCGAAGCAGAACCGCGAGCCTAGCTCGAACCCCATCCCGCGTTCGTAGCCATGAGGCTCGCGCTTCCTTTCTTGCGGTAGCTGGGCACGCCGGCCGGCGACAGCTCACCGAATGCTGTGACTAGGCTCTTCTGAGCGTGGTCCTCCCGACCGGTGCGCTATCGCCACGCCCACCCACGGCTGCCAGGCGTCACCGGGCCTGGCCGCTCTCTATGGGTCGGGGGGAGGGGGGCGTTCTTCTAGAGAATGGCTCTTCCGGGACCCAGCGACACCCTGTCAACTCTTGTCTCCTTTTACGGATAGTCCAATAGGATGCTAATGGTTGCCACTGCGGTTGTCTCACCTGTTTCTGGGCACCCTGTGTCCTGTCTTCTGTCAGGGATGCCCAAGTATATTGGGTCCCTTCTGAAAGAAAACCACTGCATGCCGGGCATGGTGTCGCTGTCTAAACGAGTTGAAGCTAGCCTGGTCTACGTTAAACCCTGCCTCACCCCTACCTCCCTAGGTGACTTTCAGCACAAGCAAAGGTCAGCGCCTTAGCAATAATAACAGTAATAACAATAACAACTGTAATAATATAAAAGCCTCGCAGTGAGCTGCAAGGCTTTTAAATAATATGACCCACACGCTCAGTGTCTACTATACCCTCCCTGTCACCTCCACCCCCGCTGGACATGCTTTGACTTCAAGGCTTTGTAATTGTGGTTGGATATCTGTTCTGCCTGCTCTCTTTCTTGGGGGTCTTTACTAGAGGAACATCTAGAGTGTCAACCTTTCCTTACTCCTTGTCTTTACTGCTTTAGTTTTTTAGCATTTAGGTTTTACTTGTCCGATGTATTGTCTTCCCCCCTGTAGAACATGAGTGCCTACCTGGTAGCTAGGTCTGGCACACAATAAAGTAGGTGCTCAATAAAAATCAAACAAATGAATGTTACTGATACCATTATAGGCTTGTGACTGTGGTGGTGAATGAGACAGGCTTGTTTCTTGGGAAGACATCACACACTAAACAATAAACAGAAATATAGAAACCATGAGATGTGTTGGAGCTGTGGTGAGCTTGGGTGCGCTCGCTCGCTCTCTCTCTCTCTCCCTCTCCCTCTCTCCCTCTCTCCCTCTCCCTCTCCCTCTCTCCCTCTCTCCCTCTCTCCCTCCCCCTCTCCCTCTC
>NW_021604646.1:8788337-8828915 GCF_004785775.1 Grammomys surdaster | reverse complement strand
CTCCCCTCCCCCTCCCCTCCCCTCCCCTCCCCTCTCCTTTTCTATCTTTCTCTGTCCCTTTCTTTCTTCCTTCCTTCCTTCCTTCCTTCCTTCCTTCCTTCCTTCCTTCCTTTCTTTCTTTCTTTCTTTCTTTCTTTCTTTCTTTCTTTCTTTCTCTTTTTGGTTTTTCGAGACAGGGTTTCTCTGTGTAGCCCTGGCTGTCCTGGAACTCACTCTGTAGACCAGGCTGGCCTCGAACTCAGAAATTACCTGCCTCTGCCTCCCAAGTGCTAGGATTAAAGGCGTGTGCCACCATAGCCTGGCTACTTTTTTCGTTTTAACTGTTTAAAATTTTAAACAGTTATTTTTCTATGTGGATACAGTGGCTCACACATGTAATCCTAGCACTTTGGAGACTGAGCAAAAGGATCACCTTGAGTTCAAGACTTTGATGGGCCACTTAATTCTAGACTAGCTTGGTTACAGAATGAATAAGATTCTGCACAACACGGAAACAGAACAAAGAATAAGCATACTTTTTTTTGTTTGTTGGTTTGTTTTTGTTGTTGTTGCTTTTTGTTTTTTTTCCTTACAAGGTTCTCTATATAGCCCTGGCTATCCTGGAACTCACTTTGTAGACAGACTGACCTTGAACTCAGAGATCTGTCTGCTATATATTAATCTCGTGAGTGTGCATAACTCACTTTATTTGGCCTCGGACTTAGGGATCCACCTGCTATGTGTCAAAATCTTACCCCTACCCCCTCGTGTGTGTGTGTGTGTGTGTGTGTGTTATGTGCATACTTGGGTGCTTGTGTGCATGTGTGTGCACTTAATTCCTGGACCTGTGCATGCTTAGGCAGAGACCAGAGGTTAGTGCTAGGTGTCTTCTTACTGCTTTCCATGTTATTTTTTGAGCCTTTTGTCTCTACCTGGAGCTTGTCCACTTGGTGAGACTGGCTGGACAGGGTACTTCTTCCCCGTAATCTCTCATCTTCATTCCCGATGCTGGGATTGCAGGTATACACCACCAGGCCTGGCTTTCCAACTTACTGCTGGGGATCCAAAATCAGGTCCACATGCTCCTGTCAGTCAGTCTGTTCCCTAGCCCCTAAATGTCTCTTCAACAATGAATGTTCACTTGATGTCTGTCTGTGCACCATGTGTATACAGTAACCATGGAGGCCAGTAGAGACAGTGAGTGATCTTAACCCCTGAGCATCTCTCTAGCCCCTATTAACCTTTTATTTAAAAGTGCTGAGGAGGACTGGAGAGATGGCTCAGAGGTTAAGAGCACTGACTGCTCTTCCAGAGGTCCTGAGTTCAATTCTCACCAACCGCATGGTGGCTCACAACTATCTGTAATGGGATCCAATGCCCTCTTCTGGTGTGTCGGAAGACAGTGACAGTGCACCCACATACATTAAATAAACAAACAAACAAATAAACAAATCTTTAACAAGTAAGTACTGAGGAGCTGGGTGTGGTGGTTCACGCCTTTAATCCCAGCACTCAGGAGACTGAGGCAGGTGGATCTCTGTGAGTTTGAGCCCAACTTGGTCTTGAAAGCAAGTCCAGAACAGCCAGAGACAGAAAAAAGTTGTCTCAAAAAAAAAAAAAAAAGTGCTGAGGATTAAAACCCAGACACTGCTTGTTAGTTAGAGAGCTGCATCCTCAACCTTTCTATGGGTTTTTCTGGAGAGCAGACATACTTGTTTGCTTGCATGTTATCTATGGCTGCTGTCAAACCACAGTGGCTGTACTGAGTTGTGACAGAGTCTGGCCTAAAGCTTAAAATACCATTGCCATCCCTTGCTCCTAGGAGACAGGCCTGAGAGGGCTGCCTCCAAGGCCTTTCCTGCTTCCCTTTGATTCTCAGATTTTGAGGCTCTGAAGACTCTGGTCTCTGGAAAGTGTTCTGGGAGTAATAGATTTGAAATAAGAGAACCACGGAGTTGTAGCCATGTCTGGGATGGCCCAGTGATCTTTTTTGTTCTTGAGAAAGTGGGCCATGTAGTCCAGGTGGCCTCAAACTGTAGCTCTATTAGTTACTTTTCTGGCTGTTGTGATAAAATACTGTGACAAAAGCAATGTACAGGGAGAAGCTGTATTTTGGTTCCAAGCTTGACGGTCCATGGTGGAAAGTCATGATGGAAGGGACCTGAGGGCCAGCCATTGCATCTGCTGTCAGGGAGAGTAATGGACACTTACACTACACTGGTTTTCTCTTTTAGCCCGTGGTAATGTACCACCCATATTTAGGTTGGGTCTTCCTACTTAATTAACCCAGTGCAGATAGTTCTTTACTGCCATACCCAGACACTAACCTAATCTAGACGATCCCTCAAGATGTGTCCAGAAACTTGCGTCCTAGATGACTATACATCCTTTCAAATTGATAATCAATAGCCAAGGGTGCATTTGACTTCCTTATCCAGCTGCCTCCAGATGCTTGAATTATAAGCATCTGCCAACCATGCTCTAGGCAGTAGTCTTTAAAGAACTTAGTGAACCTCCGGACTGTTCAGGGTAAAAAGAATTCTACTTGTGGGGCTGGAGAGATGGCTCAGAGGCTAAGAGCACTGACTACTTTTCCAGAGGTCCTGAGTTCAATTCCCGGCAACCACATGGTGGCTCACAACCATCTGTAATGGGATCTGATGACCTCTTCTGGTGTGTCTGAAGACAGCAACAGTGTACTCACATACATAAAATAAATAAATCTTAAAAAAAAAAAAAAAGAATTGTACTTGTGGATGGTGCTTAAAAGCAAAAGGAGAGAAACCAATGAGCTAGTAATAACAGGAACACATGTGTACATTTTGATATAACAGGCAGGAAAATCACAAGAGGCCGCTTAGAATACTGAAGAGGCCATTTTATGAAGACACTGACTTAGAAAGGTTTATAAGTGCTCAGTAATTGGAGTTTTTAGATATCTATTCTTCTGGCTTGATTGACTATTTAACATGGTTACTTAATGTGGAAATGGCCAGGCAGTGGTGGCTCACCCCTTTGATCCCAGCACTTGGGAGGCAGAGGCAGGCGGATTTCTGAGTTTGAGGCCAGCCTGGTCTACAGAGTGAGTTCCAGGACAGCCAGGGCTATACAGAGAAACTCTTGTCTCGAAAAACCAAAAAAAAAGAATGTGGAAATCACCATGTTTTTTCATAATTAAAACACATGTTTTAGCCCGGTGGTGGTGGTGGTGGTGGTGGTCCTTGGCTGGCTCTGCTGTGGCTGTTTGTCTTCATGGAGAACTCCCTCGGCAACTCCTCCTCATGCCCAACCTTATGGCAAGTGTCTTCTTTTTTGTTTTTTTGGTTTTTCGAGACAGGGTTTCTCTGTGTAGCCCTGGCTGTCCTGGAACTCACTCTGTAGACCAGGCTGGCCTCGAACTCGGAAATCCACCTGCCTCTGCCTCCCAGGTGCTGGGATTAAAGGCGTGCGCCACCACCACCCGGCTAAGTGTCTTCTTCCTCTGCCTTGTGGCCCTTTTCCTGGACCCTCACCTGCCTCAAGGTGAACTCTTTATACCTCGATCTTCCTACCTTGATCTTCTCTCTCTAACCCCTGGCTAGGATCAAACATGTATTTCCTCTGCCCAGTCATTGGCTATTCAGCCTTTTATTAACCAGATATAATTGGGGAGCATTCTTTACACCACACTGATCTAAGAGATTCTTCAGTATTCATGTGTTCTGACTGTAACTAGATCTTGGATCACAGAAATCAGCATATGAATATACAGTTCACAAGATCAACTCCCAGTGCAAGCCTTTAGTCCCAGCAGAGGCAGGTGGATCTCTGAGTTCAAGGCCAACTTGGTCTACAGAGTGAGTTTCAGGACAGCCAATATACAGAGAAACCCCGTCTCAAAAAACCAAAACCAAAACCCCCAAAAACCCTTCACAAGTTTTTTTTTTTTTTTTGTTGAGTTTCGTGTTGATTTTTTTTAAAGATTTATTTATTTATTTTATTTATGAGTACACTGTAGCTGTCTTCAGACACACCAGAAGAGGGCATCCAATCTCATTACGGATGGTTGTGAGCCACCATGTGGTTGCTGGGATTTGAACTCACGACCTCTGGAAGAGCAGTCAGTGCTCTTAACCGCTGAGCCATCTCTCCAGCCCCCCTTCTTCACATGTTTTAATAGCAGCCGAACTGAAATTATCTGATGTAGTTTTACTATCTTTATAGTGAGTTAATTTTACTATACATGCAACTATAGGGATTATTTTAGTTAATTTTCTGTCTGTTGTGACCAAATAACCTGGCAAGAAACAGTTTAAAGGAGAAAGAGTTCATTCTGTGTCCTGGCTAGTTTTGTGTTAGCTTGCCACAAGCTAGAGTCATCAGAGGGAAAGGAAATGTCTCCATAAGATCAAGCTATAAGGAATTTTCTTAATTAGTGATTGGTAGGAGAGGACCCCATTCCATTCCATTGTGGGTGGTGCCATCCCTGGGCTGATTGTCCTAGGTTCTGTAAGAAAGCAGGCTGAGTAAACCATAGAGAGCAAGTCAGTAAGTAGCACCCCTCCATGGCCTCTACATAAGCTTCTGCCTCCTGGTTCCTGTTCTGTTTGAGATCATGTCCTGGCTTCCTTCAGTGATTTACCATGATCTGCAAATTAAGCCAAACAACCCCCTTCCTCCCCAGTTTGCTTTTGGTATGGTGTATCACCACAGCAATAGAAACCCCAACTAAGATATTGGCTCTCTTTGAAAGGGCTGCATTCCATACCAGGGAAGGCATGGTTACAGGAGCATTGCATTCATAGCCAGGAAATGAGCGAATAGAAGTCAGGTTGGGTTACAAAACCTCAAGGCTTTGTCCTCAGTGAAGGTCTTCACCTACTGAAGGTGTACAGTGTTCCCTAACAAGTGCCACCAACCAGGGACCAAGCATTCAAACACTTGAGTCTTTATTGGGAGCATTTCACATTCAAACCACAAGTATTTGTATTCACCTCATTTGAGAATGTTAATGCGCCCCCTTTGGGGGCATATGTTGTTTAGACACTGAATGACAGGTGAATGCAAAGCAGCATGAAGAAACGGAAGAAATTGTGGACAGCAGTTATTTTCTTTAATTTTCTCAGCATCTACCAACCCACCAGCACCTCTAACTCTCAGTGTTCAAAGAATATATTCCCGTATCTTTCTCAGGAGTTCTGGGCTTAAAGGTGCATGCCACAAAAACTAAAAATGCTTTTTTTTGTAGTCAGAGTCATACTAAGTAGGAGTCTACACTGACATTGTACTCTGTCCTGCCTCAGCCTCCCAAGTGCTGTATTGCAGGTACACCTTGCCACTTTAGTCCTGCCAATTTTAATTTTAGTAGTTCTAAAGATGTGTCTGTCAGTCAGTCAGTCAGTCCATCTGTCCATCCATCCATAGTTTTTTGTTTTTTTTTTGAGACAGTATTTCTCGGTAGCCCTGTCTTGGAACTCACTCTGTAGCCCAGGCTGGCATCAGGGATCCACCTGCTTCTGCCTCCTGAATGCTGGGACTAAAGGCATGCACCACCACACCTGGCACAATTTATTTGATTCATGTATGCGTGTGCGTATCTGTATGTGTGTATGTGTGAGTGCCCATGTGAGCCAGAAGAGAGTGTCAGATTTCCTGGAGCTGGAGTTACAGGCAGTTGTTAGCTGCCCAACATGAGTGCTGGGAACCAAACTCAGATCCTCTACAAGTGCAGTAAGTTCTCTTACTCCCAGAGCCGTCTCTCCAGTCCCCTGGGTTAACCTTTCACAATAGCATCTTACAGCTTGGGCTCAAAGGCAATTTGCAGCTGAAACTGGGAAGGAGTGCTCCAGTAGAAACGAAGTGAAAGGCTAATTTAGGGCAGGAATGTGCCTCTTGCCCTGGAGCCTGCAAGGAAGCCTGGAGGGTGGACAGAGCCCAAGGAAGAAAGGGAATCAGGTTGCAGAAGGTTCTGGGAAGGTAGAGCCCCACCTGGAGAGCACTACTGTACCACAGGAGCCCAAGGATGGGATCTGAATTTAAAAGGATCACTGCTTGCTGGGTTGGGAATAGACTTGAACAGGCAGGAACTAGCTCTGTTAGCTCTGCCATCCTCATTCTTCCACAGGCAGTAACAGTCAGGTACAGCCTGACTGGATTTAAAATGTATATATAATTTTCTAGGAACTTTAATTTTAAAACTTACAGTGTATATGACTTTTGTTAAAGATTAAAGTCATTTTACTGCTTCTATGTTTGCTCTGTGAGGAACTATTTTCATTTTAACCTTGTGACCTACCTTTAATGTTAATGCCCTTGAATGCTCATTTCAAAAAGCCCTTATCTTCCAGCTGTGGATTTAGGGTGGTAATGATGGCCCTGTACATTAACATATGCTTCTGTAGCTGAGAGATAATTATGTAGTAAATTAACATTTTAAGTGTATAGCTAGACCAGTGGGATTTCATGTGTGTAGTAGAAACCATGGGCTTAAAGCAAAGAAGGAAAGAATAACTAAGATCTGCAGTTCAACCAGGGGAGTCAAGCTTGAATCTCCACATCCACCTCAGGCAGCTCACAGCTAACCTGAAACTCAAGCCCCAGGGAATCTGATGCCCTCTTCTGACTCCTGCGGACATCCATACCCACACCATATACTCTCACAGACACTCTCACAGACACGAGAACATACACATCAAAATAAAATTTATAAAATCTTTAAAATTGAGCTGCTGTTTATAAGGAATTGTCTACCTTAGTTTTGAGACAGTGTCTCACATTATGTTATAGACTAGCCTAGAACTCAACTTTGTATCCCTAGACTGGCCTCAGATTTGGGGCAATTCTGCCTCAGCCTGCTGAGTACTAGGGTTACAGTTATGAGCTACAATGCCCCTCTAGATTTTCTTCTCTTTTTTTTTTTTTTTGGTTTGGTTTGGTTTTTCGAGACAGGGGATTTTCTTCTCTTTAATAATAAACTTTTTCCTAATCTTTTATAATTTTGTAGATTTATTTTTAACTTTATGTGTATGAGTGCTTATCCTGCATGTGTGTAGGTTCACCATATCAATGCAGTACCCATGGAGAGGAGAAGAACATGTTGGGTCCCTTGCAACTAGAGTCACAGGCAATTGTGAGCTGCCTTGTGGGTTCTGGGATCCAAACCCTGAGTCCTCTCTAAGAATAACAAATGTTCTTAGTCACTGAGCCACCTCTCCAGTCCCTTGAAGATTTACTCATATATGTGTATGTATGTGTACCATATGTTTTTGGGTGCCTTTGGGGGCAAGAAGAAAGTATCAGATCCTCTGAAGCAACCAATTGTGAGCAGCCTGGCATGGGTGCTGAAAACCAAACTAGGTCCTCTGTAAAATTAGCAAGTGTTCCTAACTGCTGAGCCACCTCTCCTTAACTAATTTTATGATGTCAAGACATTTTACTTTCTGTTAATTTATTAGAGGTAGGAGTTAAAACTGTTCACTTCATCAATTCATCAAGAACCTTGTATAAGGATGGTATAGTGTACATACACAAGATTCATAAATGTGTATTAGCTGGTAAATAGCTCGCTCGACCTTTCTCTCTTCCTCTCTCTCTCTCTCTCTCTCTCTCTCTCTCTCTCTCTCTCTCCCTTTCTTTCTTTCTTTCTTTCTTTCTTTCTTTCTTTATTTCTTAATTTCTTAATTTCTTAATTTCTTTTTCTTTCTTTCTTCCTTCCTTTCTTTCTTTCTTTCTTTCTTTTTCTTTTTTCTTTTTTTTTTTTTTTGGTTTTTCAAGACAGGGTTTCTCTGTGTAGCCCTGGCTGTCCTGGAACTCACTCTGTAGACCAGGCTGGCCTCGAACTCAGAAATCTGCCTGCCTCTGCCTCCCAAGTGCTGGGATTAAAGGCGTGCACCACCACTGCCCGGCTCTTTCTTTCTTTCTTTCAAGACAGGATTTCTTTGTATAGCCCTGGCTGTCCAGGAACTGACTGTATACAGACCAGGTTTGTCCTCGAACAGAGATCCACTTGCCTCTGCCTCCCGAGTGCTGGTATGAAAGGTATGAAATATAATTACCATTAATAGTTGCAGTAATAAGTTAAATGTCATATGTAATGAGGCCTTCGGTAGCCTTATAAGAATGCGTAAATGGAGTCCAAGGTGTGAATAATAAAAACAATTGTCTTTTATGTTCAAGAAGATGTGGTTGTGTTAGAATAGAGACTGGTCTTAGTTAGAAGACACTTAGCCATTCTCTGATCTCAGTTCAGCTAGATCACTGCAGGGCATATGCTGGGCACATAACTGAGTTCTGTGGTCTAGAGTTACCATGAAAATCCTGATGGAAGGCCTTAGGCTGCAGCAGTGCCTTCATCTTCTTTTCTTTGGGATATGGCATATTTCAAGACAGGATCTCACTGTGTAGCCTCGGCTGTCCTAGAACTCACTCTATTGACCAAGTTAACCTCAAACTTACAGAGATCTTCTTGCCTTTGCCTCTGGAATGCTGGGATTCAAGGCAGGCATGTACCATCACAGCCCCACAGCAATCCCTTCTTAATGGGGGCATTCTTCAGGTGGAGTGGTGATGATTCCCTTTCTCTCAAGATAAATGTGGAAAGATTGGAGGTATAGAGGGCTTGTTCTTTAGGCTTCCTGGAGCTTGCCACATGGCTTTCATTTCCTTATCTGTGTTGGGTCTGCAGGAAAAGGCAGGAATTCTAGCCTGTGGCTTAATATGCTTGCATTTGTTCTGGTGGTGAAATCAATCTTGGGACTGTCAATATTCACAGAAATGATCTGTTCACAGTCTGATTCATTTTCGTTGTCAGGCCTGTTCTTGGGCTATATTCTGGAACAAATCCTGCTTGTTGATGAACTGTCCCCCTTTCAGTTTATAAAAAGTCCTGGAGTTTTATTACGTTGTAACAGATTGAAGCAGAGATGAAGCCTCCCTCCCCCTTGACTTGGGTCTTTTTTCTTTCATGTAGCATCTGCATCTCCAATGGATACTGAGGGGTTTGGTGAGCTCCTTCAGCAAGCTGAACAGCTTGCTGCTGAAACTGAAGGCATCTCTGAGCTTCCACATGTAGAACGAAATTTACAGGAGATCCAGCAAGCTGGTGAGCGCCTGCGTTCCCGTACCCTCACACGCACATCCCAGGAGACAGCAGATGTCAAGGCGTGAGTACTGGTGGGGAAATGCTGCTGGACTGGGTAGTTTGGGGGCAGATCAGTTTTTTCTATGACAGTCACAAGCCAGATAGTAGGGACCCCAGAGTTATAAACACATCAGCAAATCTTGCTTTGTTTCTGTGCCTCTCTAGGTTTTTAGAGTTCCAGCCTATTTGTCTGACCAAGCTGAGGACCCATATCATAGGGTGGGGGAGCTCTGTTCTGTAGTTCCTATTTGGGTTTGTGGGCTGTTGAGTCATAAGTGTGTTAGCAGATGTGGGTTGTGCACATAAGTGCTACCCAAAGCCAGAAAGCACTCAGCGGTGAACAGAGTTTTAAGGGTAATTGGAAAAAATTGATGAATGGTCAATAAGGAGAAGCCATCCAAGTGAGGAGTGATTCTGTCTGCTTATTGTCGGTGACCCTAGAGGCTGTCTCTGAAAGGCCTTGAAATACAGTGCTCTCCAGCTGAACGTAGAAACAGGAAGGTAGGCGAGCTCCAGGAGAACAAGGCTTTGCAGAAAAATGCTGTTTAACAGGGTCATACAGCCTTAGCAGGATCCTTACAGGTAAAACACAAACCCAATAAAAAATCAGAACCAAACTGCTTTCTGTGAAAAATACAATTGAATGGTTATTCACTGTGTATCAGAAGCACCCTTATACATTACCTCTTTGCGTAATCATCACAATCAGCGTCTAGACAGTGATCTGAATACTCTAATTGAAGAACAAAGGCTCAGAGAGAGGCTGGTACCTTTCTCAGATTAATACAGCAGGCGAGTGCTGAGCCAAGATTCAAACCCAGTAAGGCTGTAATTTCTGGAAGGGTCCTGGAGAAAGAGGGGTGAAGGAACTACTACTGAGATTTGTTGGGTCCAGAAAGTCACTAGGATTCTGTATAATTCAGGAAAATGTCTATCTAATCTTCATTCTGTGAACTTGAGAAAGACTGGTGTTAATTCGAGGCATTGTCTGTTTTAGGTCCTTGGTATATGTCAAAGTAGTGGGAAGGCTGCATTCTGTTTCTAAGAGATCGTGAAAACTGAATGCTTAGTTGCTCTATGCGGTGAATAGTATGCTATGGACAACCCTTGGTTGTCTTGGAACTTGCTCTGTGGACCAGGATGGCTTCGAACTCATAGAGATAAGCCTGCCTCTGCCTCTCAAGTGCTGAGATAAAGGCATTTGCTACATTGCCTGGCCCTTTTTTTTGTCTTTTTAAACTATCCAGCCTTGTAGCAAAATGCTGCCTATAGCCAACCTACACTGGTCCCCAACACCCTGTAGATATTTCTGCTTACTGGCCTCCTTTTTAGGCCCCAAACTTCTGTTTCTGGTTGCCTACAGTTTCCTTGCTTTTAAGCAGACAGCTTCTGCTTGTGCAAGGATGCCGAAGGAGCAAAAGCCCATGGCTACCCGCTGAGTTGCTATAGTTATAATTTAATTGCATCAGCTCTACAGCCCATTAAGAGCAAAAGGGGAAGATGTTTTCTTGGTAACAATTATCAGTCATATTCTATTTCTTGTAAATTTCCATTCTTCCTCATCCCTTCCACCTTAAGTTCATTATTTTAGGGAGGCTGGGAATTGGAACATTGAAAGAATGGATATAGGGTGGGGCAGGTGCTTAAAAAGAAACCAGAGGGTGATGGCTGTGTTTTTCCATCTTCTTGATAGGCAGAGGCACAAAGTATGATGTGGATATTTTAGTACATGCTGGATGAGGGCAGAGAAGAGAACTGAATAGGATTTTGTGAAATTTTTTTCTTTTAATTTTTAAAAAGTTATTTTATGTGTATACGTGTTTTGCCTGTACCACATGCATTTTTATTTTTAAGAAAATAGATTTTTTTTTTAATGGAATCTTACTGTTCCTAGTTGGTCTAAACCGTGATACTCTCCTGCCTTGACCTACTGAGTAGCTAGGGTTACAGATGTGTGCCAACACTTCTAGCTGTAGGGAACAAATTTGATAGCGATTTTGCATATGTGTACTTGATTTTCAAAAATTTGGATTGTTTTTCACCACATATAAAGAGTATGCCTGGCATATATAAAGCTCCTTCTGTGAGTAATAGAGTAAATGAACACTCATGTTTTATTTCCATTAAAATACAGATTATCAGTGTCCATGATTGTCCGTCATCACTTGTCTGCCCACATTTCCCAGCAGAAGTAGGTCAGTTGATTTTTCCATTAAAACAGAAGCCAAACAACCTAGAGATGTACAAAGAAAAAAGATAGTGACCACTCTCTTGCCCTAACTTTATCCTCCAAGGAAGCTATTGTTATTAATTTATGTAATCTTTTACAGTTTTCTCCATATCATGCAAAGCATGTCAAACATAGTTTAGTCAAAGCTGCATAGTCAATAATCATTGGCTTTGACAATTTTATTAAGCTGTCTTTTTGGCCACTTTGTGTTTGTCTGGTACAGTGTCATCGTTTAATGTGAAGTCAACCCTGTGAAAGCAGCGTCATCTCTCTGCCTCTAAGTAAGGAAGGTCAGGTAGTACGTGAGGAGCTAGAGTCAAATTCAGCTTGGTTCATAAAAATCCCTTTTGGTGAGGACTGGAGAGTGGCTCAGCAGTTAAGAGCACTGGCTGTTCTTCAAGAGCACCCGAGTTCAATTCCCAGCACCCACATGACACACACAGCTGTCTGTAACTCCAGTTCTGGGAGATCCAACACTCTCAGACACACAAGCAGACAAAACAACCAGAGCATATAAAACAAAAATAAACTTGCCATAAGGTACTTTCTGTTCTCAGAATTGTTATAGTTACTCTCCTGACTTTCTGTCAAAGCTTGAGAAGTGGGAGAGAGAGGGATTGATGTTCATGTTTGAAAGGTTATTTAAGATTTTTTTCATGAGTAAATTATAGATGAAGTTTGAATTCTCTTCTTCTCCTCCTCCTCCTCCTCCTCCTCCTCCTCCTCCTCCTCCTCCTCCTCCTCCTCCTCTTCCTCCTCCTTTTTCTTCTTCTTTTTTCCTAAACCTTGTATGTACTGGGAACAACTTTTGTGTCATCTACTCTTTTGGGTTTCTGGAATGTGACTCTGGCTTCTGTGGCTTTCTGATCGTGGCAGTTGTCTGTCTGTCTAGACTGTTAGGATTTAGGCTGATAGAAGGCAAGGGCCTTAAGTGCCAAGTGTTGGTTTAGAGGTATAGCTTCATGGTAGGACTCCTGCCCGTCGTATGGAAAGTTTCTGGTATAATCATCCCTGCCTAGGTCCTCACTTCTGCTAGAGAGCTTTCTCTTTCCTCTCTTTTCCTCACCAGCATATCTGCACAGCCGACATGTGAGCTATGTGGTGATTTAGTTCTTGTAGGCGCCTCTTAGATGGAATTAGATGGCCATGCTCCTCTGATTCCAGTAGTTAACACTAGTTATGTTGCCCATGTTAGCCTGGAACTAAATATGTAATCCAAGCTTGCCTGGAATTCTTGCTCCCGTATTGTAGCCTCTCCAGTGCTAGGATTGCAAGTGTGAGCTGCCACCCCGGCTCAAGAGCTGATTTTTCAATTCTGGAGTTTTTTTTTTTTTTTTTTTTGGTTTTTCGAGGCAGGGTTTCTCTGTGTAGCCCTGGCTGTCCTGGAACTCACTCTAGACCAGGCTGGCCTCGAACTCAGAAATCCGCCTGTCTCTGCCTCCCAAGTGCTGGGATTAAAGGCATGCGCCACCACTGCCCGGCCAATTCTGGAGTTTTTTATTCTAGCATGTGTCAAAGTCATTTGGATGCTGGGTGTACTTTCACGTGTTACTGGTGAAGGTACAGTGCTATGAGACTTCAGTAGGAAATAGCTATCAAATGGATCTAGTAATTGTTTCTAGGGATCCATCCCAAAGACCTAGTAACAGAAACATGAAATGTCTGTGCATAAAGAGTCATTGTGACATTATTTGACATAGCAAAAGTAGGCAATCACAAGTGTCCGTCTTTAGGATACTAGCTGAATAGATGTGCCAGGTTTGTATACTTGGATACTATCCAGAAGTACCAAGGAATAATCATGTATACTGCCATGGAGTGACTCCAGGACAGGTTATTAAGTAAACATTTCAAAGTAGGGAAAAGTGTCTAAAGTACTGTACTGAAATGTAGTTCAGTAGTAGAGTGCATGGCTAGCATATGAAAGGTCCTGCATTGTCCCTAGTACAACAACATAACAACAAAAGGGTCGGTGGGTAGGTGCATAGTGCTTTTCCTTCTGTTTAAGAAAGCGGATAAAAGACATCCTATGTTAGTGGCTTGAGAGAGTTAATATTAAGGTATCACCCCATGTTGATCTGTACATTCAACAAAAACTGTTCAAATACCAGCGTCTAAGCCTAGAGAAGGTTCAGTGGTTAAGAGCACTGGCTGCTTCTTTTGAGGACTTGGGTTCAATTCCCAACAACCACATGGCAACTCACAACCATCTGTTAACTGCATTTCTAGATCTGTTGCCCTCTTTTGCCTCCAAGGGCACCACACATGCACAAGGTACACAAACATACACGTCTCCCGTGAGAGGGACAGTCCTGCAGTGTCAGCAGACCCCCATATGTCAAAGCATTAAGAGAGAGGGATATGGTAAAGATGACAGGGGCCCTTTAATGGACTTGACTTCGGAATGGTATATACATATTTAGCATATTTATCAAATAAAGTTTAAGTTGAAAAAAATTCCTAAAATGGAAAATAAGCTAAATGTTTCTCAGTTGATGATAATATCTTTATATTATAGTTTAATATGTTATTTAATATTTAATATGTTGTTACTGGTAGAAGGCTATTACTGTTTTCTGAAGACTTACATATTGTGTAGGTTAAAATACATTATTAGTTATGGTGGTGAGACTTTTGTGACATGAAAAAGAGATACAAATTAGAACATCTGAAGTAACCCTGAAGTTCAATGTTCTTAAATTTGAATTGAAAGCAGTCATGTTAACTTCATGTTGTATTTGTCACAAGAAACCTAAGACAAAATGAAAAACTCCATTTCTAGCTCTGCTTTTGAAGAGGCCTAGGAACAGTACAGCAATCCTAGTTGCCCAGAGAATTATCTATAAAGTTCTTTAAAGATAACTAGAGCTCTTTGGAAAGTTGGCTGACCCCTGGTCTCTGTTTAAGACTCACCTGAAACTTGCCAGGTCAGATAGCAGTTATAAAGACTTCCTGGAGTCATTCAGAAAGAGCTCGGAAGGCAGTACTGATACACGTTCAATAGTGGTTTAATGTGTGTAAGGTCCCAGGTTTTATCTTTAACACCATAAGCCAAAGGCCAACGCACACACACACACACACACACACACACACACACACACACACACCCTACATCAACACAAAAATGAAATGAACTTAAACTTTAAAACAAACACAAAGAGGCTTCTACTGGCCAAAGGTGAGATCCTTTGAGCATCAGAAGGGTAAGAAATGCATAGGAGATTGGAGAGATGGCTCAGCACTTAGGAGCTCTGACTGCTCTTCCAGAGACCCTAACACCCACATGGCAGCAGCTCCTGTAACTCAAGTTTCAGGGGATCCAGCACCTTCTTCAGGCCTCCATAGCATCATGTACACATGTAGTACATAGACATACATGCAGGCAAACACCCATACACATAAACTAGAAATACATCTTTAAAAACAACTGTAAGAATCCAGTAGGTTAAAACATCAAATGTGTTTCAGTTTTTAGTGATAACAAAATAACATTCAGTCACGTTGAAGAAGACTGGAGAGCCAGCTTACTGTTCAGGGTGATCACGTGTCCATCATAGGCTTTATAAAGGTAGACGTATGTAGACGTATTAGTGTGTAAGCCCATAAGGAACAGCCAAGTCTAAGCAGTGGACATCAGTGTCTGCAGACATTCCATACCTCTTGAAAGAAGTGTGACTAGAACATAGCAACAGAACAATGGCACCTGCACCTAATCAGACCTTAGCACTTGCTTTGAGTTTATCTCTGTTGCTTTGAATGAACTCTTTGAGGGTATCAATAACCCAAGTGTCAACCACAAAACTTTTTGGAGTGAAGAGTATCAGGTTCTATTCCAGAACTGTTGAATCAAACCCAGTATTTTCCCAGGTCAGGTGACCCATATGATTAAATCTGAGTTACATTGTTTTACAGGCACACCTAAACTAGAAGGGAAAAAAATGAGATGGAGGGGAAAACCTATAAAGAAAAGAGATTTAGAAAGTAGACCAGAGCCAGGCGTTGGTGGCGCACGCCTTTAATCCCAGCACTTGGGAGGCAGAGGCAGGCGGATTTCTGAGTTCGAGGACAGCCTGGTCTACAGAGTGAGTTCCAGGACAGCCAGGGCTAAAAGAGAAACCCTGTCTCGAAACCAAAACAAACAAACAAAAACAAGTAGAAAGTAGACCAGTTGCCCACAAGATCTTATCTGGCACTCATTCAGACAAACACAGATTTTCAAATTATGAAACAATTGGGAAATATCTTGATTTTACTATAATATACCTCAAAGTAATTGGGAGTGGTGGAGGAAAATAGATAGGGTAGATTGGACAGGAGTGATCATGTCCTGGGAATTGCTAGGTGGTAGGCGGGAAGAAATACAGCATTTTGATCTTTCATTTTAATCATTGCTTTCTAACAATCAGAAAAGGGAGACTGATAAGACAGTCCAGTCATAAAGGTGAGGGTGCGGGGATTGTATATTGTTGATGGGATGTAAAATGGTGTGACTGCTTTGGAAAAAGGTCTGAGTTCCTCAAAAGACTTAACAGAATTCTGATTTAACTCAGCAGCTCTGCTCTGAGGTATATGCCCAAGAGAAATGTAAACATTCATGTGAAACTTGTGTTTAGATGTTTTTGGCAACATTTTTCATAACAGTGAAAAACCTTGGAAGCAGTCCAATTGCCCACTGATTGATTAATGGATACATAAAATGAGGTATGGTATAAAATATAATAAAGTCTTAAATCTAACCCAGATAGACGAACCTCTAAAGCATTGCACTCAGAGAAAGGAGCCAGTCACAAAAGACCATTGTCTTATTCATTTATGTGCATTGTTAGGGACTTATGAGGGGAATGAGGAAAATATTCTAAAATTGCTTGTGGTGATGGTTGTATACTTTTATATACGAATATACTTTCTTGCTTTTCCTTCCAGAAGCAGTTAAGCGTAGAGTGGTGGTGGGGAGTTTGTATTCTAGTTCTAGGATAGATTGATTACCTACATTCACTGTGTCTTGCCTGTGTAACTTTGAACAAGTTGGTTCATCTTTTCGCACCTGTCTTAATTAGGGTTTCCATTGCTGTAAAGAGACACTATAATCAAGGCAACTCTTACAAAGGGCAACATTTAATTGGGGCTGGCTTACATGTTCAGTGGTTCAAACCATTATTATCAAGGTGGTAGCATAGCAGCTTCTAGGCAGGCATGGCGCAGGAGGAGCTGAGAGTTCTACATCTTGTTCAGAAGGAAGCCAGAAGCAGACTGATTGTCTCCCAGACATCTAGAAAGAGGGTGTCAAAGCCCACACCCACAGTGACACACTTCCTTTAACAAGGTCATACCTATTCCAACAAGGCCATACTCCTAATATCGCCACTTCCTAGGACAAGCATATTCAAACCACCACAGCACCTTAGCTTCTCATCTGCAAAGGAGGGTTGAATAACTATATATATCTCACGGATCTTCTCAAAGTGTTTGGAGCTCACTAGCTTGGGGTATTGGTATTGTTTCATTCTGTAAAGAGATCCTCTCTCTAAGTCAGTCATTACTAGTTGGGAAATCTTACTGCCACATGCAGTTTTATGTCTGTTGTTTGAGTTTGTAGACCTTTATGGGAAGGTAAGAAAGCAGCCATATAAACGCATCTGGCCAGAAGATGAAGGATTTTCAGTCAGGTGCTCTACCATTTGTTCTGGCCTCCTACTTCCTACTCTAAGATAGGAGGTTTTGAATGAAAACAACTCTAGTATTTTTTGGCATGTATTAAATCCCCTAACACTACTTTTTCTGTCTTGTCTTCCTGTCCTACATCCCCATATAGATCAGTTCTTCTCGGGTCACGGGGACTTGACATATCCCATATCTCTCAGAGACTGGAGAGTCTGAGCGCAGCCACCACTTTTGAACCTCTTGAGCCTGTGAAGGACACGGACATTCAGGTAAGGGCTGCCAGCTGCAGACACAGTGGAGCTTGTACCCAGGCTGTAGGCCATGGCCTTTTTGTCACCAGTTACGAATGACACTTTCTTCATTAATTTTCTTCTTACCCAGGAACTAAAAAAACAAGAGACTCAAGTTTGGAGATTAGAGGGGAATCATTGGGTTGTTTTCAGAGCGTTCTTTGTGTTTAAATTTAAGAAAGCTATTCCAGCCGGGCAGTGGTGGCGCACGCCTTTAATCCTAGCACTTGGGAGGCAGAGACAGGCGGATTTCTGAGTTCGAGGCCAGCCTGGTCTACCGAGTGAGTTCCAGGACAGCCAGGGCTACACAGAGAAACCCTGTCTCAAAAAACAAAACAAAACAAAAAAACGATTCCAACCTGTTACTTTTAAGATAATTTTGGTTCTGACAGATTTTACTTCTTTACTTGGGCTTAGTCCAGGGGTACAGAGACAGGAGTTGTTCATTTTCTCTTGCTTTCTTTACTAGCTCTCAGATAATTTTACTGTTTATTGTTCGAATTTCTTTTTGGATCTTGCTTGTATTGGGACTTAAAGTACTATTTACTGAAATCAACTTAGTGATTTTCAGGAAGTATTTGGCTGCATCAGTGATACCAGGAAATGGCCTAATAGAGCACCCGAGTCTCACTGAGCCAAATGTACCACTAGCTGTTGATATTTTAATCTAATCAGAAACTGCTATAAAACTGTTAAGAAGAAACTTCATGGTTTGATTAGTTTTGTGTTGGAATGAAAGCATGTGCTGTTTGCATTGGTTTTCCTGTTCTTGTTTTTTGTTTGTTTGCTTGAGATAGGACCCACTCTTACATGGTCTGGATCAATTTCCTGGGCTCATGATCTCCGAACTCCTGAGTAGTTGTGACTGTGTCACCACCTACCCTAAAATTTCCTTTGAAATTGAAAGGATTCAGGTCCCACAAAGGCAGGTCCAGGAAGAAATTGGGTTGTAATTGTGTTCTCTATGAGCCAGACTTAAATTAATACTGTATGCCACTACCCTTTGAAGACCCGTTTACTTTGATGCTATATTTCTGCATTTATTCTAATTTAGAAACCTGTAGTTTTGAATGGAGACTAGAAATTACTGATATTCATGATTTCCTCAATTATTGAATGTTCCCAAAATGTAAAAACCCAGAGGCTTTTATTTTTATTTTGCCTTTTAACAAATACTAGCTGATCTCAAGTGTAGCTGTTGGTGCTCTATCATACTTCTAATATTGATCAGATGGCATGAACTGGACAGAACTCAAATACTTTGACAGGGAACTGGCTCTGGCTGTAGGAGTAAAAGTGATTATCTCTTCTAACCGTTTGCTTAGAGTGAGTGCGAACAGCCTCCTTCAGCACCCTGGTGGATGGTTTCCTAGCAATGTGTGCTCAGTCACATCAGAAGGAATTTCTTAATTTGGGATGATTATTGCAATGAGTTTTAGACTTGTGTGGGAAAAGATTTGAACTTTAAGACTAAAGTTGCTTCTATTTCAGATTTTCCAGCTCTCACTTAGACTTTGCCAGAATATCTTTAAAATGCAAAATAATCCAAGACAGTTGTGTTTATATTACAGTGTGTTTGCCCACCTGTATTTGATTTTAGGGGAGGGTACAGGGAGGCACTGTGGAATGCTGAAGAAACCTTTTTTTTTTCCCCTCCGGGCACTTTTAACCTTTTGTTTAAGAAAGGGTCTTTTATTAGCCTGGATATTCACCACATAAGGCAGGTTGGCTGGCCTGTGAGCTTCTAGGAATCCACATGTCTCTCTGCCTTCCTTTTCTCTGCTGCTGGGATTACAGGCACACCCCACCCCATGCAGCTTTTCACGTGAGTTCTGGTGATCTGAACTCAGGTCTTCATGCTTGCTAGGCAAGTGTTCTAGTGCCTGGGTTTTCTTCCTGCCCTACACCCGCAGAGTGACTAAGGATTTATCATTTAGACCCGAAGAAAAGCTCTAGACTGGTAGTATTAAGCTCCTGTCAGCTTCTTCTTCTTGCCAAGAAAGAGAGAAAATATAGCTTTGGCCTGAAAAGACTTTAAACTGGACTACTGATTCAAGTTTATCTGGAGGAATTAATGGTTTTAATTGTGGTGTGTAGCTCAGATGATCTATGCCACTGGTTCTTAACCTGTGGGTCATGACCTCTTTGGGGGTCACATATTAGATATCCTGCATAACAGATATTTACATTATGATCTATAACAATAAAAAATTACAGTTATGAAGTAGCAACAATAATCATGTTATGGTTGGGGTTCACTACAGCATGAGGAACTGTATTAAATAAAAGGCCACAGCATTAGGAAGGTTGAGAACCACTGCTCTGTGCTCTCACTTTGTATTAACGTCATACAGTGTCATGTTCGAGCCTGATTAGTGTAGTGCCACTGTTGGCGTTGAGTGATCCTCCTTTTACTTTTCCTCTGGTGTGTTTCAGATGTGGATAATAGTAAAACTGGACATTTCCAGTTGCTTGATTTTAGAAGAATATCTGGTAGTCTATTTTCCATTCACCTGCTGTTTTTTTAGTTAATGATTTTATTTTATATACATTGTTGTTTTGACAGCATGTATGTCTGTGTGAGGATGTTGGATCCCCTGGAACAGGAGTTATAGACAGTTGTGAGCTGCCATGTCGGTTCTGGGAATTGAACTCAGGTCCTTTGGAAAAGCAGTCAGTGCTCTTAACTGCTGAGCCATTTTTTGGAAACTCACTATGTAGCTTGGGAGGCTTTGCAGTGATCTTGTTGCTCTTGCCCTCAGAGTGCTAAAATAGTGTGAGTCACTACATCCTGCTTGATTGACTTTTGCTTTGGTACATGAACTTTTGTTTTTCAAATGTTGCATTTTTTTTGGACTCAAGAATATTCTATGTGATAACCCTCTATGCTAAGTATCAGAGTAGAACTGTCACATGTGTTTATAAGACCCTGCATGCACTGTCATAGAAGGATGAGCTGGCCACTCTCTGACAGACGCTGCTCACAGTTTGTCATCTTATAAGCTCATAGGGCATTTCCCATGTATAGACTGTCTCTGTTTGGCAAACATTGATTATATTTCCTTCTGTTTCTAATGGAGCTTGAAATTAATATGAATTTCGTTTTTACTGTTTTGTTTATCCTAATCAGTGATGTTGGCATGCATTAAGAATGCATTTTTAAAAAGTTGCTGTAACCAGCAACGGTAAATACATCTTGGAAACCACTTAAATATACATTTGAATGATACTTAATAGAATTTTTAAAATGTTTATTGATTTTATTTTTTGGAAACAATCATAAAGAAGGCCTACAAACCTGTGTAAGAACAATAATGTAATAAGGCATACTGCTGAATCTACTATATTGGACTAGTCAAAGTGGATTTATAGTTTTAGGCACAAGGCTTACAGAAAACCACTTATTCACTTCAGTCTTGACCAAAAAGAAAAAAAAAATTATTCAGGACAGATTGCATGTCTTCAGTATGATCTGAATAGACCTCATGTATCATTGACAGAAATGAATTATATAATAATACAGTATGCTTCCTCATAATCCTGGGGTTTTTGTTTTTTTGTACTACAGTTCTTGTATATTTCAAAAGGCTGTACATCAACAAGACTACAAACACATATTTCAACAGCTATGGGTAGTCCATAAAAATGGGAGCTGTATTTTCCAGTATTAAGCTGTAACATTTCTAAATGGCATTAGGAAAAAGCAATATTGGCATAATTGCAATAACCGTACCTAGTTGCCAGAAACTAATATCAATAGATACCGTAAAACAATAGGGGTTTTTTTTCTTTTACAGTTTGAGTTCAGAAATTTGAGTACCAGAAATGTTAAACCTTTCATTAAAAATCCTGAAACACCTTGAGCTGAACCCGTGGAGATTACTGGAGTAGCCACTTAGATAGCCGTCCTATGACTGGGCAAACAGGCAGTGCATCCTCCGTCTTCTCTTGGGGCCTTTAGAATGGGAGGCCAACTACACACATCTTGATTCCAGAGTTCCCACCTGTTGTGTCCAAACAAGTCACTGAACAATAATGTGTTAGAGAGACTTCAGTCCACATCTTTTCAGTTACAGATAGTCTGCTGCTTATAAAGCACTGAACACAGAAGGCTGCCCCCCTCTTTCTTCCATGGAGTTTTCACTGTATGTAGCCTTTGGTCTCCTAGAAGTACTGTGTAGCCCATGCTGGCCTCCAGCTTCATAATCTGCCTTAATTAGTAGATTAAACTGTTTTATAGGAGTAAAGAGAAAAAGAAGTATTAAATAAAGGATACATTATCACGAGAAAATTCAGAGTCAGGAAAGCTGATCTGTCACATGCACAGCATTGGTGTTGAGATGCTTGTTAAGCTGTTTGCTAACCACACTGTATTTATGATAAAATATTCAGTGTTTTCTTTCTTTTTCTGTTCTTGAAAATGTAGAGTATGCTCAGACCACTCAGTTTATTTTTTAAACAGTGAGAAGAAAAACTAAATGTCTTTGTGAGTTTAAAAATGAATCAGTGTTGTAACCCCTTATCATCCAAATTGGTATTTTCAGTTTGTCTTTTGATTTTCTATCTTGAGAAAGAGACATTACCATTTAGACACAGCTATATAAAACATGAAAGAGTAAAAGAAGTTGTGTGCTCACTAATTGTGCATTTGGAACAGGTTGCAGAAATCCTGTGCAGTTTGCTGGAGAGAGTGTTGGATTTGCCAGAGTGATTGGCACAATGGGTAGCAGCTCTTTGGGAACATCACTGTTTGAATAGTAATTCTGTAATTGTACAGCTGGAAATGTCCTCTAGTACCAGTTAGTCAGAGTGGCAAGCAGGATCTTAATACTTAGACTTCGTTAGTGTGTGTGTGTGTGTGTGTGTGTGTGTGTGTGTGTTTGTTGTTGTTGTTGTTGTTGTAGTAGATACAGACTGGCCTTAAAATCTTCCTGAGGGGTGGGATTAAGTTGTGAGCCATTATGCCAAGCTCTAGGACTGTTTGTTTGTGACAGGGTCTCACTGGATAGCCTTGGCTAGCCAGTAGCTTACTATGCAGAACAAATTGGCCTCTGCCTCTCAGTGCTGGGATGTACTCATTTTTAAAGAAGTTAGTTGCTTTGTTTTTTTGTCTGATTCCAGAAGTTTAACTGCTAAGCATGTATGCCTTGGAAAGGTCTAGCAGAGCCGTGGTAGGAAGCTTACATGAGTTCATTCATAAGGTTTGCCTCTATTTGCATGCCAACCATTTGTTCTGCTGTTCTGAGGGATGGTTTGAGTAGGCCAAACAAACCTTCCTTATGTCTTGTTCTGCTATATTTCATATGCTTGAGTGAGTCTCTCTGTACCAATCTAAACTGATTTCCATGCAGTAGGAAAACATGAGGCTATTTCATGTACTCTGTGGTTGGAAGTTTTTAGTTAAGCATTTGTGTTTATTAATCTTTTTTATTGTATCTATCTCTTCTAACCCTAAGAGAATCTATGGAAAGTTCATGGTAACCTTTTCTTTAAGGTTATATAGGTTTAAAAAAATTTTGTGTGTGTCATATGTTTTTCCTGTATGTATGTTTGTGTGCTATGTACACAAGAGCCAGAAGAGGAGTTAGGGACAGATCCCTTGGAACAGGAGTTGGACAGTTTTGAACTGTCATGTAGATGCTGGGAACTGAAAACCGGTCCTCTGCAAGAGCTCTTAACGACTGAGCCACTTACCATCTCTAATGAACTTGTGGACCTTGTCCTTTCCCAGCTTGAAACAGCGTCTCTCCTGGTCCTAGTGCAGTCTATGGTTAGCGTACTTAAGACTCACCAGCAGTTGAGTCTGAGCGTGGCAGCATCCGAGGTCTATTGGTGGAAGAGGAACCCTTTTCTGGAACAGAGGGTAAATTTTAGGCCAAGATTAGGCATAACAGCTGAGCTGCATTTAGTAAAGCTTACATCTTTCTATGCCCAGCTCTGCTTCAGAGGCACGAGTTATGCCAGGCCTTGTTCTCCATGTGAACACAGTGGTTTCCATACTCACACTGTTCAAATATATTTGCTGTCCTTGACACTGAACCCTGACCCAGTATCAATCTTACAATTGGCAAAACCCAGTAAATTTGTAAAACTTAAAAGGGTCTTCACAGGCTGGGTGGTGGTGGCGCAGGTCTTTAATCCCCACACTCAGGAGGCAGAGGCGGTGATCTCTGTGAGTTCCAGGCCAGCCTGGTCTCTAGAGTTCCAAGACAGCTGATGCTACACAGAGAAACCTTGTCTTGAAAATCAAAAAAAAAAAAAAAGTGTTTTCACAGAGGCAGGCTATTGTGTATCCTGTTTTGTGTTTATAGTTAAGTATACTAATACTACCATGGTGAGAACTGAAATAATTACGTTTTTCTGTCTACTTGTGATCAGAGAAAAGGCCGGCATTGTGGTTTGGTGGCAGAGTACAATTACATTATTCAGTGAATGGAAATAAAAACTGTAACCTTTGGAATCAAACAGGGTTTGTAGAAAATGTGAAACTGCTTTTCTGTAAGCCAGGGATATAAAATTTCAGTCCTTTTATTTATCCATTCACACTTGCTTCTGAATGCCAGGCTTTCAGAACAAGTAAGCAAATGGCTGCTGAATGCATTCTGAGCAAGCAGGAAATGACAGGCTGTTTTGTCTTCCCAGGGCTTTCTTATATCCTGTAGTGAGCCAGAGAATATCAATTACTACCTTAAAGAAGAAAGAAGTTGGAATAGTTCTTTTTGAATATTTGGAACAAGCCCACAGCTAAAATATTTATGTAACATTTGAATAGAGCAGGGCAGATAGATATTGGCAGGGCTGTGCCTTTGAACTGGCACTGAAGCATCCCTTCCTCCTTCATTAATTCTCTTAACCTGCTGCTGTCTCTTGATGCACCTCCCTCTGGAGCTGCGGAACACAAGTTGTTATCTTCAGCATCTTTACAAGACTTTGTTCAGAAACCGGAAATGAGCGTGTCCTTTTATCTTCTCAGCTATTTGACAGTGGAGTGGATATGATTTGAGTTGAAGCCTTGTCCACCATTGACAGCACTTCTCCTGGGCAGCCCTTGACCCTGTGTGCCACTTTGATCTGCTGCCACTGTGCTCAGTGACCCATCTTACTTCCATTTGGGGTTGCAGCCTGATGTGGCCCCTTTGTTTGACCAACAGTAGTTGCAAAGTGTGGCTCGGTAGCTATGCAACCTGGGGCCTAGGTTACTGGTGTCTTCACCACCAGTGCTTCCTATGAGAAGAAATGGAGGAAGGGCTCAGACCGGAGAGGCTTTTACTCTTGTTTGGTGAGAGAAGGAAGCTAAGAGTGGAATGCTGGCATCATTTGTTACTTAGAACCAGTTGTATTGCTGCTGCTTAAAGTGTTTTCCTGCTTCACAAATGCCCACCTTCCATTTTGGGTTTGAAGTGTTGGAAAATCTCAGCATTGTTAAGGCCATACTGCTGCAATAATGCCAGACTGAGGCCCTTCGTTCTGACAGGCATGACCTGGCCTTCATTCCCACAGACATGGTCTGCACTGTCGGAAGAGCAGCACAGGCCTATGTGTTACTTTAGTTATCCTAGAGGGTAAGTGTAAGTAAGGCCTTACTTCTCACTATGGAGTGGTTGTGAGACCGAGGTGCAGTTTTAGAAGCCTGTGGTACTTTTCAAAAACTTGGGGCACTTAAGCTGACAAAACATTTTGAAGAAAGAACCTGTGTCTCCTAAAACACATTTATAGGCAGGACTGGACTGCTTGTGTAATTTCTAAAACAAGGGGAGGTTCAGGTCAACAGACTCTTAAGTGGATTATGGATTTGTTGACTAAGTTTTATTACTGTTGGCTAATTTGGTTTATTTCTTGGAATGATATGAGCAAGAGGATATGGAGGTACATTCCTCTATTGCTTTTAAAAATGCTGCTACTGTCTGAAAGCAGGTAGAACATCATAGGAGTTTATGATGTACTTAACTTTCTCAGGGAAGCAGAATACATGGGCGTGCTATTATTCCCTGGGCACTCTCTTCTCTGTCAGGCTCTCCCATACTCAGAATATGTCAGGTGATCACAGTAGGGCTGGCCTCTAAATGAGCAGGGCCTGGTGGATCTTTGCAGGTTTGAGTGTTTACAGTGAGATCTGGTTCCTTAATGAGGCCCCAAGCTGTCCAGGATGTTTTAGTGTTGAAGAAATGTATGGTGGGCAATTAGTAATTCAAAAGCTGCTTTTTTGGGGGAAAGGGAGGGTTTTCGAGACAGGGTTTCTCTGTGTAGCTCTGGCTGCCCTGGAACTTGCTCTGTAGACCAGGCTGTCCTTAAACTCACAGAGATCCATCTGCTTCTGCTTCTTGAGTACTAGGGTTAAAGTCATGCGCTGCCACTACCCAGGTCTGTTGTTCCTTTCTTAATAAGCTTTCTATTTATATTTTCTTAAATATTTTGAGAAAGATACACAATTTTTTAAAATTTAAGTTGTATATGTATGTAGGCTCATACACCTCTGTATGCATGGAGCCAGAGGAGAACATGGGTGTGCTCCTCTCTTCTCCCAGCCTTCCTTAAGACAGGGTCTCAGTGACCTGGGGCCAGGGTGGTGGCCAGTAAGCCCCAGAGATCCGCCTGTCTTTGTCCTATCAGTGGTGGAGGTGAGCTTACAACTATGTGCATGGCCAAACCCAGATTTTTGTGGGAGTGCTGGGGAACACAGGTCTAGCAAGCACCGTTACCCACTGAGCCATCTTCTCAGGTCAGATGTGCTACCTTGTGAATGAATGTGGTAGGTGTTGCTCATTGGAGGAGACTTAGTAGTAGACTAATGTTGAATGAGTAAGAAGCTGGACAACTAAACCTTGATGTAAAGCCCTGCTGGATTTGGGGAGAGAGGAGGAGTTGCAGGGGGACCAAATCTTTCCACTCACTCACACTTCAGGTGCTGCTGCCTGGCTATCGTTTTCTGCTTGCTGAGCTGTCAGTTTTATTTACTGTCCAAAGCACAGCCTGTTATTTTTCAGACTGCTGCCTATAGGTGCACAGTAAGACTTGTGTGTAATCCACGAGCAACTTTTGGTTCCAAATGCCAGGTTTTGTGTTTGTGCAGAATAGGTTGTGTACCTCTTCTTGTTTGACCATCTTTATTTGTTTGTTTTTGAAGCTGAGCTTGAGTTAGAAGGATGATGCTAGAAGCAATTTAAAGGGCACATCACATTCTTACTGTAATACTGGCCTATTGATTGCTGACTTATTTGTAGGCTTAATGCAGACCCATTTCCTTACTTTGTGTCTAAGTGGCCATTAAGCTCTGGCAATGTGCCGGAATGTTGAAATCTTGTATCATATAATACGATTTGGCTGCCTAAGGGTATTATATGTGTTTGAATTTTAAAGACACAGACAAAGCTCTCAACTTTGCATGTATTCTAGAATATAAGAAAAGAACCATCTACAGCGAGATCACTCATTTCTAGGAGGCAGGAGTTGAATTCATCAGAACATTAGTGCCTGACATTCATGCCTGTCATGGTCCTCTGGATTAACTGCTTCTTATATTAGACACAAACTAACACCACCAATTCACAGAACAGAGAACATCCAGGGAACAGGAAAGTCTAGCAACCAGGGTGCATGGAGTGTTCACATTTAAATACTGTGATCAAATACTCTGACAAGACTAAGAAAAAAAGAGTTTATTTGGCTCACAATTCAGGTTACAGACCATCCTGGCAAGGAATTTAAATCAGCAGGAGTGTGGGAGAGCAGGTCCTTTGTATCCATCATCAAGACTAGAGAGCAGAGAAGTGATACATGTATGTCAGTGCTCAGCGGTGTTCTCCATTCTTAAAGTAAACCGTCCTTACTAGGACACAGAGCCACCAGCTGTGGATACATTCCCATATCAATTAATGTAACCAAGATAATACCCAGACATACCCACAGGCCATCACAATCTGACAATTTCTCACGGAGCCTCTCCAGGTGATTTTACTTTGTGTCAAATTGACCGTTAACATTTACCATTACAGTGAGACCTGCTTGATTAGAAACTAACCTGGGAAATGGATCTAGCACACCACCTTGACTGACATGCTGTCTCATAAAGTTGTTGGAACAGCCACCATTTGAAAATGTTTATCTGGACAAGATAACCAGATATCAGGGTTGTGAAAAATCCTATTGGGATATGACTAAGTCAGTAGAAAGTTTGCATTGCATATAGGAAGTGCTGGGGGTTTGATTCTCAGCACCACAGAAACTGGATGTGGCAGTGCATACCTATAATCCCAGCACTCAAGAGGTGGATGCTCAAGAGGAGGATCAGAACTTCTAGATTGTCCTCTGCTGCTTATTGAAGTTGAGGCCAGATAGGGCTATGTGAGACTCAATCTTTAAAAAAGGGAAACCCAGGGAAGAGAAATTGGCATCTTTTTAAGAGATGTGAGGAATTATTACATCAAGCATACATTAGAGATGGCCTGGAATGGCTGTTATTACTCAGAATTGTTAGGTGCCTATAAAACAGCATGTGGTGTTTTATTTTATTCTGTAATCGAGAAGCATTCCATTATGTGAAAAGGAACACATAGATGAACAGTCATTGAATCATCTTATTATCTTAATTGGAACTCTTGCTATTCTGAAAATCTGTGCCTTTGCCCTAGTTAGGAAGATTTGGGGAGCAGAAACCAGTCAAGAGCTTTCTGTGAACTGTTAGTGGTGTATCAGAATACTATTTGTTTAATTCTTTTTCAGTGGGCTTTGCTCATTATTCAAGTATTCCTCACTGTAGTATTTGCTGATCCAATGATGTTGGCCTCACCTTTATTTAGAAATTATGATGGTTAATATTGTCAGCATGACAGGATCTAGAGACACCTGGGAAAAGGGCCTCTGGGCATGCCTATGGGTATCATCTCAGTCATGTTAACGGATGTGGGAAGACCTATCTTAGTTGTGGGCAGGAACATTTCCATGTGCACACATTCATCCCTCTCTGCCTTCTGATTGTGATGAAATAGTATCAGCTATTTCAAGCTCCTCCTCCCTTGTCTTCTCTGTGATGAACTATACTACTGTCTTAGTCAGTGTTCTTTTGCTGTGAGGAGACACCATGATCATGACAACTCTTAGAAAGAAAAACATTTAATTGGAGCTGGCTTACAGGCTCAGAGGTTAGTCCATTATGATCGATGTGGGAAGCAAGGTGGTACACAGGCAAACATGGCGCTGGAGAGGTACCTGAGAGTTCTACATCTGGATCTGCAGGCAGCAGGAAGAGAGTGAAACTCTGGGCTTGGAATAGGCTTTTGAAACCTCAAAGGCCACTCCCACACACCTTTTCCAACCAGGCCACACTTCCTAATCCTTTCAAATAGTGCCTCTCCCTATAGAACCATTCTCCTTCAAAACCACCACACCTACCTTAAGCTCGGAACTAAAACAAACGCTTTCTTCCCTAAGTTCTTTTTGTCACAGCAACATTAGAAGAAACTAAAACAGACGTGGAAGGAATTGAAAGCAGAAGAGAATAGCTGCTGTAAGATGTGAAGTTTGAACCTACAGTGACCTCCATGCCGTTGTTTTCTGCAGACACCGAGCCTGTTCTTTCTGTTGTTTGACAGGCTTGGTTGTTTGTTTTGTTCTTAAAAGATGGTCCCATGTAGTCCAGGCTGGCCTTCAATTTATCTAGGTAGCCGAGGATAACCTTCTACTGTTCCTCCCAGGCTTCCAAATGCTGGAATTACAAGTGTGGGCCACCATGACTGACTTGGTTTTGTTGCATGTTTGTTTGCACATGTCGAATGTTCGTGGTTGGTTTGGGGTTTTGGGTGTAGGGGAGGGGGTTGTTTTGGTTTTTGGTTTTTGTTGTTGCTTGTCGTTGATGTTGTGAGACAGAGTCTTTCTTTCTAGCTGAGACTAGCCTTACACTCACAAGCCTCCTGCTTTGGCCTCCTGAACTCTGAGCTTACAAGTGTTTCTCAGCATGCTATACTAGTTTTTTCATTGGTGGCTTTTAAAATGTTGTGCCCTTATATGTTTCTTCTTGGATATCTTGTCTGTTTTATTTGAAGTTATATTTCTATTTTTTTTTCTATGCAAAAGATTTGGGGTCAACCATCTGGTTTATAAGGATGTGTAAGGAACTACTTAGAAAAGTAACTTTACTTAAGTCTCCATGGCTTTACAGTGAATAATGGCAAGCCTCACTTTTTCTTCCTAAGGAATACTTTGGAACAAACACACTAGTATTTATTGTTGCTGCTGACACAGCTCACTGCTGTGTGAAGGGCTTGACATGTTTTGACATTTGTCATACTAGAGCCCATCAGCTACATTTAGACTACATGAATCAGTCCTTGATGCCAAGTGTGCTGGCTAGTCTTACATCAACCTATACATAGACTAGGGTTAGCTGAAAGGAGGGAACCTCAATGGAGAAAATACCTCCATAAGATCCAGTTGAAAGGCATTTTCTTAGTGATTGATGGGGAAGGCCCAGCCCACTATGGGTGGTGCTATCCCTGTTCTGGTTGTTCTGGGTTCTATTAAGAAAACAGGCTAAGCCAACCATGGGGGGCAAGCCAGTAAGCAGCACCCCTCCATGGCCTCTACATCAACTCTTGCCTCCAGGTTCCTGTCCTGGTTGAGTTCCTGCTCTGACTTCCTTTGATGATGAACAACATTGTGGACATATAAGCCAGTGACCCTTTTGTCTCTCTCCATTGCATCAGTAGAAACCCTAAGACACTAAAATACAAAGTGGCATACAAGAATAAGCTTGGAACTTTAGGTGGACCAGAATGTCAGGGTTCAGAGCAGATGAGAAGAAAGGTATTTTGTTTTGCCTTTCCCCCTTTGTTTTATACTCGATCCTTTTCTTCCTCCCATCTGCCCTTTGTATCCTTCTCCCTACTCTACCACCTTCTCTCCTTGCCTCAGAATTTTCAGACAGGCTGTCAACAGATGCTGCCACTGCTAATGGAAATGTACCAGACCAGACTCTCAGAGTGCCTGGGGCATAAGTGAGGAGGAGAACATTGAATACGGTTAGTTCTTTCTTCTGTCTGAGTATCTGCTGAGAAAGGTCTGCTGTTCCCAGGGCTTCCTTAGCCCTGCAGTGTGTACCTGCCACAGCTGACTGAGGCATCAGGGGTTGGAATAAGCTGGCCTATGGAACTGGTGGCAAGTGCCCCTGGGAGTTCTGACCTTGCTGTCCCCACCTGGACCATTTTGTTTGCCTACTGCCATGTCTGCTCTCTCAATAGTAGTTTTTATTTTACTTTGCATTTGCATCCTTATTTTAAAAGTTGGAATTTAGCTTAGCCAGCACTTAGCTATATTTTATTCTTTTCACTTTTCCTGTTGTTTTCTGAGACAGGGTCTTACTAATATAGTTAAGCTGGCCTTGGACCCAGGATCCTATTGTCACAGCCTCCCAAAGTGCTGAGGTTACAGGCATGTTTTGTTCTTTTAATAAGTATCCTGTATGTATTTCTCTACTTTCTTTCTTGGTTCCTACCTAAATCCTCTGCTAATTTTCTAGTCTTGATTCTTAGTGTCTAACTCAGATCATGTTGAAGATCTATAAGAGTTTTTCTGTTACAAATAGAGGCTTGGAGTGATACTGTTAGAACTATTCATTTTAAGGGATGAACTCATTACATGTAAAAGCAGACCACAAGGTAGAAGAAAGGATGGGGAGGAGCAGAGGAAACCAGACTGTTCCCCCTCACACTTCGGGAACAAAGTTGTAAATAGTCTACCTTTGGCTTCATGCACCCCAGTTCTTAACTTTGCATATTCCCATGTCTTCTTATTTTTCTGGAGGAGGTTACTAGAATACTGGATATATTGTAGACTGGAAGGGCTGGGTCATGTAGTTCAACTCTGTCTTTTGTATTAGCTTTCTACATGATGTTGGCTTTAGTTCCCTTCTGTGTGACTCTCCTGCCCTGTGCATATTTGGCAACTAGGAGCAGGCTTTTGGTTGGTTAGTGGTTAAAGTGTGGTACCCAGAACAGTAGCATTTACATCACTTTAGGACTTCTTAGAAATAGTCACATCCAGCCCTCAGAGTGATTAGCCCTGGGATGAGGCCTGCACCATGTGTAAGTGTTCTTGTTTGAACCAACTGGGTTGTGTGAACACAGAAGTCTAGTGCAACTAGCCCCCTCGTTTTTAGATGTTCTTCTGCCTTTTGGGTTTAGTCTACCTGTGAATAACCCCAGAAAATATTTTTCTACTCAATTTTTAACACCAACCCATAAAGCTGTTTATCTTTAAAAGTTCTTCAGTCCACAAAAGATAATCATTTGTGGTGGTTCTGTTCGGTTGCTTTTTTGTTTTTTCTGTTGTTGCTGCTGTTGTGTGGTTGGAGTTTTTGTTTGTTTGTTTTGTTTTGTTTTGTTTTGAGACAGGGACCCAAGTAGCCCAAACAGGTCTCAAAGTTACTATGTTGCCAAGGCTAGCCTAGGACTATTATAGGCAGTTATATTGTGGTCTAACTGCCTCCACACCCAAGTGTTGAGATTATGGTTGCAGCCACCTATTCCTTTTTAGAACTGTCCTTGTTTTCAGTTGTGTATCATCAAGGACACAGTGGTCAAGAAACTATGCTGTTATGACTTAAGATTTATCAATTATGATTTTTTTCATTATGGGGATATTGAATATAAATTGAAGCTTAGCTCAAAATATACTACCAAAAAACAGTCATATAAAGGAAAATGAAAGGGAGAGGGGACATAGAAAAAAGGTGTGGCTTAATAATCCCATTTTGGTTCATCATTACTGTCCTCTCTGGTGCTGTGAGCGGATGTGCTATTGCTTCTGCAAGCATTAATAATTCATGGGTGGACTATGCCAAAAGGAAGCCTTAAATATGGTCTCTCAGCAGATTAAATACACCGTCTGCCATCAGTAGGAGCCAGAAGAGATGAAGGATGGACTTGTTTTTATTCATTAACTTGCTCCTCTCTGCCTTTTTCCCAGCCTCCTTTTCTCATTCTGTTTGCCTTTCCACCCCCACCTCAATTCAGTGAGTGCTAGGGATCTTGGGTTTACCGTTAATGTCATTAGGTTTTACTTTTCCTTAGCTGCTACTGACAGCAGATGCCAGGAGAGCAAGCAGAAGAGCTGAGTCTGGAAATGTCGAAGTCAGACTGCAGTTTTGAAAAATGTATTAGGATGTGCAACCTATGGTTTAGAAGTCGTACTTTGAAGAAGAACCCTGTAGTGAGGCTTCGTGAGGTCTCAAGTCCTGTAGCATTTGAAGGTGTGTGTATGGTCCTTCACATAGGTCTGGGGGTGGTGGGGAGAGACAAGGGAACTGAGGTGCAGAGCAAATGGCTTGTGTGTAGTTACCTAGACCACATTTGCATTGTGGCTCCAGCTTCAGCATGTGTTTCAGGAGACATCTCTGTCACTTGATTTCAGAGATCATATGTGGGTACCTTTAATGAGATACATAAACAGATTAAATTTTAATAATTTCCCAAGGAGTTCTTCAGTCTGAGAGACTGTGTACAGTGTGGTGTTCACAGTTACGTAGACATCTTAAGAAATTTCCAGATAAGAGCCTTCTACCCCTTACCACCCAGAGACTTACAGAAGCACATGTCCTATGACGTGGATGTGAAGTTCCCACACTTGTTACATTTTCAGTGTTCTAGACTCTGTAACAGGGTTTGGCTATTTGAAATGCCCAATAACTCGAAAGGGGTGAGAGATGACACCTGGAGATATTTGGTCTTCTTGGTTGTGGATTGGTGTGAAGAACCATGTTGATAAAAAGGCACCTGTTTCTAAAACCACTTGTCATGGTTTTAAGCTGGTGGAGAGAATGGTGTGGGGAAAACAGCTTCCAAATCAGCATATTTTAAAAAAGGGGTTAGAATTGTAGATCCGTGTCCCTAATTTAGAGATGAGAACCCGTCAGTATTTTATAAGGTGGCATAAGCAAGCTTCCTGGACTAGACAGGTCGCCCTACAGTACTAGGTGAGGATAGGCCAGGGTGCCTCGTCCATCCTTTATCTAGAGCTGTTGTTCTTCCCAGAAGCAATTTTTATTCTAGTCCTTTCCTTTCCTTTCCTTTCCTTTCCTTTCCTTTCCTTTCCTTTCTTTTCTTTTCTTTTCTTTCCTTTTCTCTCTTTCTCTCTCTCTCTCTCTCTTTCTTCTTCCTCCTCCTCCTCTTCCTCCTCCTCTTCCTCCTCCTCCTCTTCCTCCTCCTCCTCTTCCTCCCCCTCCTCTTTTTCCTCCTCCTCCTCTTCCTCTCTCTCACCTCCCCCTTTTCTTTCTGTTTTGAGACAAAGTTTCTCTGTGCAGCCTGGCTGGCCTAGAACTCAGAGATGCGCCTGATTGACTCTAACTCCCAAGATCTGAGATCAAAGGCACATGCCACCAGGCCCAGTTTCTGATTATTTTCTTAAGGTTTACATTCTTGGACATAATTTTATCGTATCTTGGTCCATCCCAAAGGCTTTAGGAATGACGTTAAGTTTTATAACAGACATTTAGAATAGAAATCCCATATCTAAGTTTCCTTTATAGAATAACTTTTACAGTTATATGTATTACAAACACACACACACACACTCTCTCAGGTGTGCATATATGTGTCACAGTGCACATGTGGAGGTCACAAGACAGTTTGTAGAGTTTTTTCTTTCTACTTTGTGGATCCTGGGGATGGAACTCATGTCTTAGCAACAAGTGCTTTTACCCACTGATTCTTCTCTTTGGTTGAGACAAAATATTAAGAATGTGTATTTGTTACCAGCCAACCAGAACTCCCAGGTTGTGAACCACCAGCCTGGGAGCACATAGAGAGGGACTCATGGCTCCAGCTTTATATGTACAGGAGGATGGCCTTGTTGGGCATAGGTGGGAGAGGAGATTCTTGGTCCCATGAAGGCTAGACACCTAGTGTGGGGGAATTCATGGGTTGGGAGGTGGGAGTGGGCAGGTGGGTGGGGGCACATCCTCATAGAAACAGGAGGAGGGGGGATGGGATAGGGGGTTCCTGGAGGGGGGATGGGGAAAGGGGATCACATCTGAAATGTAAATAAAATATCCAATAAAAAATTTAAAAAAGAGAATGTATATTTATGTGAATAAATATGAAATTCTGACCCCAAAATGAAATAATTTTTGTCCCATTTTTAAATTGTTGAAGACTGGGTAAATATAGTAATTCTGTTCTTTTACTAAAAAGTTCTTTGGATGTTCTTAAGTATTTGTTTTTCAGACAGGATCCCACTGTGTATATTTGGCTGGCTTGGAACTCAAACTATCTCTGCCTCCCAAGGGCTGAGACTAAAGGTGTGTGCCACCATGCTCTGCCAAATAATCCTTTGTTTTTAACTAGTAACCAAAAAGTAGGAATAATAAATAAAAAATATGTGCAGCAAAAAGTTTATGTGGAAATTAAGATCCATCTTCCCTCTAAGTAACACGCTCTGCCCTACATTAATAAGCAAATGCACATTCTGAATATGTGGACTTATAGGACAAATTTTGATATTTGTTCACATAACAGCTTCCCTACTAAATTCAAAATGGATTTTAAGAGGATTCTGTTTGCAGTCAACCTGGCAAGAAACACATCTGTTGTGTAAAGTACATTGGTAACAAGAGTTAGAAAGCGAGAGGCTGGTCTTTTGAAATCACTATTATCACCCATGTGGTAATGTCATATTCCCTGAAACAAACCTGGGGCTTAGGCGTGTGCCCAGTAGTTTCTCTCAGTGCCCTGTTCCTGGGCAGTGAGCTCAGCGAAGAACAATAATATCAAGTCTTGGGTTGAAGTCAGAACCCAGGCCGAGTGATTGCAGGACCCTGGCTAGAACTTTTGTTAGTTTTTCAGCACTTCATTTCCTTAATGTGTCCCACAAAGGAAATGAGTATTCTCAGAAATTTTATAGGTATCTATTTCATGAGTCTTATTATAATTTTATTATTTCATTACCTTTTGTTGTTCCACCCACATCCATTTTGTTTGTTTTTGAGGCGCGCTCTCTCTCTCTCTCTCTCTCTCTCTCTCTCTCTCTCTCTCTCTCTCTATTGTTTTATTTTTGTTTTTTTAAGATAGGGTTTCTTTGTATACCCTTTGGCTGTCCTAGAATTTGTTCTCTAGACCAGACTGACCTCAAACTGAGAGGCCCATCCACCTGCCCCACCCCCGCCCCCCAAGTGCTGTGCTGTGATTAAAGGTGTGTGCCACCACTGCCTGGCTTGTTCCATCTCTCTCAGTCCTGAAGTCGGTTAGTGTTAGAGTGGAGAGAGACAGAGGCAGTAGACAAAAAGAGACAAGGTAGATGGATGACAAGCCGAGTTCTCAGTTTGCGTTTCTCAAATTTAGGAAGCTCCTTGAAGCTACAATAAATGTCTACAATCCCAGCACCTAAGAGGCAGAGGCAGGAGGATCACCAGTTTGAGGCCAGTTTGGATTATGCAGTGAGTCTGTCACAAACTGCAGTGGATTATCCAAAGGAATATTTGTGGAGGATATTTCCTCATCCTATTTTAAGTCCATTGTTTACTGCCTTTACCAGGGAATAGCTCAAATTCCTTCCACATAGGGTGTGAATATATTTTATCTTACTGTATGATGTATCACATCATATACCATACCATAGCTCACTCTTAACACCCCATCCCACTGTGGTATATACTTGCCACAGAAGAACCTTGCTTCCAGGTGGCAGGAAGGCCTCCTTCTCCAGGTAGGGTGTGTTTGTGTTTTCTTTCCATGTATTTTGGCCCCTGATCCAAATGGCTGAATACAAACAAGAGACAATGAACCTTGACTTGTTTTACTACAAGGTAAAGACATAAACAAGTTGTCTTTTAAACCATCTGCTTCTATCTAGTAGTGTTCCTCATGCAGTGTTCTGGATAAAGTGTGTGCATGACTGTGGACTCCTTGTTGGTTTTCAGCAGATCTGTAAGGGCAGAGGAGCTGTGATTGCTTTTCCACTGTTGTTGGTTGAGAGCCTTCTCATTTCTCCCAAACCTTCTTGGCTCTATGAGGGCTGCTGACTCTGGGAACTGAATTCTGCTGGGAATGATGCTTAGTCACAGGAAGAGTTTGTTTGGTGCCTCTCTGCATGTTGGCTGAGAACCATCTCAGCGTCTGCCTCATCACCCAGGGCTGGGAATTTTCTCAGGAAGCTGACGAATTTTGAAAGAACCAACAACAATCAGAATAATAATTGCTTTCCTTTTCAACAGTCATCTGCATCTTCTACTTAGGTGAGACAGTGTACAGGAGTGGTTTTGTTGAGTACTGTAACACCATGTGGTAGCCACCAAAGATAATTAGAATAAACTTAAGTTCTAGGCACTGCCTTCCAGAGCCACCTTCCTGTCTTCCATCTAGAGAGTCAAGACTCTAATGCTCCTACAACAGGATCCAGCTGCCAGCTGAGTGGGAGTGCTATGAAATTCTGAATGCCCTGTGAGTTCTGAGGTAGAAGAGGCAACGACGTATTCTGGGAAGGCTGGAGAAGACTCTGTGGAGTAATTGGGACCTGAATGGGCTTTGAGAGATAAAATGGGTTCAGCTTGCAGAAAGTTAGAGAGGAGGATAATAGAGTCATACCAAAGCCAGGAAGGGGAACTTAGAAATGATATGCTAAGTGATTCTTTTGACCTGTACATGTGTTCATGCATGAATTCATAAAGTATTATAGATGAAAAGCCTGCCAAGCAGTGGAATGTAGGCAGCAGGTGTTGTAAGTCCGAGAGCAGGTGAATACTAAGAAGAAATAAAGGAGGGTTACCCTCTTGTACTCTCAGTCACCCAGAAACTTGAGGCAGGAGTATAGTGCTTATGGTTGGCTTAGGCTACATGATGAGTGAGACCTGCCATAAAAATCAAAATAGGACGTACCCACTACAATACTGCTTGATCTTCCCAGCAGCCCAGTGAACCTGGCAAAACAGAGTCCACCTAGTTTTGAGTAATCTCCATGTGGTCATTGTACTTGTAGAACTTCTTCACTTGTTTACATGAATATGATTTTATCTGGCGATGCTTATAATTCTGTATGAACTATAGAATTTCAGTGGCTTTCTTTTCTGTTCCATAATCTTATCATTTATATTATCTAATGTTAACAATTATTAACATATTCTTAATAATATATTCCCCCTTTCTTCATTTGCTTGCTTGAGATAGTCTTTTTAAAAAGATTTACTGATTTCTAAATGTGTATATGTTTGTGTACTTGCATAGCTTTATGTTCATCACATGAATGCAGGTGCCCCTGAAGGTGTCAGATCACTTGGGGTGGAGTTACAGACTGTTGTGAGCTGCCTGATGTGGGTACTCTAGAAGTGCATTAAGTGCTCTTAACCACGAAGTCATCTCCCCCACACCTAACACACACACACACACACACACACACACACACACACATCTCAGGCTGTCTTTTGGATTTGAAATCCTTATACTTCTGCCTTCCAGTGCCAGGATTGTAAGTATGAGTCAACATTCCCAGTTTTGCTTATTTTTAGTGTCTAGGACTAAATTTAAAAATGGATGACCTCTTAGACATTTAAGAATGGGTTGGGGGCTGGAGAGATGGATCAGCAGTTAAGAGCATTGACTGTTTTTCCAGAGGTCCTGAGTTCAATCCCCAGCAACCACTTGGTGGCTCACCCACCATCTGTAATGGGATCTGATGCCCTCTTCTGCTGTGTCTGAAGAGAGCAACAGTGTACCCATACATTAAATAAATAAATAAATAAATAAATCTCAAAAAAAAAAAATGGGTTGGTTTGTGTTTGGCTAGTGACACACATAGAGATCCTTCTTTTTTTTTTTTGGTAAGTGGCACCTTCCCAGTGTTTTTCTGACCTCCAGATTCAGGCATTTAGTCTGAAGGCAAATTAGCTACACCTCTGTCTACTGTGCCTTGGAGGCCTTTTCTTCCAAAGTGTTCTGCAGTCCTGAGCCGAGCTTCCTGCCTGGTTTCCTTAAAAATTTTCATGGATTGAGGGGAAAAGGCTCTGACTTGGTTTAGAATTTGATACAAAGATATATCCTCTTAATTTGGGGGGTGGGGATTAATAAAGAGTAAAAAGGCCTTACAAACTCAGTGCAGTGAGATTTTGCTTTTAAGTGAAGAATGTCTTCTCACTTCCCCATGTGACCATCAGATCCCGTGTCAGTGGGGAATTTTGACGTTTACCACACTTGGATCTTTGGGGTCTTTTTTCTTGCCCCTTCCATTTCCAGACAGAACCCTTATTGCTGCATGCCTGCTCTGCTCAATACAGTATTTATTTGATAAAAGACAAATGAGTTTCTTCTTTCCTGGTTCAGACAGAAGTCCCGCAGGATTGATTGTCTTTTGTTCAGTAATTGGAGCCTAAGCTGAGCCCGGTTAATTTCAAAGCCACCTCCAACGCATGCTCCTGTCCTCCTCCTTGTGCAGTTCTGAGCTGTTGGTGGTACCCTTTATTGGGTCTGGAACAAAAACTTGAATTGTTGAATGTCAGCAACAACTATTGTGACATCTGCTATGGCACTGAATAGCACTGTTGGTGCAGTTAATTTTAAGTTAGGATCAAAAAATCAGAAAGCTTTTCAGCTTTATAGATCTTGTTAGCAACATGCACCTCTGAGTTAGGTGTTTGCTGCTCTCACAGTCAAAGATGGGCATTCCTGGGCTTCTTTCTGTGGCAGTATCAAAGTTCTTTCCTTGTTTGACTCCGTGTTCTGACACCAATTGTAGTGTGCTCCTGTTTTCATTCCTTTTGTTGAGGGCATGATTTGTTCTTATGAGGTAGAAAAAAAAAGGCAGAAGCATCTCAATTTTGGGTATTTATTTAATTGACAGGAGTTTTGATGTAAGAAATATATGAATTATATTAATAGGGTTTTTTTTTTGCACCAAAGTCTATGACTTGGTTCTCTGTTTCTTAAAATAGAAATGATGAGTAAACCTTAAGTACCCAAACTTTGGATGCTAAGTGGCCAAATTAATATTTATGTAAAAGTACATTATGAAATTGGCATGTATCCTATATCACTCAGATTCTGTAAGTGTAGGTGTGGATTTGCAGCCAACAGATTACACTCACAGCTTCTCTGATGAAGGGGGAATGGTCTTTAGGTTTTTCTTTCTAGTGTGTGCTCTCTCACTAACTGATCTGACTAGCCATCTTGGTGCGGTTTTATCTTTGCTGTTTTATAAAAACATTCTTGTAATTGCACACTTATTTGCTGAATTGAGTTTTCTTTTGTTACAATGAAAAGCATTAGTATTTTGATTTTTAATTTCCAGGATCTATGTTAAACATATGGAGAAAAAAGTACCCCTTTCTGACAAGCACCTTAAAAATTGTTGCAGCAGAATGGGAACGTTCATTACATATACATCATGTGCTTTCCCCGAACTGTTGTACTAAGAAGTGGCAGTTGAGCTGAGCATATGTTAATGAAAGGCCTGCACTTTCCTGTGTCACTGACGGCTTCATTGGCTGTATATTCCTGAAATGCAAATAACCTCTGTTCTGTTCAAAGATATAATTAACCCGAGTAGTTATTTAGTATCAAAATCTTTTAACTACTAAGAGACCAAGCATTTAAGATGGTGAATTTACTGTTCTCTCTGAAGGGCAGTACAGTTGACAAGGGCATGGTGTCTGAGATAATCCTGCACATTGAAGCTACATATTCTGTAGACTAAAATAGCAGAATCTGCCTGCTGCTGTATAAAGTCTTTTAACTACCATTTATTTTAGCATCATGACATGTGCAGATTTCTGCTGCTCAGTTAAGGGACCAGCTTTGCACAACTGGTGTAGCAATCTGTGTCCACAGCACTGCCTCACAATGCACCAAATGCATTTCTCACTTTAACCAAACATGACAGAGAAGTGATTATTAGCCATGCAAGATGTCGGAAGTCATCAGACATTCACATCAGAGGAATTGGAGTGGCTTGGGCTGAAGGAAAAAGTATCCTAGCATTCCTTGCCTACATGTTGTCTCTCCCCCTCTTTAATCTTAACTTGGTACAGTCCGTTAACAATAAAATACCCTTCTGTAACCTATAAACTGTTACTCCCATCAGTTTGTGCTTGCGAACTGATAGCTGACTTTTCTGATTTTGTGTGCAGCGCTTCTGATGGCAGTGTTCTATGCAGGGGCTGCCGTGCACCCCATTTAAGAGGATGCGACAGTCTCATTGTCTAATTGGACTCCAGTGCTTTAGTCATATTAGCACTTGCAGAGAGCTTGGATTGTTTCTCTCTCTCTCTCTCTCTCTCTCTCTCTCTCTCTCTCTCTCTCTCTCTCTCTCTCTCTCTCCCCCCCTCCCCC
>NW_021604646.1:8634531-8788237 GCF_004785775.1 Grammomys surdaster | reverse complement strand
TCTCTCCTCTCTCTCCCCTCTCTCCTCTCTCCTCTCTCTCCTCTCTCTATCTCTCTTCCTCCTCCCACCGGACTTTTCAATCCAGGCAGTCTAGGGTGGGAAGCCTTGAGCACTGGAGCCCGCAGCACTCGCCCACTAGAAGGGCAGGGAGAGCTCCAGTGACTGACTGGATCGCCGGCTGCAACTCCTTGCGTTTTTTGAGAGCGTCAGGTAGGATTTCTTTTCTCATAAAGAAATTAGTATAAATGCGCCCTGGTGTTAGAGTGACAGACACTGCAGTATCTTTGAAAGGTAAGGTCTTGGTTTGTATAGGATTTTGAGGTAAATTTGGTAGTGCTTAACTATTTGGTAGAAAAGTATTCAGTTCTTCTGAGAATCACACAGATTTGTGCCTTACCATTCTAATGTTTTGCTTAAAAACGAAAAATTGTTTGGGTGGGGCAAAGATCTGCCTGAAGATTTAAAGAATGGGTTTATTTTTAATTTTTTTTTATTTCATCTTTATGTAGTGTGACTAGTGCAAATAGTGTGACTTCAAGATTTTTTTAAAAAAAGAGCTAGGTGAACTACACAATTTTTGTATGATGTGAAATATGAACTTAGAATTAATTTCTTTCTTTCTTTCTTTCTTTCTTTCTTTCTTTCTTTCTTTCTTTCTTTTTCTTGATAAAACCAGTTCCTTATTTAGAATTTAGAATTTAGGGGTGTGTGTGTCTCTGTGTGTGTTCATAGATTCCCATAACTTGAGTTTCCTGTGTAAGGAAAAAATTACTGTTAGAGATTGGAATTGTCTCACAGGGAATGATTTAGTATAAGATTTTAAATGAGAAAAATTAAGTATTAGTAGCTAACATAAATTCTTAATAGTTATCAGTTATTGGCAATTTAAATTAAGAAAGTATTTTTAATTTCTTAAATTCCAACTGAGAAATGTATAGGTCTTTTACATATATTGTACATATATTTCAGATTTTTGTGATTTTTATAAGTAAAATAAATACTTCCTAAGTCATATAAATAATATTTGGAGAATAACAAGATAATAATGTTTTCTGTAATACTTAGTAGCTTGATTAATATCAGAAATAACTGACTTTAGTTCAACACTAAATTAGTTCATTGTCATGCCTTAGAAAAACAATAAAATAAAAAAACACACATATATATCTTTTAATCTCAAGAATGTGTTTCTGTTGTGGGGCCTGTGGGGTCTGGAGCTCTCTTTGAAGCTGAGACTTGGAAATTGCTCACCTGGTTGAGGGCTTTGGCCCCTTCAGAGGTGGGACTTTTCTTTACTAACAATAGGAAGCTGTCAAGTGGGGAATGGGGGAGACCTGCTCAGAAAGGGAGGGGAGCTGTGAGAATTTGGCTTCTCTCACTGTTGGGAGTTGGGGGTGGGAGTTTGGACTTACTCTTGCCTAAGATTCCTTTAAAACTCTGACCTGATCCAACACTGCATAGAATTGATTTCTGAGATGAGACAATGGCTGTGCTTTGCATTTTGTAAAAGATGGAGGAAACCTCTTAACACTGACCCTGTGTACAGGGAGATGACTCAGTTATCCATGCCTTATACAGTTGCACATTATTTCCCTTTGTTTGAAGTGGGTGGATGCCAGTGCCTTCATCAGAGCTCCTTAATGTAATGTATGGAAAACGTCTCATCCACCATTTTTAACAATTAGCTGTATCATGGGCGAGGTGAACAGGCTTCTGAAGGCAACTGCAGGTCCATCCACTTACATACTTACATTAGCTGCGATAGCACAGGAGCTCTGTAGCTGTAGAACAGCACTGATTTTACATACTGTGTAGAAGAATTCTTTAGGGGTGGGGAGGATATTTCCAGAAAGAAAATGGAATCCTTTTGTCTACAGTAAGTATTTCTTGTGTAGCGATAAAGGTTGAAAATGTGTCTTTGAGTGAATGGGTAAAATAGACTTTAAGCTAATATTGCCACTGTGGAAAGTGTAGCAGAGATCCTTGGATTGTTTTTTCTAAGTTCTATGTCAAAATTCTATGTCAGGTATATTCTTAAAATATGAGATTCACGAGTGATTTTAGCAAATGACCTTAATTAATTATTCATTAATAGTGATAAATATGAATTTATCACTAGTCAAAGAAGGAAATGATTTTTGAGGGAAAAAAAGGAAGCCCTAAGAGTATTAACTTTCAGAATTTAGGTTCTTTTATTGTCTTTAAGAAGAATGTCTTTTATTCCTGAAAAGGATTGTTGAATTTTAGAGCTTTTTATTGTTTTTTATTTTTAAAAAAGGCTTTTATGTTAATGATCTATAAGTATGTGATTAAAAGGCATATGAAAAATTGTTTTTAACAAAATATTTTGTTCTAAAAATAATAGATTGAGTTTTCTCTCTCACGTATGGGGGCCATTTTTAGTGCCTTTGCTTAGTTAATACTTATGAACTCAAAGCTACTCATAGAAGACTCATTTTTGTAACTGTAGGCTTATGAACCTGGATTCTTAAATGTAGTTGAACTTGATTGATTCAGATCTATGTTCTGTGCTGCTGTTGCTGAAAGAAAACGTGTGGATTTTAACTTTGACTTGTATGTTTATTTTTTAAAGGCTGAAGAATTTTTATCTTTTTAACCCTGAAGAGTGTTAAGTTTGGCAGTAAAGTGTGCTTGAAGAGCTGGCTCACCAGACTGAGTGGCTGTTTCAGTTCAGCCTTCACAGAATTGGGCTCGCAGAATTCTTTTGACTTGTAACAGGTTTAGAAAGCCACCTCCTGTAGGTTGTTGGGGCTACTGTTCATCCTGGTCAGTAAGCACTGTCTCTATTTAACACGTGTTGGGTGCTTAGGAAAGAGCAGTTTTCTCCGCAGCAACTTTACATTGACATAGCAGAGTCAGTTGTACAAACCCTGACCTGAGTCCTAGAGAGATTCTGTAAATCCTCAGTGCTGATAGAACTTCTCACACGGAAGCCTGGTCTTCAGTGGCGGGTTTGTTCCCTGCCCCCAGTCTCAGAGACTCTGCATTTGAATGCAGCAATTGTTCATATATATGCTAGAAAGGAAAGGGTAGCTTTCCCTTTGATTTCCACAAGGCTTGCACCTTGAAATGAAAGTGTCTTCAGGCAGTGAATTAGAACTGCAACCATACATAGAATGTGAGGTGGATGATTTCAGGAGCTTCACAAAGCCTTCCTTTGAAAATCTTTAAGTACTATTTGTTAGAAGATTCTGTGGGTTCTCCCCTCCTCCCTGTTACTGGCTTTGTAAAAAAGCTCTATGCCAAGTACCTTTTTAGATCAGCTGGGAGGTAGCAGAGGTCTAGTGCTTTGTGTTTTCTTTGCTTCTGGCCTGGTCTACTCGTTTGCCTGTTAGAAGAGACTCTTCCTGATACTTGTAGAGTATTCTTGAATTTCTGCAGTTTGGAAGCTTTTCCATTTTCACATAAAATTTTAGCCTTTTGAAAGTAAAGAATCAGGGGTTGGTTCTTTCCGTGACAGAAGATCTATTCCTCTCACACCTTTGCACTGGCAGTACAGAGTAGACAAGCAGACACGCCAGCCAGCCTGCGAGGAAACATGCAGTGGCTCTAAGATGGCAGCGAGGAAGGAGTAAAATGGCGTCACCGGGGGCACCATGAGGAGAGCTGGACTGCAGTTATTTTCCAGAACAGTCTGAAGACATCCTTAGGAATGCCACCAACAGTTCAGTTGCTTGTTATCAGTAGGAGATAGAAGTTTTCAGATTTTCCTAAAGAGTCGTTAGCACTCATATCTAGACTTCAAATTCCACCTTTAAGAGATTGTATTAACACTTTGGAGTGGTCTCCATTGTGTGTTCCTTGGTGTAGAAACTTGTTATATAGATATATTTTTAGAAAATGCAGAACATTTTAGAAAATGCAGAAAATGGCAAGATGAAGTAGCATTCTTGTAAAAATGTATTCTTTGTCTCATTCTAGTTCTTCACGGGCTTTTGTTATATATATATGAAATATGCCAGTACTTCCAAAATGAAGCTTGCAATATTTCTTTTGTGACTCTGGGTATAGATTATTCTGCAGATGAAATATGGTCAGAGCAGTACTGCTTTTTCATATTCCCATCTCTTACAGGTTTGGAATTTTTGGAACCAACCATAAAGTTTATCTGGTATAATCAGCTTATCTGGGTTAAGTAAAGCAATGTTTTTTGCAATAAATAACTTTCTCAAGGTCAGGCATAAGGAAGTGATGTCTTACATCCACAGCACTGTATTCCTGACCTACAGGCTGTCTGCATCTACTTTCTCTCTTTTTGGGGGGTGGGGGGGAGGTCTTCATTGGCTGCCTGGCAGATTGAGAGTCAGCACAGTCAGTCTGTCTGTGCCGGAACAACCTGACTCACAGACATGTCTGTTTTCAGCTGTCCCAGAAATGACTCCTGAGCTGTGCCGAGAATCTTCCTGGGTTTGTGTTGAAGATGATGTACACTTACCAACTTGTCCTTTATAATAAACACATACTTAAAAATATGATCTCTCCTGCAAGTGAAGCTCCTAGGCTCATGGCGATGGTTGAACATGAATAGTCTGTTAGCTGGGGTGGAGCTGGGTTCTGAGGCATCTCTAGCAGACAAATGCTACAGGACAAAGGAATGAGTGAAAGGATTTAGCTGCCTTTAATTTGGAGCAGTTTCTACTTGATAAATGGCCTTGCCCCATATTCTCCACTGCTTATATTTTCCAGACCTGGAGCTGTGTCTATGGTGACAGTGGTAAGTGGTGCATTCTGCAGCATTCCTTAGCTCAGATGAGTAAAGTCTAAAGGTTTCCAGCCTTAATAAAGAGGTTTAGGAGATAGCAAAACTCCAAGCACTGTTAACAAAGGAATGCTCTGACAAATTACACCTAAAACAATGTGAAATCAAAGAAAATATCTTTGGTTGTTTCCAATTTTTTGAAAAATGAATTTTTGAGATGAAGGGACTGCAGAGAAACCAAGGCTCTCTCTTCTGTGACACCCATCCTGGCTCATGCTCAGACCCATCAACATAAGCACGGCTGCAGAGCAGGAGAGGCTGCAGAGCAGGGGAGCTGCCATTCTTGACTGCAGTGTGAATGACTGACATTGGGTACCAGCAGGGAATTAATATGAGTGTGGCTCCTAAACACTGTCCTCACAGCGTTCCTTGTGCTTGCTAAGTAGAGCTCAGGCTTAATCCTAAACTCTGTGGAAAGCAGGCTGCTAGCTCTCACTTGACTGACTGAGACACACTCTCTGCTAAACTCCTGCTCCCAGCCCCTGGCTCAGTGTCCAAAGCTTGCTTTCATTTTTTTTTCCCAACAGGGTGGAAGGCACAAACAATATCAGATGAATTCAGGGATCTACTCCTAGTCTTGTTTCTTGTTAAGAGATTACTTTAGTGGGTTTTCAGAATACATTTTAAGAGGTATGGAAAGGCATGCTGCTTATAAGACAGGCTACTATTGATATATTCCCGTTTATGCTGCAGAGCAGGTTAAGTACCCAAAGTCCAAGATGAACTTGAAATGGTTTTTTTGGTTTGTTTGTTTTTTTGTCCCCTAATGAATGCACCTTGTTCCTCCCCTAGAGCGAATGTGGGGTCCAGTTTTGAGATCCTATTCATGTCTTTAGATGAGGAGAGGCCTCTGCTGCCGCTCTTTGAAGCCAAGCACACAGTGTACTATTAATATTCGTTCCATTTGCAAAGGTGGATTGAAAAAGTTCTTCCTGCAAAATCCTTCCCTTTCTAGTGTCTCCATAGTTTAGCCTTAGCAAGTGTGCTGAGGTTAGGGGGCAATTGGATGAAGGAGGAGAGGAAGTGCTCATAATCGTGTTTTCTCTTTAGCGCTACCCCAGTGTCAGAGCCGCTGGCTAGCCCCCCTGTTCCTTTGATAGTCTACCACTGTGACAGCCACATTGCCCCAGCAAAAGAGGGAGAGAGGATGGCTAGCAGAGGCCCTGCTACCACAGTCTGGCTCTCCAAGCTACATCATGGTCTCTCTCCCTGGGTGTAGGCTTGGACGTTTTTAAGAAGTGGTGTGTCAGCAGCACAGACCAAGTTGTCCCCTTGCCAGTCCTCTTGTGGAAAGGCAGTGCTTTATACAGGCCTGAAGGGACAGCAGAACCTTTTGGGATGTGGAGGAAAGCAGAATCTGTAGAAAAACACTTTTTTTTCTTTGTCACCAATGTCAAAGGAATCACTCATTTATATGATGTCATCAATACTTGTACCCTCTGTATGGAGCCTCCCAATAACTGAGATGTGTGAATCATTTTTGAATATCTAGAAATGGCTGATGTGAGATGGGGTAGGCAGGTAATAAGAATGTCCCACTGCCCTTAAAAGGGACAGAAGAGGCTTAGCAGCAGCAGCAGCAGCAGCAGCAGCAGCAGCAGCAGCAGCAGCGGACCTAAATATATATCCTCACTGGGATGCAGCCTCTATCATGGTCTTCCTCAAGTTAGCAACTCTGTGTGCTAATGAGCATCAGTGTGATGCCTTGGTGCAGAGCTAGGAAGAGGCGTGGAGTATTTTCGTTCCCACATTATATTGATAGCGTGGGTGTTGTACACATCTCTGCAGCCCTCACCACCCGACCTTGCTGCTGCTTTGCTCACAGCTTTTCCTGACTCTGAGGTCTTAGAAGTTGGGCTTTTGTTGTGGAGTTTTGCTTGTTTTGGGGGTGTGGAACATAGAGGTGGGTAGTAAGGAGGAAATATGCGCAAAGTATAAGTGGGCTTACAGTAATGCCCCTCTTTAAGGCCCATGCTTTCTTAGAAGGCAGTGGTGCAGATGGACTAATACTGACAATTTTGAAGAGACCAGGTGTGTCAGCACCCTAAGGTCACAATGTTGCCCACGTGCCCTTTGTCGGTCTGGGAGGAGGTACTACCCATGCTGAGTATTCTTGTGTTTATTACCATCTATCTCCTCATGGACACTGAGTTTTCTTCTTCCTAAGAGAGAACTGGAAGACTGCCCCATAAGCCAGTTTGAAAAATACTTTGATCTGCCTTAAAGGATCCAAATCAGCATGCGGTTTCATGACCCTCTCTATAGCCTAATACCTGAAGCCCATTTTGTCAAAATTACAAAATGAGATTCCTCGTCATGACCTGTACAGCACCGTGTCACATTGCCAGGAGCTGCCACCTCTGGCTCCAGACCTGTCTGAACATGCATCTGCTGCCACCTGCTGAAAGATCTGCAAGGCTCAGCACAGGCTCACTCAACAGCATCAGACTAGTGATGTCATTCTTGTCCATCTGACACTACTTTCTTATGGGGAGCATATGCAATCTATCAGCAGATAATTTGACATTTTTGTAGAAAATAAGCAGTGGGACTTACTTTAAATCTGAGTTAGAGAATAAAGTTAGTGGAGATTCAGCCTCATTCTATATGTTATCACAGTACTCCTATCTGATAAAATGACCCAAAGTACTTTAAGACATTATGTAAATTCTCCAATTTAAAACTTGAGAACTACTTAAATGTAAAAGTATCTGCTCTTTGAGTTTTCAGCATTTGCACTTGGATGATTCCTGGAGGTGGGGTGGGGGAGGGCATCAAGGGACACCACTGAAGGGGCTGATGAAGAGCATGGCTACACCATCCCAGAGGCCCAGCTCACTGTGTTTATTGTTTCATCTTGGAATATGAATTACTCAGTTTATTTATCTACCTCCTTCATCCTCACCCCTCCAAAGACAGGGTTTCAATACATAACCCTGGCTGTCTTTGAATTCTCTACATAGACCGGGCTGGCCTCAAACTGATCCACCGGTCTCTGCATCCCAAGTTCTGGGATTAAAGGCGTGTGCCACCACACCCAGTCCTTTCTTGCTTATTTTGCCTTTATACCTTTTGTTTGTGTCTTGGCAGTTCATTCCTAATACCACTGCTGACTTTGTGTTAATATTTTGATTTGGGGGTTGGCTAGATGACTCAGCGAGAAAAAGCATTTGCTGCCAAATCTAACGACTTGAGCTCAATCTCTGGAGGCCATGTGATGGAAGGAGAGAATCAACTTCCACATGGTGTCTGATCTCTATGTGTGCCCTGACCCCTGGCCCAAATAAGTAAATGTAAATTTTTAAATTTAAGTATTTTGAATGTTGGTTATTATAGATTTCCTGTTAGTTTGTATCATATATATTAACGGGAGGCAGCACAAAGATCCCGTGGTGTCCACTGTGGATTTCGCATTGTGTCAGATACCTTTTGGTAAATGTCCACTGGCTGCTGTACCTGTCTCCATTTGACAGCATAGATTGCTGGTTGGTCCGTTAGAGGAAAGAGAATAAATAGTGTTTTGTGTTGTGAAGGCTATATCAAATATGGCTATTCTTTTGTGCAGCAGCCTCTAAATGTATGTCTGCATGTACAGCAGTGAGGAACTTTCTATGTTTATCAAGTCAAGCTTACTTGTAGATGGGAGCAGAAACCTGTAAAGAAGCAGTGTAAAATCTATTTTTTTAATGGCTTTTCTTTTCTGACTAAACTGCACATGGAAAATTTTCTCACTAGAGATTCTTTTTTAAAAGATTATGTTGCATGCATGTGTGCGTTTGTGTGTGTGTACGTGTGTATGTGCCTTTGTGAGTTCTGAGAATCTGAACTCAGGTTTCAAAGAGAAGAGCATGTTTACTTGCTAAACCAGCTCCTCACTGTTGGAAAGCAGATAAGCTAAGAAAATGTGTCCATTAGGCAAAACAGAAGTCTGTTTGCCTGTCTCTTCTCTGGGGTATTCTGAATACCAGAGTCTATATTGACTGCAGTAAGGCTTACCTTCCTGGCCTATAGCTATTTAGGAACCACTTTGGCCACTTGGTCCCTGAAATACCACAGTATTGATAGGAAAATGATGTAACCTTGAAGTTCTGGTCTGGGTTATTCTCCATCAGGTACATCACAAGGCAGCCTAGTTCCTCTAGCAAAGATGGACTGGAAAGATGGCTCAGCAGTTAAGAGCACCTGTTGTTCTTGCAGAAGACCTGTATTCAGTTCTCAGCACTCATATGGTGGCTGTAACTCCAGTTCCAGAGGAGCCCTCTTCTGGCCTTCACAGAAATTAGGCGTGCATGTGTTAACACATACATGTAAACACTCAGGCCTGTGTGTGTGTGTGTGTGTGTGTGTGTGTGTGTGTCTGTCTGTCTGTCTGTCTGTCTGTCTGTCTGTTTCTGTGTGTTCATATACATATAAATGTACAATATGTATATATATTATATATATACTATGAATGTATATTTACGTATGTATGTGTGTGTGTATATATATACTGTGGATCTTTTAGACTTGTGATGTCTATGCTTCTCCACAGTTAAAGAATTGGCCCTGGATGTCATTGAATTGCCTGATTCCTTCCTAAATGGGAGCTATTGTGTGTTCCAGAAAGCTGGAAACCAAAGCCCATTCCAAGAGCCAGTGAAGTGTCTCTTCTAGGGCCCTAGAAGGGAGGAGTAAATAGGAAAGTTGGGTATAGGCATATTAACCCCAAAGGCCTGCAGTCATCTCTGAGTAGGAGAGGAGCCATGCACAGAGGCCTTCGCAGTAGTGGAGACCCAGCTCAGCCTTTACCTTTGTACCCTAGCTTGATTTTCCAGAGTACCCACTTTTTGGAAAATGATAAAAATGCCTCTCCAGGATGAGGACAAGCTTTAAAGTCTTAAGAAGCGTCTCATAGAAACCAGAAAGAAAAGCACATAGACAAAGTTTGTTAATCCTACCAGTAAGAATAAGACTGCTACCACAATTTTTGAGCCAAATTTGAAGCTAGCTTTATTTAATACTGACCAGAATGATGGATACTGGATTCCCATAGTATGGCATCAAATTACATTAAACAGGGGCTTATAAAGGCCAGACTCACAAGGCTATGTACTTACCACCTTTGTCCAATCAAGGGCATGCATATATCCTGCCTATGTGTGATCAGGCACATCCTGTACAGTTGGGACAACCAAGATTGTTCACAGAAGCAGAAACACGATTCTTCTCTTACATGGACAACAGCCCCCAGCATTCCAGGATGTTATCTGCTCTTGGGCAAATGGGACTTACAGGTTAGAGGTGTTTTTGTTTTATAGATCTCCTAAGCACAGTAATTTAAACTTAAAACATAACTTTAGCCATAACAAGTCAAGAGGCTTGAGATACTTGGGTGGAGACAGATTATGTTTCTGTCCAACTCTTCAGTTTATTCTTGTTATGATTTGGGTTTTAGCATTTTGAGACAATGTATTTCTCTGAGGCTTAGGTTGGCTTTGAACTTGCATCAATCTCAATACTCAGATTACAGTGGTAAGCCACCATACCTGGCCACATCCAGGCTCTGAGAAGGAAGAGGAGGAGGGAGAAGACAGGAGTCTTTTACCCATTTTGATGTTTAATTTTGCTCTCATTATTTTATATGATAAAATACATTATTGCCCCCATCTTTAGTTGAGTGATTTTATTCCAGCCCTATGTTACTGTTACCAGAGTTGTTAAGAGTCAAAGCCTGGGCTGCTCATCTTCTATAGACTAGTTAAAGAAAGAAATGAGAGTGAAGAACAGGGCCAGGTGTGGTGACTCGTGCTTTTAATCCCGGCACTTGGGAGGCAGAATTAGGTAGATCTCTGAGTTTGAGGCGAGCCTGGTCTACAGAAAAAGTTACAGGACATCCAGGGCTACATGGGGAAACCCTGTCTGGGGTTGGTGGGGTAGGTGGGGGTGGATGGGTAGGTGGGGGTGGGTGGGTGGTGGTGGCAGTGGCGGCAAAGAACAGAAACAGATTTTTTTCAATATGGCCATACTGGGAGAGGAGCAAGTGGTCTCCACTCCCTCCAAATCCAGCTCCAAGATCCTGACATGAGGGTTAGGTTAAAACAGAGCAGGAAGTATGCCTAGCCAAACAATGCTACACTCATTGTGCTCCTTCCCATCATCATCTGGACTCCAGTCTGTCTATAGAGTAGTCTGAGCAGTTGTCAGACCTGTGTTAAGTTTCTGTCTTGGAGACAAGTTGCCCCTCTGGCTGACGCTGGGTTTCAGCCCTTTTTCTCCCATGGTGAGATACCTGGGGGAATTGGAATTTCTTGGGTGGTCTCAATAGTTTGATAACCAATAGGAGAGAGACAGTGTCTTTAGAATATCTTCATTCATTACTTTTCCCCAAGGGTGTGTTCTTTAGAAGAAATTAATCACCACTAGATGGCACAAGATCCCATCACTAGTGTGCACCTGTTAATTCTCTTTAAAAGATAGGCTGCTAATGTATAGTTTAAAAGAAATGTAATATGCACGATCTATTCTAATGTTTCCTTGTAGAAAGGAATAAAAGATAAATACCAAAGATCAGAATAAATGTAATTGGCCCTATATATAACCAAACACAAACATTCTATACTAAACATTTTGTCTGACATGCACAATATGGTATTACCCTGTAATACTAGTGCTTGGGAGGCTATCCTAGGAGAACTGGGAGTTTAAAGCAGCCTTAGAGAGAGAAATGGCAAGACATGTTGGAGGAGTACTGAATATATGCAGATTTTCTTGTCATTAATGCCCAAATAATATGGTAAATAAGCTTTTAACCCGGCATTCACATTGTGCTAGTGATCTATGGCTTAAACTGTGCACAGGTCACATGCAAATACTGTGCTGTCTGGGAAAGGTTCTGGGCCTGTCTTCCAGGCATCCTGAGAAGTGACTGTGTCATGGCTTGTGTGTACTACAGAGAACAGATAGTGTTTGAGGTACACAGTGGTGTGGTCATACGTGGGTCATACGTGGGTCATCTCTGAAATCTGACTCTCATGTGCAAATACTTCATTTCATATGCTGAGATGTTCTAAAATATAGCTTTTAAAAGACAAGGCGGTTAGTCTTAGTCTGATCCTAGTCATTTGTTATTTTCTTTTTTCTATGATAATCTTGGAAATTATAATAAAATTACATCATTTACCCCCTTCCCTTACCTCCCTCCAGCCCCTCCCATGTAAACCCCTTGCCCAAATTTTCTTCAAATATATGGCCTTTTTTTTTCTTTAATTGTTGGTAGTGTTGGTTTGCATGAGTGAGTGATTTTGCGCGTGTGTGTGTGTGTGTGTGTGTGTGTGTGAGAGAGAGAGAGAGAGAGAGAGAGAGAGAGAGAGCGCGAGCGCGCAAGGGGGGGGAATTCTTTTTAATTCAATTGAAGGCTCTGTTTCACGAGAATTGTTAAACTTTTAAGCAGATGTGTCTACTGCTTTGCATACTAGCATGTATGTATGTATGTATGTATGTATGTATGTATGTATGTATGTGAAATACATAAATGTAGGCATAGTTAAAAGAAGTTAATGTGCTCATCATTTGACTTGGGAAGATCAACATACTGCCCTCTGCATCAGCCATAACAGAAAAATTAAACTAGGCCTTATCAAATAGTGGCTTCTCCCCTCACGCCCACCTTTGTTTGCGCAGCTTCCTGAAGCAGCAGCGCATGCTCCCCGCCTACCCATTGTGGAGCAGTATCAATCCACAGTGTAATCCATGTATTAGTTGATATATAGTTTTGCTTATAAGTGGTGAAACTGTAAGCCTTTAATTTAGCCTTAGTCATTGAAGCCCTTATAAGAAAGATAGTGAGATGGATTCTACACAGTCGAGACCCTGTCTCAAAAATAGAATTCATAATAAAAGTTTGACTTTTTCCATGAAGGACAATATATGTATATTTTATAATTACATCATTATCTCCCTTTCCTGTACGTAGGGACCATTATTAAAGAGGGACTGAGGCCTCTCCCTAATCCTCACCTCACTGCCTTGTTGTCAGTGTAGATAGCAGTCCGCATTGAATCTTCAGAGCTGCCCTGGAACCGTCTTCCTGAGGGGACTGTTTGCTGGCTGCTGACTGCCTGTCTCAGTGCACCATTCGGTTTGAAGTGTGAGATCAGGTGCAGGGGAATCGTGGACCAGTGTATAAGGGATCTTGGAAATCTAAGTATTATTAATATCTTATCCAAATTATATTCCTGTATTGCCTTCCATCTACATCTGTTAACCATCAGCGTAAGAACTAGGCTATTTGGATAGAGTGCAATAAAGCTGCAGTTGTTAAAATACAAGCATTCAAACTAACCATATCTGTAGAAAATCATTAGATACATCTTAAGTGAGCTTGCCATTTAAAAGCATTTGCTTAGTTCTTCCTATTACATTCCCCAAATTCTTTTTAAAAAATTACAAAGAAAGCAGGTCATGAAAGTGTATAAATGTATGAATAGTGTGCTTGCCACCTGTGCTGTACAGAATGTAGGTGGATCTGGGGTGTAGCATAACTTGGAGTCTTTCAGGTTACAACCAAGACTTTGATCTCCATACATGGATATAGAATACTAATCATAGCTTTCCTTGTTTCTACTTAGGCCCCTCAGTCCCAAGCTGTGGAAAAGAAGCTTTTTACCTTTGTATAAAAGACAGGGGGTTGACCCGGAGTCTGCCTGTGTGCATCTGTGGCTATTGTCATAGTCTGTCATATCCTCCCTCAACTGACCTCATCTCAGGCAAATAGAGACAGTGAACAAGAACAAGGGCTCATCCTGAGCTCCCTTTCTTTAATGTCTCCCACACATCTAGACAGTCAGTATTAATGATAGAGCTGTGTATTGAGCCTTGGGTCCAAGAACTTGATTATATTATCTCATTATACGTAAGTCAACTGACATTTAGAGTTAGGCTAATGTCCTGCCATTAGTCAGTGGAGGCACTAGGCTTTGGCAGGGGCAGTAAGGACAGAGAGCCCATGAGTCTTCAATATCCCAGTCTGGCCTGCAGACTTCCTGTGTGACTGAAAATGGCTTTGAACTCCTAATACTCCTGTCTCCATCTCAGTGCCAGAAATTAAAGGCATGCACTACTATGCCAGGCTCTTGGGATTGTCTTCTGTTCAGCAGTGTACTCCTGGCTGTTTGAAAGTAACCTTGGTTATCTGGCTTTACTTCATTTTCTAGGGCTTCCTGAAGAATGAGAAAGATAATGCCTTGTTATCTGCTATTGAAGAGTCCCGGAAGAGGGTAAGAAAACAACTGACATGAGATGCATGAGTGATGGTGTATACCAGTGGATTGCAAGTCCTGTCTGCTTCCTTTATCTTACTGCATCTGCATGTTGACAACATTTTTTTTAAATGTTTATCAAAGGCTTTATAAGTTCAGTAATGCTCAATAACAAGATAACCATACAATCAGAAGTGTAACCCAATACCCAACCTAGATATACCAACTATCTTTGACTGGCAGAGACAGTCTCCATGTTCTCCTCCCCCCCCCCATCTCCTAGCTCCTCCTCCTCTCCTTCCTCCTCCTCTTCTTCTCCTTACTCCTCCCACCATTGCTCCTCCTACATATCACCCTTCCTGTTAAGATAAAACTTTTCTCTCAAAATACAATTAGAGCATAACTATACCAATTTGTATCAATAAGGTACAGGAAAGACCTAATAACACAGTTCATCATTTTGGGCAACACTTTTTTTTTATACTGTCTTTTATTTCTAGTAGGGGGGCCAAGTGGAACCAGAGGACAACTTTTATGGGTTGGTTATTTCCTTTTACCATGTGGGTTTGAGGCTCAAACCTGGGTTTTCAGGTTGGCAGCAAGCCCTATATCACCTTACTAACATTTTCTCAAATGCTTCTAGAATATGTATGGTATGTTACATGATGGCAGATACATCACCCAGAGTAGCCATTATACATTCTAGCCTATCTCCACCCCTGCAAATGCTTTCAACCCAGAAATATCAGAACAGATGGTTTTACACAGGTGTTTCTGGATGGTTTCATTCTTGGAGTGAAGAATAATTGTTAGGTGAGACTCCCAAGACACAGCAGTATAGCGTCCCATGTTGGATAAGTGTGCATATTTTACAGAAGCATTTCTTCATGATGTTTATAGATCATTTCTTTACTAACATAAGTTAGCTCCTCTTGCTTCTGACAAGGACTACAGCCTTTCAGTAACATCCCAGTTCAGAGAAAGAGTTTTGAGGCTCCTGAGAGGTCTTTGGGTAAGAGAGAGCTGTCAAGTTTAACCTGGCTCTGAGAAGGTGCTTTCTCTCAGAAGCACTTGCCAGTCTGCCTGCTGTGTCTCTCTGCAAAGGAATTGGAGGAAGGAATGCTGTTTCTGTTGCGGTGTTTACTTAGCTCAGGTGAATGTGTTTCCGCATTAGCTGTGTAATCTGAAAAGTAATCAAGTGAGAGGGGCCCTGCATGGTGTGCTGTGTCAGTTCAGTCTACAGGGTAAAATCCTCAATAGGAATGACAGTAGGCATGGCTGCCTTCTCTAGTGTGCAAGAAATGTTCCAAAAGCGGTACATGACCAATAAGGAAACTCCAGTTTCATTAATTACATTCTTGGCAGCAGTACTTAGTCCTGGAAATAGAGAAATTCATTTGATTTGGATTTGAAGATGTTTAGAAAAAAATTTTTTTTTGTTCACACTGTTGAATTTCTCACCAAAATAATTGTACTGTTATAAAAGACCAATGAAATTAAATTAGGATTCTTGAATGCCTCCAAACTTATTAATACATTTACCCTGTAGAATATGTTTCTGAAATTGGCAGTCTCTAAATATTGTACCATACTGAGACTAAATGTGCAGCCAGCCAAAGCATTTAGGTGCCCTGCCACAGCACAAAATGTGTGCATATGTGTTTATAAGCAAGACATTCCAGTGTGGGGAGCCAGCCTGGGGGGATACCTCTCACTTGGCTGGACATTGGAAGGTTGCTGCTGAGCAAAAATAATTTTCAATAAAAAATAATTAAAAAATCAGCAGCTTCCTGGCATTTTGGTTACAATTTTATGTCTGAGTGACTTGCCAATGTCCCGCTGAAATGCCGGGAAAACAGGCTAGAAAACCACAAATCTATCCTTGCTTTTCTCATTTAGTGCATCCCAGCAGACAAAACAACACTCTCAGAACATACAAAGTGTTTCTAAAAGCTGCAGCAGCTCAGTAATAATAGGATGTGAAGCCAAAGCATATTGCCCTCTTCATTTTGGTAAGATGGAGTTCAGGAGCTCCCAGCATGTTCTTAATTCAGTTGCCCAGTTTGCTCCCTGCCTTCTTTTCTTAACTGTGTTCTGCAGGTAATGCTTTCCACACTTAACAATAGTCGTGATTCAACTTCAATTTGTTATTTTTTTCTGTGGTTGCTTTTGCCTTCCTTTTGAGTTTTAGGTCTCTACATTTCCTTTCGTTGTTTCTTTACTCTTTCCATGTCCAGTTCCTACCTTCCCTCAACCCCCCGCCTCCCTGCCCTTTTCTCTAGCTTCTGTTTTGAATATCTTTGTTGATTGCTCCTCTGTAGTCACCATTACTTTTTGTGTCTTTTATTCAGTACTACAGACTCCACTGTAAACCCAAGAGGCCACATCTGGGCAGATGGGCGGCTCATCATTCCTGATTAGTCCACAAGTTAGATGTCCCATTGTCTCTAAGATAAGCTGAGGGTGGTATGGTTAAGACAAGAGAATTTCAATGTTGGGCCATTTGTTTTTATTTTATATTCTTTATCACACCAACGATAAGTAGGATGGCAGTGTTTAGGTTGCTGGCTGTTTATAAATAAATAACCTGGCATACTTCTCAGGGATGTGAGCACATGAGCCCCACAGCTTCTACTTCTCAAAGCTGTTTGGTGTTTCTGGAAGTACCAGGCTAGCCTAGTAAATGGAGTGAGCTTCCAGTGAGGGAAATAATTCTCACTGTGGTTACTTTATTTTACCTGATGCTGGAATTCTGAGGGACCCCACTGTCCTAATCCCTGCTTTCTGTAGAGGTGCCTTGTCTGTGTCTTCAGCTGCCTTTAGTACTTTGCTCTTGGTTATTAGCCAGAAAGCATGTCTTCAAGAGAAACCCTGCTGATGCTGTAGTGTCCTGGGCCAGTGCCACAGCTTTGCCTGTGTCGTACTTGCTCTTGAAAACTCCACCTGCCATTTGAACCCTATATTTTGCTGTAGGGAGAGGCTGGTGTTAAAAAGCCAGTGGCTTCCACTAAGAAGAATGTTAGAAAAGGTGTTGGTGTCCATTGTGAGTCACAGCCAGGGAATCACCTCTTTCTCTGTTTCAATTCCACCTTTCTGATCTGTCAGCCGAGGAATCACCTCTTTCTTTGTTTCATCTCCATCTTTCTGATCTGTCCCACGTCTGAAGTCAAAATGCACAGGCTTTGTGTTTCTGTTTATACATATTAACAAGAGACAAAGGTTTTCTGTGTGTGTTCCAGCTCTGGCTAGCTGGCTGGCCTACCTCCATACCTGACACCCATGGTGTCTGATCCTCAGTATAAAGAACAAAATGGGAAGAGTTTTCAAAGTTTTGTTCATTTCTCCCATTGTAGAAAAGGGTATAAAACGCGCTGTCCTTCTTCCTGTCATTGTGTGTGCATTTGTGTATTGTATCCCTTGTTCTTTTAGCCTGCATTTTAATACTGTTCAATACTCAGTGCATTTGTAGAAGAATATATTTTATTTTTCTAATAGTTCCCCACAGTTTGTGTATATAACTATTATCAGTATAAATTATCTGCATTGCCCAAAATAAAGCAGGCATAACTAATATGCTCTCAGTGTTGTCTAATTAGATGGCAATCTCATTGTAGGTGAGATAGCCTTTTGGAAAGAGGGCTTAATCTGGGGGAAACCTGATCTACCAATTAAAAAGTTGCAGGCCTAGAACAGCCTCAGTTCAGTGTCACTATAAACTGTATTGGTTCTGTCTTCCTTTCTTTCTTTGCTTCTTGCTTTTTTCCCTTCTACCCCCTTTTTTCCCCTCCCCAGTCCCCAGTGCCTTTGTTCTAGTGTCTTCCTGTCTTGTCTCTGCCAGTTGACAATAGTGTAGTCACTGGACTAGGTAGGATGGTGGGAAATCAATCCCAGAAGGCTTTTTTTTTTTTTTAAATTTTAGTACTTTCTTCTTGTTACAAGAAAATTAGTGCTTTAAAATACATAAATAAGTAAAATCACTAGAAGAGCCCCTCCCCCTTTAGTGTGTGTTAACTCTTAAGATACCAAGGATTCATCATTGTTTTATGTCCTACAAAGAAAAGGTACTACTGTGTCTTTTAATAGCCTAATTCCAGAAGGCTAGTAAAGATGTCTGTTTTAATAAGCATAGGGAGAGATGCTTATTGTCACTAATCATTAGGAAGATACACATCAAAGTGCCAGTGAGCTACTACCTAACGTTCTTACTAACAGCAACAGCAGCAAACAGTAAGTTGGTGAGAGGGCAGGAGAATGGAACCCTGATTCACTGTCAGTGGGAACTAAAGTGCTGTATCCTTTATGGAAACATGTAGCCTCAGAAAATCAAAAGATTACCAAGATGGTGTCTGCGATTCTTCATCTGAGCACACCCCCAACATTGAAACCTGGGACTTGAAAAGAGATCTGCATACCCACATTCTTAGCAGTATTATGTACAAATACAGGGATATTTGGCACATCCTTCAGCATGATGGACATTAGGGACTGCTAAATAAAGTAAGTCAGTCGTAAAAAGATAGTGTATGGTTCCATTTCTGAGAGATAACTGGAGTAATCACATTCAGAGAGAGAGAGAGAGAGAGAGAGAGAGAGAGAGAGAGAGAGAGAGAGCGCTGGATAACGGTTGCCAGGGTCTGGGTAGAGTAAGGAACGACCCGTTATTAGTGAACACCTACAGAGCTTCAGTTTTCATCAGCGTTTTAAGGATGTGAAGGTGGTTGCCATTGCACCTGTACTTCATGCCACTCAACTGTTCACTTAAAACTGGAAAGCTTGGGTTGGAGAAACAGCCCAGCAGGTAACAGCACTGGCTACTCCTCCAGAAGATGTGGGTTCGATTCCCAGTGTCCAGCACAGTGACTCATAATCATTTGTAATTCCAGTCTCAAGGATCTGATAGCCCCTTCTGGCCTCCCTGGGCACTGGGTATGCATGTGATGTGCAGACATCCATGCAGGTAAAACAGCTATGTATATAAAATGATAAAATAATATTTATTTATTTATTTATTTATTTATTGGTTTTTCGAGACAGGATTTCTCTGTGTAGCCCTGGCTGTCCTGGAACTCACTCTGTAGACAAGGCTAGCCTCGAACTCAGAAATCTGCCTACCTCTGCCTCCCAAGTGCTGGGATTAAAGGTGTACGCCACCACTGCCTGGCATAAAATAATTTTTAAATGGTATGTTTTGTGTATTTTTTTCTCACAATTTAGTAAGAGTCTTTAGAAATGTCTTTACATTAGTGAAACAGTATATTATAAACCATTGCTAATAAATTTTTTAAATGATAACTTTTTAAATAGATTGTTTGGGTCTGCTCCTGGAAAAGTGGTCGGTGGATGAGGGTTCCTGTTTTGTAGTTCTGCATTGTTTTAAAGGAAACCAAAGTCACTGGGTCTGCTCTCTGTTCCTGTCTGGCAGACCTTTGGCATGGCTGAGGAGTATCATCGAGAATCAATGCTGGTCGAGTGGGAACAAGTGAAACAAAGAATTCTGCACACACTGCTGGCATCAGGAGAGGATGCCCTTGACTTTACCCAAGAAAGTGAGGTAGGTTGAATCAGAAAAATCACCATAAGTTAAAATACGAAGTCCTGGTGCTTGTCTGCTTGTCTTAATTGCCAAAGTTTATTGGTAGTTATACTAAGTTGAGATTGTTCTTCTCTTTAAAAGATTGAATTAAAAAACTAAAGACAGTGTAGGAACATGGTTCAAAACTTAAAACACCCTATCTCCTGATAGTCCATTCTGTTCCGCTTTGTAGTCTGTAGGTCATCACTTCTTCCTCACATTCGTTTCTAGCACTGCTCTATACAGATGCACACGTCTCAGACTCTATGATAATTTGTGTAAAAGTATTCATATGCTCCCTTCTGCATCTTTCTTCGGTCTCACTGCGTGTTAGAGATCTTTCCTGCAGGGAATTTCAGGGGCTATGGTTAGGTCTAACAGACCTGTCTCTTCCTTTTTCTCTTCTTCCTGCTCTTCCTTCTCCTCTTTTTCCTTCTTTTTCCCTCCTCCTCCTCCTCTCCCCCCCCTAATTCCCCCCCTCCTTTTTTTTTTTTTTCTCATGATAGGTTTTCTCTGTGTAGCCCTAGCTGTCCTAGAACCTGCTTGTAGACCAACCAGGCTGGCCTCGAACTCAGAGATCCACTTGCCTCTGTCTTGTTGTCCTTTCTAAAGTAATTTAAGAGTTGGGCATGTAGATCAGTTAGAGCACCATGCACAAAGCCCTGGTCAGTTCTCAGTACTCAGGAGAAGAACTAGAAGTTCAATATCAAAGGGAGCCTAGGATACATGGAATCCTATGTCAGTTAAAAAAGAAAAAACATCTAAAAGTAATCTCAGAAATAGCTTAATTAAAGTTTTTAGTGTTTTAAAAGTGATGATATTAATACTACCAGTGCTTCTTGTTCAGTCTTTTTGGTGAAGACTTAGGGTTTTATTGTTTGGTTGGTTTTTGGGGTTTTTTTTGTTTTTGTTTTTTTAATGAGAAGATTTTACTATGTAGCTGAAGCTATCCTCAGGTTTGCAAACTTCTATCCTATCTTCCAAAGTCATGATTTACAGGTATATGCCCCACAGCCAGTGCAGGTTCCCACACTCTTACTGTATATGGAGATAAGGAAGCTCAGGCCCAGAGTTAGAACATGCTGCAAAGCCCAGGACTTCGAAGTCCTGTATTGGCTGTATTGAGGTGTAGGTCAAGGATTCGGTGGATTTAAGATTGATTTAAGAACCAGTCTTTCTGTTCAGTTAAGTCCCCAGGTAAATAGCTGCTGTTGTCCAGTTATTTTGGGAAATTGCTCCTTAAGAGATACTGTCCTAAATTTCTTAGATTCAAAGACTTCATCTGAAAACAGTCTTTGAGGAGGAAGAACTAATACACAAGACCCTTGGCTAATCTAGTGTTTCTCTCTCAATTCTTCCTGAGTCTGAGCAAATAATTAGAACAACTCCTGGTTTTATAAACTTCATTTTTTTAAAAAAAAAAATGGTGTTAATAGGTTGTGCTCTGTACAGGGATTTGAAAGTAATTATAAACTACAAATGAAATATTCTTCCTTGATTGCTCTTCTCTTAAAAATAGACCAGCCTATTCAGTAGGCTCTTCTTCCATGACCTCCAGTCCCCTTGGAGAGTTACCCTGGTTTGTACTGTTCTCTGTTGGGAGTTTTGGCAGAGTGAACAATTTTGCTGTGTAAGTTGGGAAGTGATACACACAAGTCTCTTCCATGTATCCAGAGATTGCCATTTTCTGAAAACTTGTGGGAAGCTTTTGTTTCTTTGTTTTGAGATAGGATTAGGGTTTTAATATATAGCCCTGACTAGTCTGGTGTTCTCTGCATAGCGTGATCTCATTCATGCGGTCATTCTGTCTAGTTTTTTTTAGTGTTGGAGTTACAGGCCAGAGCTTACAAATGGTTTATTCTCAGCTAACATATAGTTTTCATTGCCTTTGTTGTTTTGAATTTTCTTCATAAAGTGTAAGGTTTATACAGTAAAGTATAAAAATTATAAGTATGTAATTCAGTAAATTATTAAAAATGAACAAGTTACTAAAACAATCCCAGCCTCTCAGCAGTAGCCTCTGACCTCTGCCCCATTCCCCAAGGTCCTGCCTTTTTGAACTTTATATAACCAAAGCCATAAAATGTGCTGTTTGTAGCTTTTTGTGTGTGTGTGTAACACTCTGTTCATATATATTATTTATAGTAATAAGCCATTCATTTTATGGCTGAACAGTATAACTAGTTTTGCTGGCCCGTTCTAGTGTTGATGAACATTTGGATAGTTTCCAGTTCTTGGCTTTTATAAACAGTGTTATTAACAGCAATTCCTTTATCTTTAGATGAAAATATATTTGTAACTCTTTGGGGGTACACCAGAGAGGAAATTGCTGGGTCAGAATATATGCGTGTGTTCAGCTTTGGGGCTAGAGATGAGGTTAGTGAAAGGGCACTTTAGTGTACACCAGGCCCCAGGTTCAATTCTTAGCATCCTCCTTTTCCCTGTGTGTGCACACACACACACAAAGTTTAGCATTTTTGTTGTTATTTTGTTTTTTTGAGTTAGGGTCTTACTCTGTAGTCTAAGCTGGCCTCAAGCCCACAGTGATCCTCTTGTCTTGGCTTCTTTAAGGGGTTGGGATTAAGACATGAACCACCACATCCTGTGAGAGTTCGGCTTTACTAGACATTCCCCTAAATGGTTTCATTCTATATCCTCCATCATCAGTATGTGAAAATCCCATTGTTTCATATTTTTTGCCACACTTGGTGTTATCTTTCAGAATGTAGCCATTCTTGGAGTACATAGAGCCCTGTGTTTTCACAGGCTTTTTCCATGTAATTTCCTTCAAAATGATGGAAAGATATATTATCTCCACTTCATTAGTCCTGAGGAGGAGAACACACAGTTTGAAGGACAGATGACATTTAAGCCTGGCCTGGATTTCTCTTTGTGAAACATCTTTTCTTCTGTTGTAAGGACAGGGAACAGTGTCTGCCATGGAGTGCATGCTCCAGGTCTGTGCAGTGTTACAGCTCTATCAGCGTTTGGTAAGCTGCACATTATTAAGATCGGTTGTTTTAATATGGCTTTTTATTTCTCTTTTGATTTATGAAGTATTTCTAAGAATGAAAAAAATTGACATAAGTAGAAAAATAATAATTGAAAAAGTAGGATTTGGTGAGTATAGCATTCTTTTCAGAGAGGAAACCTTGGATCATTTTGAGTTGACCTTATATGTGAAGGAAAATGTCCAGATTTGGATAATTTAATATAAAGCTGTGCCTAAGGCTTTAGGGGGAAATTTTTAAGGCAGAAGTGAACTGAAATATGGTAGTCTCTGGCACGTTTGTTTTTCCCAGGAGCCTTTCAATAACAGAAGAGCAGAGACACTGTTAATATCTATTCCTGGCAAGTTTTAATAAAGGAAGTGGCACTTTAATAGCATAAAGTTATTTGGAAAATAATATCCTTAGGACGCCATTGAAGAAAGAGATACAGCTTTTAAAGGAAGGTAGGGATTGAAAGACTGTTGCTAACTTTTCAAGTGTCGCCTAGATAAAAATAATGTGTTTTAACATAAGTCTCTTGAGGCTATTGCCCTGCTACGGAGAAAAATTTTTGTGGCCCAGTTCTTACATCTGGTCAGTGTAAGGAAGGGCTCCAGTGTCTGTGGCTTGCATGGCAAGATGGAGTTGAGCAGTGTGGAAATTCCTAGATATATTTTAACCAACATTTAAAATGTATTTTGGGGCTGGTGAGATGGCTCAGTGGGTAAAGTGCTTGCCATGAACACCTGCTGGCCTGAATTTGAACCCCCAAAGCCATGGAAAGGTGGAAGAGGATTGTTCAGCCTATCTGTGTATACATGTGTTCGTGCGTGCGTACATATGTACATACATACATGTATTCTCTTTCTCTCTGAGACACTTTTTTTTAAAAATAAGTAAATAAAAAGCAGTATTTCAAGGTGGATTTAAGTTAGATGGGTTGGATTTTGGCCATGGTCACTGGGTACATCCTCAGGCGAGCTATCTGGGAAGTGACTCAGCAAGCAGCAGACTTGCTGGAGAAGCTGAGCTGAGGTTTCATGACAGATGACACAGCTGCTGCTCTGCACTGTGGTGTGTGAAACTCATGCATATTGAGCAGCCACTAATTGTGATAAGACACTTAATACTATCTTTCAAGTCTCAGTCATACAGTTTTCCCATATTTTAACATCTCTGAAATCACAACATCTTATTCAGTTATGGGTCATAGTTTGGCAGCGTTTTTATTCTTCCCAACACATAATGGCATGTATGACATGTCTTAAATGAATGATGTAATTGATTGGTAAAATACAGACTGACAGTTTGAATTTGACAGCCTCACACTAGATGCTTCTAAGTTGTGTATTGTGCTCCCTGTCAGATTCCTAAGGGATGAGCCTAGTTCATATTTTGGGGTTTGAGAGAGTACTCCACTGCTCTTTGCAAAAGATGTTTAAAACTCTGTTCAATAGGCCCTTCATTTTACAAAAAGTTCCTCATATGGTGCGCTGTTATGCACTCACCCTGTCCAGACACCTTCTGTTAGCCCTGTGCATCCTTCTGGTTCCCTGTAGGGACTTCTGTGTATGGATATATGTTTGCGCCATATTGTTTCCTTGTCAGCTGTATAAGTTGCATCATTGTGTATTTGAGGTTCTACAGTTTTCCTTTGCCCTGTGGTTTACTCACATTAGAGGTTTTGGTTTTGCTGTTGGTAGTGGTGGCCCATGTAGGTAGTTTTCTTGTGGTGAATTCCTTCATAGGAATGGCTCAGGTACCCTGCTTGGTTTGTATATTAGGTTATACACAGTGGGTTGCATTTAGAGTTCTACTGTCCAGGTCCTGGTGTTTGTTTTTTGTTTGTTTGTTTGTTTGTTGTTTTTCCTAATTAAACAGTACTAGGCTTCTATAACAATTTTGTAAATTAGTCAGTTTGATTCCTCTTTGTGTTCATGAAGGCAAAATATTCTGTTTAGGAACTCATCTGTCTCTCCTTGTGTGTATCACTGGATTCAGTTTTCACCCTAGACTTGTTTTGTGCAAGCGCTATTACAGTTCCTTCTCCTCTGCCTAGAGTGAACCCTCACCTCACTTGGGAAAGTTTTACATACCTCTGCATACACTTTGGACAATCATAGGTGCTAAAGTAAAATTGTACCACTCCCTTCTGCTACATGCCTGTCCCAGAAAGGCTATTTTCTGAATGCTCTCTACTCTGAGAAGCCCATTCCCTCTGTGTGCATGCATGCGTGCGTGCGTGTGTGCGTGTGTGTGGTGGGGGTGTGTGTGGTGGGGGTGTGCTTGCATGCACACATGCACATTTTGAGTTCACACTGCTCACTGCTTTCTCATCACATACCTCCAGGCTCACAGTGAGTCCTTCTCTTCTCTAGCCTTGTTTGCATGGCTTCCTTGCCTTTCTGATCTCTGGTTCCTTGGCCCTGTTATGCATTTCTTTATTGTGTCCTGACTTATCATAGCCAGCATGGCTTAATATATAGGCTATTTTTTTTTCCAGTGCAGAGAGACCTGGTTGGAGATAGGAAGTGTAGGGAACATTCTCCCATGTGGTGTGCGGGCATTCATGTTCTCAGGTCTTAGGCAGCTCTGACTGTGGAGTTCCAGCTGAACGTTTGCCAGCCACTTCTATTCAGGAGTTACTGTGCACACATCCTGTTGATGGATAATTGACTTTATGTGTGGTAAAATAGTGGCTTGGCCAAGGGCAGCTGAAGGAGAGGTGCTTTTGAAATCAGGAGCATTAGGCAAAAGTCATTTAAATGGAAATTCAGAGGCTGCAATCAAGTACTCTTTAAATGCATAATTTGTAGAATTAGGTTTTTAGTACTGGAAACTATTTCCTGGGGCTGTTAGAGGATAGTTGAGCCTCTGTCCTTGTAGCAGAGCCTTGGCTACTGTTCTCTGTTGCTTTCCCTGTTCAAGTTACAGACATGGATGTGTTTATGCGATCAAGTACTGTTCTTAACTAATGCTGCTGTGTCTTTACCTATAGCCAAGTTACGTCAGTGATGTGAGTCCCCCTGGTCGAAGCTCTCTGGATAGCATTGAGATGGCCTATGCCCGGCAGGTGAGTATGTCTTTTAGGAAGATTTAATCCTAGAGCAGGAATGCTATGGTCCTTGGAAAGTCACGGGGAGTAGTGATTTCACAGCAGAGTCAGACCTGAAAGCAAGGGGGCTTCTTGCTCATGGGATTAGTTAATATTTCACCATGAATGCAACTGTTCTCCATTCTGTTAAATAGGGTAATCTCATGACTCATAGTGCAGGGAAATTGAAATTTGCTCTCTCTACTGACCAGGTGTTTCTTTTGGCATTGTTGGAAATAGCTTTTTGGGGAATGAAGCAAATGGGGTTCTGTATTAACTGAATTCCTTACTTGGCTGGCTAAGTCAGATCCTTTTACCCTTATTGAGTAGCATTTTCAAAAGGCTGCTTCCTTGATAAGCACAGTGTGCCGGCACTCTGTAGTATGCAGTGGAGGTAAGATGGTCCTGCTGAGTTGGAGTTGTGTTCCTGGTTGCTGATCATGAGCCTGCATCAGTAAGCACAGATCAAGATCAAGGTCTGTGCGGACCTGTGTGCAAGACTTACCTGAGGCTAACTCTCGGAATAAAGGAATGCAACTCAAGCTTGTGTTTCACTGTAGTCGCTGCTTCCCTCCAGAGTCTCCAGATCTGCATCATTTAGCCATGCCCTGAGAGGACACGTGGATGTATTCCTCCCCTTGCTGCTCTGGAATCCGGGAGTTAGGGGTAGAAACAGATGGCGACTACAAAAGGGAGCAGGGCCCGTGAGGAGCTTACACCTTGTACTCTATACTAGAGGACTTTCTTCAGCTAGTAGTTAATTAATTAATGGAGTTCTGCATTAACTATCACAGATCAGAAATCTTGGTTAACACTTGTTGAGATAAATATCCTCAATGCTTTCTTAGTGTAAATGTAGATTCATGTTAAGCAATAGTAAAACCAGAGAATATACTTGACAGGATGGTAGCAGATTTAGGGTTAAAGTCTTCCATCAGACATTGCTGCTTGAAACTCCAAGCAGCTGAAGCCTGCCTCGTCCTCCAGAGATGACATCCCCTTCATTCACTCCATATTTCTCCAGTAGACTTCATTTCCTTCTCCAGTTTTTAGATCACTTGCCCTCTTTCCTATACTCACTCCACATCAGCATCCCATAGGTTTCGCCTGGCTGAGTCCCTTGGTTGCTGTGGCTACCACCAGCTGAGACTCAACAAAATTACAAATGCATGGAGAAACAGTGTAGCTTCTTCATCTGAAAAGCTAAACTCTGTAGAACCTAACCTCTGCAACACCTAGGATCCAGTAGGTGGGTGTCTCCCGCAGATAGTGAGTGTTTATGTACTCCTTAGGGTACAGCCTTCCAAAGGGAGGCTCCTAGGACATGCTCATTGCGTGAATAAGTACTGCTTATGGTTCAGAACCTGTTAAGTCTGTGTGACAGCCCTGGAAGCTAAATGACATCAACAGCATCCACTAGAGGAGAACTTGGTTTGTAACCATAATTATTTTAATATTTTATAAGCCAAATCCAAAGTACAGTGTTATCATCTTACATCTTAAGCATGACATTAAATCATCATTGTGGGTTTTGTTTGGTTTATTTTTTATTGTTTTCTTTGTTTCTTTCTTGAGAGAGATTTTACCTGAAGGGCAGAGATTCTTTCCTTACATTTATGTACTTTTTTATTCATTGTGGGGGCAGTGGTTGGAATCAGCTTTCCTTCTACCATGTCAGTCTTAGAAATTTAATTCAGGTTGTCAGGCCTGGCGTCAAACACTGAGTTCTCAGTCTGGGCCCAGAGATGCTTTCTTGGAATAATATTCCAAATGTGTAGCAAACACTGTCCTGACAAAGGAGAAGGCAGCTGCACCCTACCCCTTCACAGGAAATGAACGTAGCTCATGCTTTTTACCTTGTTTCCTTTTTTCAGATCTATATCTATAATGAGAAGATTGTGAGTGGACACCTACAGCCTAACCTAGTAGACCTGTGCGCCTCTGTCGCAGAGCTGGATGACAAGGTAGTGCCCAGACCTAATCTGGGTAGAAACCCACATTCAGTGTTCAGATGGGTCAGCACCTTACTGACTAGGCTGCAGTACGCTAAGAGAGACTGTTTTAAGAGATAACATTCTTTTTTTCCAGTGTTTTATATAAATTTGGAGTGATTGTTTTTGTGGTAGCTTTTTAAAAATACATCCTCAAAAGGTCTAGCTGGGATTAGTAAGTGGTAAGAGGTCCTGAGCTCTGTTTGGCTTCTTACTCATTTTCTCTCCTCAGGTACCAGCACACTCTTTAAGGACAGCCAAATGGCAGAGGGCATAGTTTGTGCCATCTCCTTGAACTTAACTTACCCATTTTCTTTTTGATCCTTCCCCCAATTTTTATTATCTTCACCGTGTTCTTACTTCCCTGGTCAGCTTTCTCCTTTAGGAAGAACAGCAGTGGGTGGATGGGGGTGGGGTGCATTAGAAGGTGCTAGAGGGAAGGCAGAAGGAAGGGAAGGCCAGTACAGAAAGAAACAGAAGCACCTATAAATGGGTTTGTTTCTCAAAATTGTGCTTTTTCCCCAGTAGTAAGATAAAAGGCAATACAAACAGATTTGAAGACAAAAGTGAGAATTCACTATCGCATTTGCTTGGTACTCATTCTTCAGCTTTCATGTTTGAGAGAGGTGCCATGAGAACTTTTTCCTACTGTGATGCATTTCTCTGGTTCTATCTTTAGAGTGTTGCCAAGGGGCCAGAAAATGCGTTTTGAAGGAGAAATTCAGAGCCTGGGGAGAGGAACACAAAGAAAACCCTCTTTCCTGGAGGTGCTCTTGAGGCAGAATGGGAGAGAGAATAGGAGGCTGTGGCAGTTACTGATAAAGTGGGCTACCGTGGAAGCCAGGGAGCCTCTGGGAGGGCAGAACCTTGTTATTTAGGTTAACCTTTTATTTTAAGCCTTAAGAAACTTAAATAACCTTGTAAGGACTTGTGTTTAAATTCCTAGAGCTCTGGATAATTAGAAACCAAATTCATTTCCTCTTAACGGGTGACCCACTGAGGTTCAGCTCTTCCTACTTTCATCTGCCTGTAATGATGGAGGTGCTTCTGTCAGGCAGGCCTGGCATGGTAATTGGTCTGAAAGCCAGCTCCAAGCAGGGCAGGGATACTCATCAGTGATCAGAGCTCTTATGATTGGCCAGGCAGAGGCCCATCTTCTGCATCGAGTTCTGAGCCAGGAGCATCTCAGACATAAAAGCTCAACCTTTCCTCCTCTGCCTGCCATTGCAGTCATAGCCAGGTGACTCCTCCACCTTACAGCGTTGTTACACACAACCTCATTTGTATACAGAGCATTTCTGACATGTGGGCCATGGTAAAACAAATGACAGATGTGGTACTAACACCAGCATCTGACGCCCTGAAGAGCCGGAGCAGCGTGGAAGTGCGCATGGACTTTGTCAAGCAGGCCCTGGGATACCTTGAACAGAGGTAATGCAGCGTGTTCTCATATTCTCTCTCATTCATTTTCTCTCTCTCTCTCTCTCTCTCTCTCTCTCTCTCTCTCTCTCTCTCTCTCTCTCTCTCCATGTGTATGTGTCTGTGTGTGTGTCTGGTGGGGGCGGGCTTTTACCTTCCCCAAGGTCACTTGTTTCTCCATCTCACGTAGTTCTGGGAGTGACTGTGTTGTGACTGGAGCTGAGCTAATTGTGTTGTCAGAACACTTATCTACTCAGACTGTTTCTGCATTTGATAAACTCATACATGGGAAGGGTGGTAAGGGGGAGCACTGTTCATATCGCTTTTATTTCTCCGCTTTAGATTAGACCATAATGACTTGGGTTATAATTCTGATTTCCTAATATGGTTCAGCATTCACTCCTCAGGTTCCTTTGTTTTCTTATAGCTTTTAAATTCACTCTTGCAATGTGGCTTGGAAACCTTAGCAAGGCCCATGTAACTTTCCCCTCCCTGGCCCTACTCAATTAACCCGGGTCAGGGCTCTGCAGAGCTGCCGAGGCCAGTGCTTTGTGCCTGGGCTTTCTTTCCACCTCCTCACTAATCAGAGTTGGTTGCTTAGAGGTTGGTGGCTGGTTCCTCATACCTTATTGTCCACTTTATTATTATTAGGGCCAGTGCCATTCATTGTCTTTGTGAAAGTCTGTGGAGTCCCAGCAGGGATTGTCAGGAGTGTGCAACAGACTCTAAATAGAGTGCTGGGTGTCACCCTGCTGGCTTGAGAGGAGGAAGCTTAGTTGAATATACTAGCCAAATGCAGCCTTTGCCAGAGTCTGCATCTGCCAGCACCTTGCAGTGTGGTTGCTTCTTTGTCAACAAAATAATACTTGATTAGGAAGTTCCCTGAGGGAAGTCAGACTTGATGTTGCAGGGAACTGGTTTTCATATCAAATATCACACTAATTCCACCTTAGCGACATGAAATGCATACCCTCACTAGTCTCCATTCCTGTTACAAGAAATCTGGAGCTGTAAAAAGGGGTTGTTTAGTTTCTCTAATCTCTCTGTGTGTAAAGGTTTTATAAGTAATTCTTCACACTTTGGCTAGACTGTTTTCACTTTAGTTCACATTTTTATTTTTATGATTGGTTTTGTCTGCATGTATACCTGTGTACCACAAGGGCACAGCGTCCACAGGGGCAAGATGAGGGCATTGGATCCCCTAGGGCTGGAGTTACAGCCATCGTGTGGGTGCTGGCATTGAACTAAAGTTCTCTGGAAGAACAGTCAGTGCTCTCAACTGATAAGCCATCTCTCCAGCCCCATTGGCTAAACTTTTGTGATAGAAGTTTGGCTATATTGATTGTCAGATATAAGAACCCTACTAAAGTAACATTTGTTCATTTTTAGTTAGAAAACTATGAGCCAGATAATCTTATACCATATAAAAATCTTAAGAAATTAAAATTTTTAATTTTAATAAAATTAAAAATGCTTTTTCTGATAAACCTCATCATTAAACTGGTGTTTTAGCTACTAGGCTGCATTCTGTTGTTTATGCATCCTAGTTTATTGTTTATCCCACATAGTTTTTAACTTTTTAAATGTATTTATTTTGTGTGTATAAGTGTTCTTCCTGCAAGTACATATATACACCACATGTACGTTTGGTACCAGTGAGGTTGGTACAATGAGGTTGTAATCACATGGAGTTACGGACGGTTGTGAGCCATCATGTGGGTGCCGGGAACCCAACCCAAGTCCTCTATATGAACAATAAGTTCTCTTAACAGCTGATCCTTTTCTTCAGCCCAGAGTTTAGTTATTTTTTCATTGGCCATTCTCTGACTAGACTTTTAGAGCTCTCTTGAAGCACTTGTCCAGTCAATAAAGCCTTTCCTCTATCTCTTGAGTAGCATTACTCTCTGACAGCATCCTTTCCAACACTTCTTTATTACCTATTTAGAATAGCTATCTCAGGGTTACAGTTCTGCAGATGCTTTTCTGCTGACAGTATACACGTAACGTTTCAAGTTGCATAATCCACCAGATGGTAAAGTAGACATAGTTCCTACTATGTTTTTAGATATCAGGCCAAAAATCTTGAGAAAATACAGGCTTGATCTGTCCCTTCTATGTTCCAAGGCTTGAGATAAGATATATTTGTCTTGGTTCTCAAGAGTTTTGGGATTCTTTAAATTAGGATCTTGCCAGCACAAATGTCTTATTGCAAGTTGGAAGAGGTAGTGGGGATATGTTTGTTCTGGCTACTACATAGAACTCTGTCCTCTCATGCATTTAAATACTTGGAATGGTGGGGGCAATGTGTTTATTAAATTACGTTGTGCTTCTTTTCCATTATACATGCTTTCTATAGAAATTTTGGAAAGTGCTGAAAAGAAGAGAGGTCCTCATTTCTCACACCCAGAGGCTCCTTTGCCTCCTCTTAGCATCCTTCCCCTTTAGTCATGAATATTTAGTTTAATTTTATCTTTTGTACTGCTGCAATCTAGATATATATGATACATAGTTTTGCATAGTTCATTTTTAATTCTTAAACACCATTATTTCTAATGCATCAAACTTTATAATTTGTTCTCTGAAATTGGCCTTTGAGTCTGTTCTCCGTCTTTTCTCCCTCTCTCACCTCACTTGCTCACAGCATCTAACTTGACATTGCAGTCTTAGTGCTCGTGGGATTCCTGGCCTTTTGAGGCAGTCAGAACATGTTTAGAAGATTCTGACTATAGTGTGGACTAATACTGTAGTAGAAGCACTTATAAAGAAACATGGTATGAAGTAGGACAATGACGCTGGAACGATAACGTTTGTAGTCACCGCTGTAATAATGGTTCAGCATGAACTGCCAATGGGAGCTAAAAGTGTTAGGTTGACAGTGAACAGACTAGCCACACAGACACAATCTCGAGTAATCAGAGAAAAGTCTTATGTTAAAGTGGACTGTTCTACTAGAAAGATCTGGTCAGTGCTTAGTAGCCAAGAGAATGGTATGTAGTAGCTGCCAGTAGCAGACTGATTCTAAGACCCTCATTGTGTGCGAAGAGTTAGTTACCAGGTAACAAAATCTTAAGCCTGAGCTGAGTCACATAGAAATGATGTAGCTTGTGATGCATTCCGTCAGACAGCTCCTCTTGGTTCTCTAAAGAGGTGGGTGTCATGAAAGGCAGAAAGGTGCAAGAGCTCCCTGGACTCAAGAGTGGAAGTGGGGCAGTTTCTCACCTTGGATTTTATAAGTTGAGTCTGGGATTTAGAAAGAAAGCAAACTATTGGGTCTGTAATTCTAGCACTCAGGAGACTGAGGCAGAAGGATCACTATGAGTACAAAGTGTCCCCCCTTCTCCCCAGTTTCAGAACTGCCAGAACCACAGAGTAAGACCCTGTCTCAAACAAACAGAAGTAGGGTCGGATGGATCGTGAATATGAGCATAGGAGTCAGGTCAAATCCATTATTATAAAACTTGACAGTAGCCTGTGCTTTAGATAGTAGTTTGTTAATATTCAGTTTCTGGTTGTCATAATGGTATTTGGGTTAGGTGGGAAAATGTCCTGGCTCTTAGAAGGTACATGGCTGAAATGTTGGTAGGTCAGGTAACTTAATTATCTTTCTTTCTTTGTTTGTTTTTGTTTTTTCGAGACAGGGTTTTTCTGTGTAGCCCTGGCTGTCCTGGAACTCACTCTGTAGACTAGACTGGCCTCGAACTCAGCAATCTTCCTGCCTCTGCCTCCCAAGTGCTGGGATTAAAGGTGTGCGCCACCACCGCACAGCCTTAATTATCTTTTTATAACATTTTTAAATGCTTCTGGGAATAAACAAAATTGTGTGTTTGGATGTGTGATAGGAATTGTACAGATAGGAAGTGCATACGAATGTCAGAACCTGCTAATCTAGGTAAAGGGTAGGATGGAATTCACTGGACAATTCTGACTTCTCATGGAATTGATTTGAAATTCTTTAAAATAAGGTGTTTTGTTTTGTTTTGTTTTTAGCAAGCCCATTAGAGCATTAGAGTCCACTCTTAAAGTATTTGAAATCCTCAGCTGTACTCCACTAGGAATTATCTGGGTTATCTGTAGTGAAAATCTATACAATGATAAGAATGGAATTGCTTCATTGCATAGGTGTTTCCTTTTCTGTATGAAATTTAAAACCAGCCCTTACCTGTAGAATTCAGTCTGGTGTTCTGAACATGGACATAGATGTGTGTAATACACTTTGTCGACCTTTACCAATTTTTCCTTTTAAAATTTTTCCAGTTATAAGAATTACACCCTCGTGACTGTCTTTGGGAACCTGCATCAGGCCCAGCTGGGCGGTGTGCCTGGGACTTACCAGCTGGTCCGAAGTTTTCTAAACCTTAAACTGCCAGCTCCCTCACCAGGACTCCAGGTACTAGACACCTCTGCATGGTCAGACGCATTCTGGAGCCACTAGTTGATCTTACACATTCTTAGTTGAAAGGAGTTCTATGTGGTAAAGAGGCCAGGGATGAGGGGGTGGGGCTGTTTCACAGGGACCCTTTGGAAACCAGTCATGCAGGAATCCTGAGTAGAGCCAGGAGATGTGCCAGCATCAGGTCTCAGATGAGTTTTAAAAGTTAAGCTAAAAGGACTCTCAGAAACTTACATGTGGGTGTAAGGCACAAAGTGAGGGATATGTCTGAAGTTTAAAGCAAAACAGCTAAAAGAGTGGCATTGGGTATGATTTAGTCCCTCTGCCTGCCTGCCTTACAGGCGGGGGATTATTTTACAGTGTCTTATAGAATGTACATGCTAAACTGGAGCTTTATGCCAAAAGTTTGGGGATATAAAAGATGCTAGCTTCATAAAAGGTCATACTTACTCTTAAAGAGCAGAGGTTCACCTTCAGTAGGACTCTGGACAGCTGTCCCAGGAAGGGAGAACAGTGTGGAAAACAACAGAGAAAGCAAAGTATCTGGAGTAGTAGGCATGTGGTAGGGCTTAGCAAGTTCTAGATTAGCTGGTAAAGAAAGGCCTTGAGCACCAAGACTGAGCATTGGGACTCGAATAGTTTAAACGCATTGAAAAGGGCACGTGACACCATGCGATGCCAAGTCTGTGAAGCTTCTGCTACAGAAGGGAGTGCCAAGAGTTCTGAAAGAATTGATGAAGCCCAGGACAAGCCCAGGCCTGCTACATGGACATGTAACAAGTGGGTGGGTGGTCACATTGTTGGGAGGGTAAGACAGTCACCTCGAAGCTCTTGATATCCAGACAGTCAAACATTTGGAGGCACAAGGGATGTTCAGTAGCAGTTTCTTCTATAAGTTCAAGTGAATGAGTGGCTCTCATTGGTCAGTGACATCTTTAGCCCTTGTTTTGTCAAAATCAAAGAAGGTGATCCCATCATTGCTGGCTAAGAGAGAAAGCACAGGTGGGCTCTGTTGGCATCACAGTAACTCCAGATCCATACTACATTGCCACTCCCAGTTGTCCCTGGACAACTCTGTGTTTGCAAAATACAGGGAGTAGGATACAGTCAGTGGCTCTTAATTCATGGGCTTATGGTGGGAACTAAGTGCCCTTAGCTTGGTGTCCACACATCAGAAAGTTGTTAGTTAGCTTTTGTTTGTTTGACTGTACTTTTGTCTTTTAGGATGGAGAGGTAGAAGGCCATCCAGTCTGGGCATTAATTTATTACTGCATGCGCTGTGGAGACCTGCTTGCTGCATCACAAGTCGTCAGTCGAGCCCAGCACCAGCTGGGAGAATTTAAAACCTGGTTCCAGGAGTACATGAACAGCAAGGATAGAAGGTACGGAGCGCGAGGCTTCACTGCAGCTGTAGACTGCAGTTAGTGAGTTTCCTGTCCAGTGAGTCCTAGAGGACTGCGTGGAACACACTCTAGGTTAAGATTTATTGCTTTATAAAATACAACTTTTTGGCCAAGAGTGTTGGCGTGTACTTATAATCCCAGCAGTCAGGAGTCTGAGACATCAGGTTGTGAGTTCAAAGGTATCCTAGACTATATTTTGATGCCTTGTGTTTAACCAACTAAATAATAACTGAAATAAAATGGGACTTTTTGTGTTAGTCACTTTGTTAAATACAAATATTTTTTGTTCGGTCCATGTGAATGTGTATACTGTGTACTCTATGACTCAAGTTAGAGCTAGAATTTACTCAGTCTGAAATTAGCCTTGAGATGTTTACCACAGCCTTGAGAAGAGAAGCAGCCGTTGGGATTGTGCCTATGCCATTGGACACATGTTCATATTGAAACCCAGTTTGTATATATGTGCACGTATAGAGGAGATGTGAGGCTGAAACCCAGTTTGTATATATGTGCACGTATAGAGGAGATGTGAGGCTGAAACCCAGTTTGTATATATGTGCACGTATAGAGGAGATGTGAGGCTCACTCCAGTGATCCCTGTGGAAAGCAAATGCTCGAGGGGTAATACTGCCACTTTAAGAGCTTGTCTCAGATTGCAAGCCTCTGAATTTGCTCGTATAGTTTAAGTAGGGTTAGGGCTGAAGATTAGCTCAGAAGTAGAGCATCTGCTTGCCCAGCATGCATAGAGGCCTGTGTTCGATCACTACTGGGGGAGAGGCAGCCCTGAGCCAAAGATTGGGATGCAAGTCTATTATTTGGGAGGTGAGCCCGTGTGAATAAGGGATGTGGAGGCCCAAGGGTTTACGACAGTTGAAGGATGAGGTTGGAGAGCAGTCTCAGTAGGGAAAAGTTCTTGCTGTTGCAAGCCTGAGCTCAATTCCAGAATCCTTGTTAGGCATGCTACTAGCACTAGCTTGTGATCTCAGCACTGGTGAGGCAAGGAAAGAAGGATTTCTGGGGCTCTGGCAAGTCAGCCTAACCTAATTGACAAGCTCCAGACTGATAAGAGATACTGTATCAAAAAACACCACCTGAAGAGTGGCATGAAAGGTTGACCTCTACCCTCTACTGCACACACATTTACATTCAGATAAACACCAACAGCAAGATGATTAGGGAAGGACCTGTCTGTCAGTGCTTGAGGGAAGCTGGAGTGGGGTAGAATACTGATCCATAGAATTCCCCATCTTCCTAAGGAGGTCTCAGGACTGGAGAAGGCCGATGGATGGGCAAAAGGATATGGTGCCAGAAGTTAGAAGTCAGGGAAAGTGGTGGCTGAGGCAGACAGGCCTTGTGCTCAGGATGAAGGAGTTTCCAGACTGTTCTGGGCAGGCTTGCACTTCACCTTTGAGAATCTTTGCTGAGTCTGTCTCTCTCTCTCTCTGTGTCTACTACAGATTGTCTCCAACTACTGAGAACAAACTCCGGCTTCATTACCGCCGAGCCCTCAGGAACAACACAGACCCCTACAAGCGAGCTGTGTATTGTATCATTGGGAGATGTGACATCACTGACAACCAGAGCGAAGTAGCAGACAAGACTGAGGACTACCTGTGGTTAAAAGTAGGTACAACATCCTTTGCCTGTCCAATTTCTCTACACTCTTCCCTCATAATACATGAAGTTTGTGTGGTGCTCAGGACAGGGCCAGTGAATTTTGTGTCTAAAAATCCCTGGTTTTTTATTGTGTAATTCCCAACTATAACTACACAGTTAGCTTTCTTTTTCTTCTTTCCTTTGCTCCTCGCCCCCCCACTTCCCTTCCCCTTTGCATTGCTAGGGATGGAGTTTAGGGCCTCAGTCATGCTCTATTAAAATACAGCCCAGCCCCAAGAACCACAGTGTGTCATGCAGCCTCCAGCTCTACATGTGGTTGAGGATGTAGTTTGTACCAGTGTGTTTGTTTCCTTTGGCGATTTAGTTGAACCAGGTGTGTTTTGATGATGACGGCACCAGCTCACCACAAGACAGGCTCACTCTCTCACAGTTCCAGAAACAGCTGCTAGAAGACTATGGTAAGATCCTGGACAATTGCAATCTCCTTTTGGGACATATGGCTTACCATTTTCAATCAGGTACAGACCATTATGCATTAAGAAATATGTATCATAGCTGGGCAAGTGGTGGCTCACACCTTTAATCCCAGCACTTGGGAGGCAGAGGCAGGTGGATTTCTGACTTCGAGGCCAGCCTGGTCTACAGAGTGAGTTCCAGGACAGCCAGGGCTACAGAGAAACCCTGTCTTGAAAAAACAAACAACAACAACAAAACACCAAAAGAAATATGCATCACTTGGATACTTGAGAGACTGAGGCAGGAATATCCTGAGTTCAAGGCCAGCCTGGGCAACTTGTCTAAGAATAAGATTAAAAGGGTCTGGGGCTGTAGCTCAGTCTGAAGTACTTGCCTGACGTTCCAGAGACCTTGAGTTTGATCGATCTCTGATACCACCAAATTAAAAAGAAAACTGTGACTTCGGTGGTCATAGACCATAAACATTTTTCTAGTCCTTGCTTGGGAGAGATGTGAATGAGGCCTTACTTGCTCCCTTGTAGGTCTTGCTGGTGGTCATATCTGCTTACAAAGGAGAGGCGCAGGTTTTCCCTTTGACCTCCTCTTTGTTGAACAGTTGTAGGAAATGTAGGGTCTGTGACTACAGCTGCTGTTGCTGAGCTCAGGATTCTGGGAATCCTGAGTGTACTTGAGCCTTACACTCTCTATCTCCATGTATATTGAAGATAACTGTCACTTCAATATATTTAACTGTTTCTCTCCTCTCTAATGCAAACAGCTTAGATTTTTATAATAGGACCCTGCTTGCCAACCATAAGTGAGGCCTAGAGAAGGTAGAGAAACTGGGTCTTTTGTCTTATTTTTTTAAGCCAAGGTTTTTCTCTGGCGTTTATGGAACTCAGTTTGTAGGCCAGAATGGCCTTGAGTCCACAGAGATCCACCTATCTCTGTCTTTCTGTTGCTGTGGCTAAAAGTATTAGAGGCCTGCACCACTGTGCCTGGCTCGGGTCGTATTTCACGTAGTTTCTTGTGCCCAGGGTCCCTTCAGTTACTTTAGGCTCATGTTGCTGTTTTCTTTCCACCCAACATGGTCAGTAGATACCCAGGGTCAGACAGCTGGTGACAGCTTCCTTCTGAGTAGGTTTTACCTCCTCTCCTGCAGGCGAGTCCCACTTCACGGTGAACCAGCAGCCCTTCCTCTACTTCCAAGTGCTGTTTCTGACTGCACAGTTTGAAGCTGCCATTGCCTTTCTCTTCCGCATGGAGCGGCTGCGCTGCCATGCTGTCCATGTGGCCCTGGTGTTGTTTGAGTTAAAGCTGCTTTTAAAGTCCTCTGGGCAGAGTGCTCAGCTCCGTGAGTATTTATGTCTTAGCTGGCATGGATGTGACCACAGCACACCATCCACAGTGGTCATAGTGGTGAAATGGCAGACACTCCGGATTTAGGTCATTTTAGAGCATTGTAGGTACTTGAGCTTTTCTATTAGTGTTAGAATGCCTGTTTTAACCCCTTGACATTTCCTGGAATATTAAAGAGTGATGCCAGACACTAGCTTTGTGGCCAGGTAAAGCCATTCCATGAGTCATGAGTATGATATTCATTAGGGATCTGGCTTAAAGACCTTGGAGACACCAGCTAGCCACCTATCTACTTGCCTACCCAGGTGGGAGAGACAGGTAGAGAGCCCGGTAAATGTGACTAACTGGGTCAGCACATTTTCCCCAGTACATGAGCCATGATGGTCAGATACATAGTCATTTCCTGTAACGGCCATCATGCTAGCCATTCACCATAGAGACATTATGCACTGTCTACAAAGGAAAGTGAAGCCAGTGGTGAGGGCACACTAGGAAATGGGAACTGTGCTACAGCAGTCACAGTTCTTGGCCTATACTTTCGATTCCCATGGGTCCTGGGTTGTGGGTGGGTGTCTGAGGAGCCCCTCTCTTCCCATGCACAGTCAGTCACGAGCCTGGTGACCCTCCCTGCATGCGACGGCTGAACTTCGTGCGCCTGCTTATGCTCTACACCCGCAAGTTTGAGTCCACAGACCCGAGAGAGGCCCTGCAGTACTTTTACTTCCTCAGGTGAAGCCTGCTTTTGCTTTTTTACTTGGCTAGCTTTTATTTGTCCATCTGACAATGACTGTTAGAGACTCTGTCTGCATCCAAACCACAAATCACCCAAGCTGCTCCTGTGCTTTTATAGGGACGAGAAAGACAGTCAAGGAGAAAACATGTTTCTTCGCTGTGTGAGCGAGCTTGTGATAGAAAGTCGAGAGGTAGGCCAGCTTTCTTATCACCCTGGCTGGAATTTTCAGTGTGTTCTTGTTCTACTCTGTGTGACTGTGTTATCCGTGGCCTAGAGGGGGAGACAGTGGTGCTTGCTTTGGTTTCTTACAGTGACAATATTGATCTCAGTCTAGCTCTGAGAGACCTCTCCTATGCCCTTTTCCCTAAGGAATGGTGTGTTATGTTTATTTTCTTGACCAGTAAGCTGATAAACCTTTTTCCCCACAGTTCGATATGATTCTTGGGAAACTAGAGAATGATGGAAGTAGAAAGGTAAGTTAAATGTATCCTCGATTGTCAGAATATAGTTATCCTGTACTGGATACAGGAATTGTAACAAATAGAAGGATGGAATTATAAGCCCAACGGATAGCCTTAGTTTTACACACATTTTTCTTTCTTTAAAATTTATAAATTTGTAATTAGTGTTTTCATATGTTCAAAATGTGCCTGCTGTTTTCCTTAAAGCTGAGATGGCTATATTTTTGACTCAGAAAACATGAAGAAAAAAAAAACATCAGTGCTTACTCGGCCTACTCTCTCCAGATGGAAAAGTTAGAAATGTATGTCACCTCTCTCACAAGGCCATCCCCGAGTACTCAGAACTCCCTGCCAACCCTGAAATGCCATCTCCCAGGAGCCTTAGCGGTTCCTCTAGGACGTGCCATGCTATGGAGCACGTAAGAGAAGGGCAGAAGCCCTGTGTCAGGGCCTAGTTCTGACCCTGGCTCCCCTCTGTGCCCACAGCTACTCACTTTCCTTTGTAAACTGCATGGTTTGGCCCAGATGAGGGCCTGATAGTACTGATAATGGTAGCCCATCTTCTTGGCCACTGCGCCAAGTGCTTTGTGTGCAGTGTCTGACTCAGGACAACCACCAACAAAGTAAGAACCATTATATTTTGTATCACAAATGAAGAAGCAGAAATAAAAGTGGCTGATTATTTTCTTTAAGACCACACAGCTGGAATCTGAACATATATTTCATTGATTGAAGGGCAAGTCACTGGGATTTGGTCCAGCCCTGACGGAGCATTAGCACGGCTAAGCACAGTGTTGCACAGTCCATTTTCCCTCCCTGTATGTCCTGGGGCCTGTCAGACTCTCCTGATCATGTACCTACTAGTGAGTGGTGATGGAGACTTTTTTCAAAGTCCTCACTACCACTCTCTGCATATTTGGTCAACATCTGTCTTAGAAAGCAAATTAAAAGTCCTGAAAGTATTTTGTCATAACATCCTGCTTGCCAGCAAATTTAAAGTCACTAATAGTTTTACCTACTCTTAGTCATTTTGGAAAAACACTCAGAAACCACTAATGTGCTATACCGACTCCACAGTGCCCTTAACTTCCATTAGCGTGCCCTGTCTTTCTTTCCATGGTTATGGCGTGGGGCCTTGTGTCTTCAGGAGAGCTCAAGTCTGGCAGATGGAAAACGTGCTGACTAGGGCAAGCGTTTCCAGTTTACATGCTCTATGACATAGTTGCTGCTGGATGTTGAGTCTTTTCCTCCCCCTTGGTATTTGTCTTGTCAGCCTGGAGTCATAGATAAGTTTACCAGTGACACAAAACCTATTATCAACAAAGTTGCTTCCGTGGCAGAAAATAAAGGGCTATTTGAGGAAGCAGCCAAGCTGTATGACCTTGCCAAGGTAAGTGTGCCCTTTTCACCACTCTTCTCTTCTCTGTGCTCGAGAACTCTGCCAGCCTTTTCCCATAAATGCTCAAGCTTTGCAGCACTGTCTTGTTATCACTGTCCCTGCTGAAGCATTGTCTGTGGCATGTTAACAGTTCAGTCAGGGTGATGTTCCCATCTTACAGAATTCTAACTCTCCAGAAAGCATCTATGGCCAAATAACAGCATAATGAAAGTCTCTCCTGTAGACACTGTCAAAGCCGCTGTGGTTCCCCGTGGTAGCCTTCTACCCTGGCCAACAGAATGACGTCCAAGAGCCTGGGTTAAATGCATCTCCCTAAGAATATGTGATAAGTATTGATAACTTAGGTGATGTAAAAAGAAAGGTGTCCTGGGGCTGGAGAGCTGGCTCATGCTGGTCTTCCTAAGAATCTGGGTTTGGTTTCCAGCATGCACATGGTGGCTCACAGCACTCCATAACTGCAGTTCCAGAGGATCTGATACCTTTTCTGGTCTCTGCAGGCACCATGCATATACATGGTGCACATCCATACATGCAGGCAAAAACATTCACACAAAAAGATAAAAGTAAATCTATTTTAAATAAAGATTTCCTAGGGCTGGAGAGATGGCCCAGGGTTAAGAGCACTGACTGCTCTTCCGGAGGTCCTGAGTTCAATTCCCAGCAACCACATGGTGGCTCACAACCATCTGTAATGGGATCTGGTGCCCTCTTCTGGTGTGTCTGAAGACAACAACAGTGTACCCACATACATAAAATAAATCTTTGAAAAAGAAAAAAACAGACAGACAGATTGATTGACTTATTAAACTTAAAAATGTTGTGTTGAGGTCGAATTAGGACATAGAAAAATATGAGAATGGTGAACATATATTGGGTGACCTGTCCATGACTGTGTCCACACAACCCCCGTCTCAGGAGAGAGAGCAGTTCCATTCATCACTCCAGAAAGTTGCTGGTTTTACTTTGCTTAATTAGTTTGTCCTTTGGTTGTTTCCTTAATCTTTAAAACATGAACAGAATGCTGACAAGGTGTTAGAGCTGATGAACAAGCTGCTGAGCCCTGTCGTCCCTCAGATCAGTGCCCCACAGTCTAACAAGGAAAGACTGAAGAACATGGCCCTCTCCATTGCAGAGCGGTAAGGCCCAGGCCTGCTTAGTGGGGCCCAAGGGTGCTAGGTCACTGTGTCTGCCCTACTGTGTGTTCAGCTTCACTAGGCACTAGCAGACAGCACCCCAGAGGTTACACTAATTCACCTTCTTTCAAAATGTCCTTCAGTGATGGTGATGGAGGTTTCTCAGGTTTTGTGGGCACTTTTATAGAATCCACCTTGCTCCCCAGTAAAGTTCCTGAGCAACCAGCTTGACTCCAGAGGAGACTGTGTTTGAGATGCTTTCCTGCAGCAACACAAGACACCCTTTACCAAGTGAGGCCTCTTGACTTAATCAGGGTCCGCAGCATTAGCCTTCAGACTCTCTAGCTCTTGGGGTCCTCTTTTTCCCACCTAAAGACTTGGCTGCAGATTTGATGGTGGATCCTAGAGAAGCATACTTTACTTAGAATGTGTGGGTGCAAGGTGGATTCTATAAAAGTGCCCACAAAACCTGAGAAACCCCCATTACCATCACTGAAGGACATTTTGAAAGAAGGTATTGCCAGATCACGGTAGTCAGTCAGCCTACTGTTCACAGTCAGAATGAACACTGTCCACCACTCACTCTCCCTGTGCCCATCCAGAGAGCTCAGGAGGTTGATGTATTTAGGTTAGGATTCTGTGGAAATTCGTCTCTCCTCTTGTTCCCCTCAGTACCCCTCTTCTTTGTCTTTCAGGTACAGGGCTCAGGGAATAAGTGCAAATAAGTTTGTGGACTCTACATTCTATCTCCTATTGGACTTGATCACCTTTTTTGACGAGTATCACAGTGGTCATATTGACAGGGCCTTTGATGTAAGTTTCTGCAAGAGTGTTTGAAGTACAGGTTATAACCAACATGCCTGTTAAATGACAAAGACAAGCGTGATCCTGGGAATCTTTCTGTTCCCTGACCCCATCCCTGCACGGTTTTTTTTTTTCTCTCTCCTTCAGTATAGAAATAGGCTTCTGAAAGGAATCTCTGAATTTTAGAATTGAGTCTAGACATTATAAAAATCAAGTTAATAAATTAGGGTCAAAACTATTGTTTTGAGTTTTTTAGTTTTGGGGGGTTTGGGTTTTGGTTTGGGTTTTTCTTGTTGGTTAGTTTTTTGAGACAGAGTTTCTCTATGTAGCCCTGGCTGTCTTGAAACTCATTCTGTAGACCAGGCTGGCCTTGAACTCACAGGGATCCACCTGCCTCTGCCTCCCTCATGCTGCAGCTAAAGGCATGCACCACTGTCAGGATCAAAGCTTTTCTGTACAGGAAGATGAGCATTTTCTGTCGTTTTGAACAAGCTGACTGGTTTTCTTTGAGGAGGGGTAATGTAAGTATAATGCTGTGTCATGTGCCTGCTGATGTCTTGTCTGAAACAGATTATTGACCGATTGAAGTTGGTGCCTCTGAATCAGGAAAGTGTGGAAGAAAGGGTGGCTGCCTTCAGAAACTTCAGTGATGAAGTAAGTCTTTTTCTTTGTTCATTACAGAATTCTGTTTCCATCCCTTCCAAAACTGAAGGCTTTATTTTTTAAATTGTATCTATGCATGTGTGATGTATATTTTTATATGTTCCATGTGTATGGGCACATGTGTGTGGGTATGTGTGGAAGCTCACAGAAGATGATGTGTCTTCCTCGGTTGCTCTCCACTTTATATACTGAGGCAGACTTTGGGGGAAGAGGGATGTATGTATCTCATGCACCCTGTAGAAATACTTAAGTGTTAAAATATCCTCTGGTATACATAGACAGTGAAAGAATTAAGCCAGACTCATAGGTCAACCAGAACCCTCTTCTCCAAGAACCCATTGTATGTACTCACAGACTACCAGGAGAGCTGAAATTGGACCCATTCTAGAAAAATCCAGTCTAGGTGGCTGTCATAGCTAGAACTCTCAGAGCTATTGGGTAAATTAAAATAAAAGGCTGGAACTGGAAGGTGGCTCACCGGGTAAGGCGCGATGGCAGGTAGAAGGACCTGAGTTTGGATGCCCACTGCCTGCCTGACAGTAGGCAATATAAAAGTTAGGCATAGCAGCATGTCTCCGTAGCCCTAGCAAGGTTGGGGGGGGGGGGGGAGGTGAGAAGGAATGGGATTGCTAGCCAAAATGCTAACCATCACTTCACACTAGGGGAGGAGTCTGCTATTAGTCATTGTTATTGTGTTGTTTCTTACCTCCCCCTAGATACAAGGTGTATTGCATCATGGGCTAAAGTAGTATACCAAGCTCTGTCCCTGTACACTTCCCAGTGAAGACAAGTTGACAGGCCTGAGGCAGTGGGCAGTTGCAGTGACCTGGGGAGCCAAAATAGTAAATGCAGATACTCTTTAGTCTTACTGTGCTGGCAGCAGAGCCTCTGTGCTTACAGGTGCTGCCTGTGCTTTTGGCATGCTGTCCCCACCAGAGTACCGTAAGGGAGCAGGGGGCAGGGCCAGTGAGCAGCAGTTCCAGGAATGTGCTGATGCTCTGGATATCGTGATGCCACCAGTTCCCTTGTGGTGTCTGTAGTTCTCCATTGGCAGCTGTGGGGTGAAGCATGACCGGGTAGAGGCCATTCTCCCTCCACTTGTTGCTTCCTCTGGGGCACTGGGTCCCTTTCCCTTATGTAGGTGTTTTTCTCTGTAGATCAGGCACAACCTCTCGGAAGTTCTTCTTGCCACCATGAACATCCTGTTCACACAGTTTAAGAGGCTCAAGGGAACAAGTCCATCTTCAGCAACCAGGCCCCAGCGAGTGATCGAAGACCGTGACTCTGTAAGATCCCAGCATTCCTGAGAAACATTGCTGAGAATCCCTTGCTGGCTTGGAATCCCATTTCCTAGTCCTCATTGACCACATGATCCCAACCACTCTTTACTTGGGAACCTAGCACTAGTGTAAACCTTATACAGGAAGCTCTGGGAAATCAAACTGTGATTGCTGCTGTTCTCAAACTAGGGTCAGGGATGGGGTGGAAACCAAACAAAATGCGGATTCGTAATTGGTTCCGTAGGATATCTGTTCATCTTAACATACAAGGTTACTTTGGACTTGCTCAGGGGTGAACACTTTCAGCAATACTGTATTCTACTTTCTTGATTAGTACATTTTTTATTGAAAACCTTTGTTTCTCCTCTCTTAGCCTCACGGTAGACCTTGAGAGACGACTAGACAGCATTAACAACTGTCTAACATCCTAACAACTGAGGAGACTGAGACCTGACATAGGGAACACTTGTTTGCGCTAGGGCTGGCTCCTCAAAGGGTTGTGAGAGGCTGGGTCTGACTTCCTGTGGGGCTTCCGTCAGTACCTAAGCTAAATAGTCTACTGGTTTGGATCCTAGGATTCAATAGCATATACTCCATTGGTTTGTTCCATTTAAGCCAAGAGGCAGGGCAATCAATCACTGGCTTTTTGTTGTCATTATTTAGGGGCACAGTTTGTTTAACTTGCCTTTCCCTTAGCTGTGTCTCATAGTTTTTGGAGACAAGGTCTTAGCCACCCAGGCTGGTCTTGAACTCCTGATTCTATTGCCTTAGACTTCCTGCATGTTAGGATTACATGTTTGTGCCCCTAGAACCAACTGCCTAATCTAGTATTTTTATGGGTCTTTATGAGCATTCTTTGCTAACTGAACTTGTTTGGGGGGATTGAATATGTTAAACAATCATGCCTCCTCCCTCTGAAGTTGTGTGTTGTCCATTTCTCCCCTTAGGCACTGTCCCTGTTAGAACTGGTGGCTGTGAGTAGGGGCAGGAATGCTCTCTTTGAGGGAACAGTGTCTGGGAATGCTCCATAGAGTAACCAGCTGGTCCAGTGGTTCTTAGTGCTACAGCTCTGACCCCCAACCATGAAATAGTTTTTGCTACTACTTCACACCTGTAGTTTTTCTAGTTATGAACCATAATGTAAATATCTGATATGCACCATATCTGATATGCAACCCCAGTGAAAGTTGAGAGCCATTGTGCTGGTCCATTTGAACACCAGATGCAGCTACCCCTGGGGAGTTTAGAGCCTGTGTTCTCAATATACCATTGGTAGGTCACTCACTGGACCTGTCACTTGGCAGGACCGCTCTGTAGCAAAAGAGCAGTTGTGTGTTTTTATAGGTCAGTAGGCCCCTGCAAGATGTGCTCTGGCCAGCCACTTCCCTCTCCTGGAGGAAGCCCTTTTAGCAGACCTTCCGAGTATAGAACCACTTGCATAGTGTGCAGGACTTCTTAACATCTCATCCCAGCACTGCAAGAGAGAAAAGTTTTTACATAGCCTACCATTCTATACTTTTCTATTCTTTCTTGCTTTCTTGATTCCTCTTCCTCTTCCTTCTTCTTCCTCTTTCTCCTCCTCTTCTTCTTCCTCCTCCTCTTCTTCCTCCTCCTCTTCTCCTCTTCCTCTTATCCTCTTCCTCCTCTTCCTCTTCTTCCTTCTCTTCCTCCTCTTCCTCCTCTTCCTCCTCCTCTTCCTCTTCTTCCTCCTCTTCCTCTTCTTCCTTCTCTTCCTCTTCCTCCTCCTCCTCCTCTTCTTCCTCTTCTTCCTCCTCCATCTCCTCCTTCTCCTTCTTCTTTTTGAGGCTGTGTCTCTACTCATAGTCCTGGCTGTCCTGATACTCACTTTGTAGACCAGGCTGGCCTTGAACTCACAAAGAGCTACATGCCACTGCCTCGCAAGTACTGGGATTAAAGGCATGTGCCTCTATGCCTGGTCTGTTCTGTATTTGTTATTTTACTTTCTCTGAGAGATAGAGGTGTGACACTGAGTAGAAACGTATTTATCAAAGCTGCCTGCTCAATTTAAAGTGTGAAGTGCTGCCAAATGCTTCTGCCTAACCTTCTCCAGAACTCATTTAAAGAAGCTTGAGTCAGCACAGTAGTCTGGTGTTTTTGTTTATCTTGAAGGGAATACCACGAGGGCTCTCATCGAAAAGTAAGATTTGTTTTTGTTAGGACATTAAGGACTCCATACACTTGACAGTTTATTTCACACTTCAGGCGATAGTGACCCTGGAGTTTGCCTTAAAGTTTAATCCTGGCTGTCCGTTCCTCTGTATGATCTGGATTGCTTCCTTGCTTGCTAGTATGAGAAGGTTCATCTCATTATGGACGACGTGAGTCTCCAGAGCCAAATGTCTCTCAATGCCACCTGACGGGACCCTAAATCTAATTTAGTGTACACCCCCTCCTAAATTTCTCTATTCTGTGTTCAATAATTTATCACTTAGAAATCAGGTTTTCTTTTTTCACTTACTAGAAAGATCTAGTTTTAAATTTGTAGGACCCTCTTTTTATTCCCTACAACAGTCCAGAAATTTGATAAAATACTGTGTTTTCAGAAAAGTGCCCTGTGTCCTGGAGGGAGAAAAGGAGGGAATGGGAGAAAGAGGTGGGAAGAGTGGCTCAGGTTGCAGGGACACAGCCTGCAAGGTGGCACTGCCAGGGCTCTGTGGGTTACTAGACACACGGGTCCCTGTGGATATGATAAACAGAAGCCAGCTAGGAGAGAGGGAGGCTCAGGAAACTGGAGCAGGCATTCTAAAGCTCCAGCCGTGTAGAAACTAGCCAGCTATGTGGAGGTGAGGCAGCTTTCTGGCAGAGTCTCCAGCCTTTGTTCAGTCAAAAGTTTTGACACCTGTGGAATTGGGCACCTTTGTTAAAGGGACATAAAGCTGGAATAATATGACAGTGGAGGCTGAGGTGTTCCTGACACTGATGTGCAGCATAGAAGAACCAAGTGAGTGCCTCATCCTGACCTGACAGTTAACCAGTTTTCTTATCTTGACCCCTTTTCTCTCAGCAACTCCGAAGTCAAGCCAGAGCCCTGATTACCTTTGCTGGGATGATACCGTACCGGACGTCTGGGGACACTAATGCCAGGCTGGTGCAGATGGAGGTCCTCATGAATTAAGCGCTGTGTTTGATGGGCCTGGGACTGCACACTGTCAGTACACTAGGCACGTGGGCCAGCTGGGGTGGGTTTCCAGTTTTGTTTCTGTTGTGTTGTGTTTTGTTTTTTGTATTATGTATTTTTGTCAATACCAATAAATTTCTTTGATTTGTATTTCTTTTAAACATTTTTTTCCTTTTTTTTTCCTTTAAAATTTTAGGTTGTTTTCTTGTTTTGGGGTGTGTGTGTGTGTGTGTGTGTGTGTGTGTGTGTGTGTGTATTTACTTGGGAAATGTTGTCAACAGTTTTGGAATGAGAGGCTACATAGGTGTATGAATTTGGCCAATGTGATTTAAATGATTAAAATATTACCCACTATGAGTAAGGAATCAAACCTTTTGGACTCCCATTCACTCAGATACCATAGTCCTGAGTGGTGTAAGATCTTGGGTGGTGTAAGATCTGTGGGTGGAATACCAAGTGCTGCTGTTCTCTTGAGTAGCATTTGAGGTTATCCAGCCCCACACCACCCCTCATTCCTCAGCCAGAATTCCAGGTGATTCCTCTGCTGGCATATAGTTCCAGTAGTGGATCAGCGCATGGGCTGGGACTGCTGAAATACAAGAGGAGCAAGTACCGAGCTCATGGTGCAGCGTGGGTGGTGCAGCGTGGGTGGTGCAGCATGGGTGAGCCCATCCACTCTGCTCTGCTGAAAGCTGACTTCACACTCCCCTCTCATAAAGAACTTTTAAACTTCTCTCCTTTGTCACTTAGTTGATCTACTTCGATACCTTCAAGACTCATGAAAGCAAGCTCATGGGCTCATTCTGCCGGTCTCTTATACAGGAAGCAGTTGGCATCTGCGTTCTGGGCATTTGGTCGCTGAGCAGTAGTTATCGTCTGTTATGACCCTACTTCTCCCACAGGACCAATAGCCCTGAACTAAACTAGGAATATCAAAATGAGCATTTGCTCCTGAGTCAGCCAGTTGAGGAAGGTCTGCTCTTCAGGAACACATTTTCCCACAGGCTGTCCAAAAAGAATTTTGTTCCTAAGGAGAAATCTCTTATCACAGGATAGTCACTTCTATATCTTGTCCTTTGAGAAACGGCTAATGGATCAATAATGGACATAGATTTCATGATCCATAAAGGGAATTAACTGAGGGTCCTCCAGGTTGTGTTCTATTTTCCTTCTTTGGTCTGATCTTGTTGGTAGGACCCAAACCTGAGCTTTTCTATGAAGTCACAGAAAGCAGGCCCTGTAAGTGTATCTGAGCAAGGAGTATCTCACTTATGTGCCCCAAGAGCAGACTTTTGTAGCATGCAACTGACTTTATTTTTTAAATTGGCTTCTTTATCACAATGCAAGAAGACTGGAGTTGGTTGTGGCCTCTGTGGCTTGTCTCTTTTTCACTCCAGAAGAGTCAATTGTGAATTTGTCTTTGTTTTATGCAGTCTGGCTGCATATAGAACTGCATACATGTCATGAACCAAAAGCCAACAGGAAAGAAAAGCAGCTGCTGAGATAGTAGTGTAGTCAGTGGCCAGCAGGTTAGGGTTTGATTTGGGGAGACCTTTGTGGGAAGAATGAGGTACTATTCCAGAAGAGTCAAACCTCCCACAAGCAAATTACAGCACTTGTTCTATAAGCTGATTCTGCTACTGCATGTGGCGTGCTGGGCCTGTGTAGAGCGAAAACAACTTGAGTTTGCAAGGCATGACATCATCAGGTTCTCTTGTTCCCAGAAGTTATGCATGCCCATTGACTGAATGACTCTGTGGCAGATTATTAGCTTAAGCCATTTCTCCACTCATTTGTTCAGAGAACAAATCCTTTCCTGATGCATTGTTTATGACTTCATTGTTTACCTGGAGAAATGAGGAGAAAATGGCTTCTGGAATCTCTTGTTTTCCAGGGCTGAGACTCTAGTCTTGAGCAAAATCAAGAATGTTTTGAAACAGACAGGGTTAGAGGCTGCCTTGGGATCTCATAATAATTAACTCCTGGGGACATCATAGGGGAGGTAAGAGTTAAGAGACCCAGTACCTTTTGGGGGCCTGGAAATTTGATTTTACCTTTTTCCCCCTTAGTTTTTTTCTTCCTGCTCTTAAATAAACTCCTAAGTAAAGTTGGATAACTTCAAGTGAACAGTGAGGTGGAACTGGGAGACCCTCATAGAGCAAGTCTGCTGGTTTTGCAGCTCCTGAGCTGGGAGGTTCATTGAAAGGCTGGAAGCGTCTTCACACTGGAGGCAGAAAGCAGACCCACTCCTGTACCCTGTAAACTCAGACTGGAGCCTGAAGGAGTTCTGTGGTTACTGCTTATGGTGCTTTAGCCCTGTCATTTTAAGTCCTAAGGTTTAGGATATTTTAAGCAAAGAATTGTGGGTCTTCCCACGTACCCAGCATTGCCTGATTTAAATGACAAAACAAAGGTGTGTTTGTTCTTGCTTTGGATTTCAGAACTGCCTATTCTAGTTGAGTAAAATGCTCCTGGCCCAAACCCTCAAGGCTGATTTATCTTAATGTGCCAACTCCTGCTGCCCTAATCTCCACACCCATGTTTTTCTTTGAGCATCAGAGCCTCTGTCCATAGTTCATTGGGTATTTCATGTATCTTGCCAGATTTCCATAATTGCCATTTTTCCAGATTGCCATCCATGCCTGGAGCTTGCTGAAAACTATGCTACAAATAGCCCCCAGACTGGCATGTTGCCCTGACCATGCTAAAGTGGTATTGACTGACTAGCTATAGGCTGAGCTGAGTAAAGACCCCAAGACTGAATACTGCTGAATACTTAGGGGTAGTATGGTCAGAGACCCAACATTACTCTGGCATACATTGGTCCTGGCTGCCTGTGCCTTTGGGTATGAGGCAGGTAAAAACACTGGCTATTGATAGTCACTGGTTTGTTGCAGTAGGAAGGGGTTGTTGCAACTCTGGAAGGGGTATCTAGCATCAAAGTAAATGTATCGTAGCCTTCTGGGGATCCCAAGAAGACCTGGCCTAGCCTTTTAGTGGCAAAAGGTTGTATGACCTCCTTCATTTGGGACAGATTTAGCAAATGAACACAGAGTCGCCTCTGGGTGCAAATCACAGCATCAGTTGCGGTTTGTCTGGTGTGTCTTTGGCTCTGCATCTGCTGGCACTCAGGGCCTTGGAGGCTCAGGGCCTGGTGCAGGCTCCCAGGAGCTCTGAGCTACTTGGATAACCCTCCTTTGCTGCCATTCACACTTGAGAGGTAGCAAAAACAGCAGAGCACAATGAAAAGGCAGTAACTGGCCTTCAGGCAGGTTGACTGACTGGGACAGTTGGGGAGCCCAGAGGGCCTTTCTCTTGCCACCTGCCAGATGTTTGTCCATCAGGGACTTCAAATGCTGTGTGTGCTAGAAGGGGGAAAGAGGCAAGACACCTTTAATCCTCACTTGATGAATAACTTCTGTTGGGAATGTGGTGGACAGGTTCTCTACTTTCCTCTTAGCCTTTCTGATGTCACTCTTGTGTTTGTGGGGAGGGAATGGTGGGAGAGTCAATGTGTGTTCCCTGCATTCCTTTCTGTGCAGTAACTTGTGTGTTTGCTCTGTTCAGGATGCTTCCTTCACTCCACCCCTGTCTATCCTGTAAATGTTCTCCCATTGCACCATGTGCTCCCTTTGTTCTGTTCTTCAGTGCAATGGGAACTCCCTAGCTGAGGCTCCCAGAAGGTAACAGAAGTCCCTCTCCTCGCCTCCAGGAAGGGAGCTCCTCTGTTCTCCTGTATGGAAGGCTCCTCAGGCCTACCTGGCTCCTAGCCTCTGGGTCTCTCCAGTCACAACCACCTCCTTTTGTAAGTAGAGGACTTCTGTCCCGGCTTGGAAGCTCTGAAGTCGTTAATGGCCTTTGGTATCTGGGGAACATCAGACTCAAACTGTGGTAGACAATAAGCAGCATTTTGGTGACAAAGCCAGCAAGTTGCATTCTGGGGATGGGGCCCTTTATTTGGGACCCTCAGCAGGAAGCATTGGGGACTCAATAGTGAGGGCTGGCTGTGTATGACCTGAAGACAGGTGTTTCTTGACAGTACCTACTGTTTTTAACCAAGAATACTGTAGAGGTCTGGGCTTCGGTATTCTGCCTGGGGATAGATGAATGGCCTCAGTACAGATTGGCCATGGCTCTTGCTGGGGCCCTCAACTGAGCAGGTCCATTGGAGACAGCCTGCTGATCTCAGAGTCTTACCCTGTATCTGTGTCCTCATACCCCTTACAAGGTTTCATGATGTCCTATGGACTCAGCACCTCCTGGATCCAGGCTGGCAAGGCAGTGTGTGGCCTCTGAAGGGACACTGGTGAGTGGGTGGAATCAGACAGAGAGGGACTACTGGAGCTGTTTCTTGAAGCATCTACCTTTTTTCATGGAGAAGTTCTGAGTCTACCTGTGATTCCATCTACTTGGGAAGCAGACACAGGAGGATTATTTCAGTTTAGTCTAAGGCCAACTAAGACCTTGTCTTTATAAAAAGAAAGATAGGGATCACTGTTGGACCACCATGAATGTCACCTCAGCTCTTCCTTGGAAATGACCTGGTTTCACTATAGAAGCCCTTGGAAGCAAACGGACTGGTACTGGGAGGGAGGCCCAGAGCCTAGGAGCGTCACAGCAGCATTGTTGAGAGCCGTCCCCACTGCTCTGGAGACTGTCAGGAAGTTCCTTCTCAGTTGTCCTACGTGTCTCTTTCTCCAGCAGTGCCACAGTAGAGGCATCCTCCTCACCGTCTCCACCACTCACACTCGGAATGGGATCCTGCCATGAGCTCTTGAGCAAATAGGCTGGGTTTTAAAGCAAACAGTTTTCTAAAAGATGGATGGATGTTTGGCATGTGGCCCCTTCGGTGGTAACTGCAGCCATCCGCATTTGAAAGCGTAAACTGCCCATGAGGGTTGTGGGAGTCAAGTGAGACACTGGAGAGCAGAGCCCTGGTCGCAGAGCACAGGCTGGGAGGGAACATCCTACACCACAGAGCTCCAGTGTGGCAGAGCTCTGGGAAGGGCTGGGTGCTCAGTTCCTCTCCTACCCTGAGACACCTTGTCACAGGGAAAGCAGGGGTACCAGCTCCCTCACCCTCAGATCCTAGGAAGTCAGTTCATCCAAGCAACTCGCCTGCCTGGAGCCATCACTCGGGAGGCCCTCAGCAGGTAAAAGTCACCTTGTGTCCCTCTTCTCCCTGCCTTGTGTAGGTGGCTCTTAAAGGTGATGGGTGTTTCCCTCTGCTGTTTGGTGTATTTCCTTCACAGCAGGGTTTCACATGGGCTCAGGTGGAGTAGCCCATAGAAAGGTTGCCTTTTCCTTTGTTTCTTCTTTTATTTCAAGACACAAATTTAGGTCACAGCCAGTAGGCCAACATTTTGCTCTTGGAGGACAGATACTGATATGTCAAGTTCAGCTGGTAGTTCCGTGTTTCCAGGGGCTGATGATTGGAGATTGTAATTCAGCAAATGTTTGAGGGCCTTCCCAAGGCCAGACAATTGACTCAGCTTACACTGTGTCCCCAGTTTCTCAGGACATGGTCCTAAAACAAAGTCACTGCCCTCTTTGGGGGCAAGCAGCAGGGAAGGGGTCTCCTGATTGATTTCAAGCCTCCTCTGGCCTCCTTGAACACTCACCAGGAGCCCCGAGGCTACACGTCCTGGGACAGTTTGTGAGGACAGCCCTGTTTTCTGAGGATCTAGATGCAGATACGCAAACAGTAATAAAACAGGCCCAAGAGGTGCCGTAAGAGGGGATACAGAAGGATGAAGATGGGCGTGCTGTCCACACCTATAATCTCAGCTATATAGGCCGAGGCAGGAGGGTTGCAAGCTGATGGTCAATCTGGGCAACTAAGTGACAGGGCCCTGTCTCAAAACATAAAAAGACTGGGGTCGGGTATTTCAGTGGTGAATGCCTGTCTGCCTCTTACAGGGCCATAGGTTCAATCTCAGCACTGCCCTCCAAAAGGGGGGCAAAATGGAAGGCAGGATTTCCAGAACTGGGGGTGGAGGAGCTATCTGTATGTGACATGGATTGAGACCCACAGAGGCAAGCAGAAGATGTGTGTGGCACCAGGTCAGTTCTGGCCTGCTCCCACTTCTCATGCTCCAGTGGTGGCACATGTGTTCACGTTTCCTGTGGCTTGAAGTAGCAGATGCCAAGGAGAACCTGCTGGAGGTCACAGGCCTCATGTCCATCCCTTCCCTGGCCAACCTGGATCATAGGGGACCCGCCTTGTTCAAGAGGTATGTGGGGACCAGGAGGGGAGCTGGGAGGGTGACCCATGAGGCAGAGGGAGACGATGGGTAAGTGATTTGAGGAGACACCTGTCAGTGCAAGGCAGCAATTACCATGCTGAGGCAGTGAGTCTAAAATAAAGGCCTGTGGGCCAGCTTCTATCTTCAGTAGCTAACCAGAAGAAAAGAGATCTTCAGAAGTCACCTGCAGCATAAAGGATATTTTTGAAAGCTTCCAAGTCAGCATTCCTTTAGCCAGAGAAGCCAGCTCTGGGCTGCACTGCCATACCTCCTGTCAGCTCCAGCCCAGCAGTCCCCAGCCCTGGTGACATGGGAGGCTCTAACTGTTGCTCTTGTGATCTTGCTGCCATCTGACTGGAGGGACTAAACACTGGCTGGTGTTTTTCAGAAGGTAATTTTTCCTTCCCTAGCAGGATCAGGGAGCATCCCTCTGACTTGACCTCAGGGGATGGTCTAACCCCCTTTCTCCTACTCCGCAGCACAGCAGTTTGTTCAGAAAAACCTCTGAGCTGTGATGAAGAGGTGAAAATAAATTCAGCCCGGCTAGGAAAAAGGGTCACCATGCCTGGGCCCATTGGGTCACCTTGCTCAGGGTCCCTACCATGGTCAAAGGCAGCCCATCCATGTGGATTTATTTGTTTGTTTGGTTGGTTGGTTGGTTATTCATTTTATGTATATGAGTACACTGTTGCTGTCCTCAGACGCACCAGGAGAGGGCATCAGATCCCACTACAGATGGTTGTAAGCCACCATGTGATTTCTGGGAATTAAACTCAGGACCTCTGGAAGAGCAGTCAGTGCTCTTAACTACCGAGCCACCTCTCCAGCCCCAATATGGCTTTTTAAAATGGCATCAGAGCCAGGCAATGGTGGCGCATGCCTTTAATCCCAGCACTTGGGAGGCAGAGGCAGGCGGATTTCTGAGTTTGAGGCCAGCCTAGTCTACAGAGTGAGTTCCAGGATGGCCAGAGATACACAGAGAAACCCTGTCTCGAAAAGCAAAAACAAAACAAAAATCCTAAAATGGCATCAGATATAAAAAATTGTCACCTGGGGAACAGAGTACTCAAGGTCATATTTTAAAGATATCACAGGTTAATGGCATCTACTAACTTGAACTGAATCCCTGCTCCCAAACCCAAGATGTCCACCTCTCCCTGCTTTCTTATGTCTTGACTGAGAACTGGGGCCCTTCAAGAGCCTTTCAGTGCCTGGAGTATGAAGTCTCTGGGCCAAGACTCCAAGCTCATTCCCTGAAATCTTAAGCAGCTCCTATTGGGACTACAAATGCTGTGGGACCTGCCCCAGCCATCATGAACCCAGTGCGGATCCAGTGCCCAGCTCTGCAGCCTGAGCTCAGATGTCCTCAGCAGCTGTCCCCAGGTGCTAGAGGTCACTGGTAGGAGAGCTTCAGGAACTTGGAGATCTCTTGGAGAGGGGCAGATCATGCAAGCACCATGTGCTGCACTCCTAGAATTCTCTTGAGTGTTTCCTGGCTTTGTATCCAGCCTCTCACCTGCAGACACAGCCAACCCTTTTTTTCTGCTTGGAATCGGAACCACCTTGTCCCAGTCTTGCCCACAGCCTACCACTGAAGCAGAGGCTCACCAGAAAGCATGCCTTCCACTAATCAGATTAGTCACGGGGTTTATTTTCTCACACCTGTTTTTCACGGTAACTGAAGAGCTGAGCCCAGAAATACACAAAACCTTTCTGTTTGCAGAACACTGTGAATGTCCTTCAAAGTCCCTGCTCGATGGTCAGCCCACAGAGGGAGGGTTCTCTTCATTTGTCAGGTGGTGAGACTGGCACTCAGGTCTCTAAGTATGATCAGATTCCTCTTCCTGTTCCCTCTGTGGCTCCAGGACCAGGCTTGGCATACAGCTAACGAGGTACTAGGCTCTTAAAAAGCAACTCTTTTATGTTATGTTTCCAATGTCCCTGTTGCAGGAGCAGGTCATGAGCTTCTGGGTTCCAAAATCTCAAGACCGTTAAGCCTATAATCCCAGTGTTTGTGGGGTTTAGGCAGGAGAATTGCTACAACTTTGAGGCTAGCCTGTGCTACATAGCTACATAGCTACATATCAGACTAGCCATGGTTATATTGCAAGACTGCCTCAAAAATAAGAAAAACAAATTAAAAGGTTTGAACCTGGTGGTGCACATCTGTAATTCCAGCACTTAGAAGGTGAATGCAGAAAGATCACTAGTTCAAGACCACCCTCTCTTAAAAATAAAAAGGCCATCATGAGCTACATAGTAAAATCCCATGTTTTTTGTTTTGTTGGGGGACATGTGGTCTAGGCTGGCCTGAACATATTGTGAAGCTGAGGATAGCCTTGAGCTTCCAAATCCTCTGGCTTCTACCTCCTGAGTTCCGGGTTTACAGGCATGGGCAACCACACCTAGTTTGAGACTGCTTTAACAAAACAACAAAAAGCTTGTTTAAAAAATGTACCTTTGGAATTCAAAATGTGACAAAATGGCCATGTCTTCCTCCACCCCTCACCTCTGGTTCCAGGGAAGAGTTTCCCAGAAAGTTAGAAGGCTAAAGAAACTTTTTATTTTTATTTTTTTTTTTAAAGATTTATTTATTTATTATATATGAATACACTGTAGCTGTCTTCAGACACACCAGAAGAGGGCATCAGATCTCATTACAGATGGTTGTTAGCCACCATGTGGTTGCTGGGATTTGAACTCAGGACCTCTGGAAGTGCAGTCAGTGCTCTTAACCACTGAGCCATCTCTCCAGCCCTAAAGAAACTTTTTAAATGAAAGTCTAGACATAAGAGAAGCAAACAGTGCTGAATTATTGGTTTCTCTGGGATGGAAGAATTTATCTGTTACTGGAACCTGAGTTCTCTAGGTTTGCTACTTCAGTTTGTGTAGCTGCAGCAGAGCTCAGACCAGCCCTGCATTGAAAATGCAGCTAAGCCTGCATGGAGGGCTAAAGGGTTGATGGAGGCTTACTGTCATATGAGACAAGAAATAGAAGGAAAGTCGACTGTCAGCAAACAGTGATCAGTATTAGGATTCTACTGTTTAGCTTGGCTGTTTAGCTTGGCTGCCAAGAAGCTCCAAGCTTAAATTACTGTTTTTCTCTCTTTTCTTTGAGATATTACAAACACTTTATAGCATCCATGCCCCAGCCAGAGGAAGCCAATCCTTTTACTTTTCTGTAGTATTTTGTCCAAAGATTTTATGCTTCAGTTATGACTCACGGTTTTGGGTCCTGAATTGCATGCATCTGAGAGCACTGAGGTACTTAGTTCTGCTCATGCTCCAAAACAGTTGCATGAAGTCTAATGCATTGCTCATACCTATGGAGCCCTGTGGGGTGAATGGTGGCTAAACATTTAATCTATCCATGAAGGAAAAGAAGCCCGGAGTCCTTCCTCCCCTTGATCTTAGCCAGAAGGCTGAGAAACAGTCAGGAGTCCTTTCTTTAAGCATGCAGATGTCTTAGTGTCTGCACATTTGCCTTTTGCATCAGCTGGTCAGAGCTTCTTCAAGGCGTGTTGGGGTCTAGCTACTCTAATGCTGTCCAGGTAGCACATGCACACCCACGTGCTCTTCAAGGCTCCGTGGGAATCCCAGCAATTCAGTCCTATTTCTGGCTTTCCAGGGCTGCTGTAGACCTGATATCTCTGTGCCTTCTCTGTCCCTACACTCAGTAGGATTTGGATCTGTCTCTCTTCTATGGAGTCATCAAGTCTGTGAGCCCCTAGTGGGCAGGGATCTGGTTCTGTTTGGCAACCCTAGACCTCTGCATGGTTCTGTCCCAAGGTATCTCCTGGCCAGGGAAGATGTCTGCATGAGCTTTCCACTGTCATCGAACTGGAGGAGCCACGCCCCCAGGAAGAACACACAATTCTGGTACGGTTGCTGCAGCTGGTGTTGTGAATCAGGCCGACGAGCAGCGCATCCTCTTACCCGGCTATTTCACGACACCAGGGTTGCACCCTACCCATCCTCTCCAGGCAAGCGTCGCGGGACCACAGGACACAGGAACTTGGGAACAGGGTGGGTTGGGATAACTGACTGTGAAAGATGATGTTCTGACAATCATACATCACCTTACAATCACCTGGGAAGCTTTAGACAAATGCCAGTGTCTGCCCTCCCCTTACTCTGCCCAAGCCCATGAAGGCTCAGAGGTATGGTCTCAGAGTCAGCAGTCCTGAGAGGTTCTAATCCACGTGCAGCAAGAAGGAAGCAGGTGGGCCCAGGGCTCAGAACTGAACTGTTCCCCATGTTCTTGTCTGACCATGCTGTGGCACCTGCTGGCCCCTGCCCAGCCCCGCTCCTTTAGATTTGCTGTAACCCACTCAACTGCTGCTCCTGGCACCAAAACACCTGGGGCAAAAGCAGCTCCTCATCCTAGTGTCCAGGGCTCTTCCTGCCAAGGATCCCTACTCACAAACATCTTCACCTATGGAGTTCTCCCACCCCACCCTCCAAAACAAACCGCGCCTTCATACAAAATGCTAATACTATCATCTCTGTCTTCAGGACACTCTACCATCTTGCCACTTATAAGTCAGTCTATGAGGCCCCAGGTTTCCTCTTTCATGTGCATACCCTGCCTGCTTGGTCCTAACACACAGGCCCTCCTGCTCTGTTGGAAGCCCAAGCCACATTTTATCCAGGGCCTTTGCTCTCTTCCTTCCTATCTCCACTCCCCAGCCCCCACCTTGCAGTTCCTGCTCACATATGGGTAGCCAAGCTCAAGATTTGCGTCCTCAGACAGGCCTAGCAGTCCTACCTAAGAAAAGCTTTATTTTCGTCATAGTACACATCACTAAGTGTATTCTGATGATCGCTTGTCTGTTTATTACTGCCTGTCTCTCCCTCTAGAATGTGAGCCCCCAGAGGACAGGGACTTGTTTTAGGGAGGATGGGGGGAGCTTGCTCAGCACAGAAAATTGTATGTGTTAATTACCTAATAATTGTGATGGAATGGATAGACGACCCCTTCAGCCTGCTAGCCCACCAATTCTCTGTTCTTCCAGCCCACCCACCTCCTCCTCTGTCCCTGCCCACCTTTCCTCTCAGCCCCCATCTCCTGTGAGGTCCCCTCCTCTGCTGGTGCTTCATGCTCTGAGTTTCCAGGTTCAGGGCCTGGTATATATGAGGAACTTTGGGAGGGGCCTCTGTGGCCGTGAAGACTGCTGGCCTCGCATTGGAAGGATGCGACCTGCCCTCCTGTCCTTGTGGCTCAGCCAGAGGATTTTTTTTTTTCTGATCTCTGAGTCTATCTGGTCCTTGGCTGGCCCTGGTACAAGTGTGGCTCCCAACTTGCTGCTGTGGTAGCTGAGGCTCACCCAGTGGGGAGACTTGCTCAGAGACATCCCCCCCAAAAAAAACAGAGTGGAAGCTCCTTAGCTCCAATCCCAGGACTGTACTGAGAGTAGGGGTCCTGTGTCCTCTCAGAAGCTGGATCCAGGATGAACGGCATTCTGTCAGTCACAAGCGGTCCCCTTACAGGGTCTGTGCTTTGGCACAAGGTGTCAAACAGTCTCCAACTGTCCTATCAATAAGCCCCTCAAGGGATCCCGCCTAAGCCTCATTCTACTCCAGAGAGCACAGTGGGGCAGCAGGTTTGGGGAAGCAGCTTTATGCCCCTTCCCACTGACAGGAGTGCTTTGGAGAAAGGAAGAACTTATGTGCCAAGGTCACTCAGCCATTTCACAGCCTCTTACTCCTGGCTGAGAACCAGCCCTGGCCTCTTCTATCCTAAGATCTTTATCAGGAATTTTCCATAGCTGCCAGCGCACAGTGTGTTGGAATGGTGTGGGGATGCTGGGTAGCTGTGGGGTTTGCCAGGTAGCTGGCAGTTTAAAACTCAGAAGATAAGATCTGCCCCGAGGTCCATGGACCTGTTTGGGGGTGGGGAGGGTGTATGGGGAAGGCTTCAAAAATCTCACCATCCCTGCCAAGAAGGTAGAAAACTGACCCGGAGGGGTCCTTGGTCCCTGAGTCCTTCCTTCAAGCCTTCAGCCCTGCCAGGAGCTGGCAGACGAAAGGAGTGTATGTCCACCTCTGTAAGTCTTCCTCTGCTCACCACTTAACGTCTGATAGAGGCAGGACCTGAGCTGTGGGAATCTTCAAAGACACCTTACATGCCCGTCTCGAGGTAATCCTGCCAGCTAAGGATTGCCCACCTGGCTTACCTCTCCTTGGTTCCAGTCTCCATTCATTCCCTGTACAACCAACAAGCATGTATTGAGCCCCTGTCTGAAACTCCAGTTAGTTGAGATAGTCGCTGAACAATCAATTGTGCGAGGCCCCTGCCTTGGTGGCTTCCTTTCCAAGAGATTGGAGGGAATACTTGCCCCCTTCATGAAAAGGAGCACTGAGGTCTGAGAACATCTCTGTGCTCATAGGGTGACTCTGGGATGGTCTCTAACTGGTCTCAGCACTGTCTTCCTAGCTAGACACATCTGCCCTGGTCCAGAGTAGCAGGGGATAGCTGGGTCTCTTGAAAGCACCCACCAGAGTGCAACTTCCTGTTGGAGGTACCAGGGTCTGGATGCCTTGGGGCAGGTCCTCTAGAGGATATGGGGAGGCTCTGAGAGGAGCAGAGTGCTTTCCTATAGTTTCCTCTGGAAGATACTGGAGCCTGAGTAGAGTCCCAGTACATGAGTGGACAGCAGCCTTCTGACCTTCACCCACCCCAGGCCTCTGTAGGAACAAGACAGGTAAAAGGCCTCCTCCGGGAAGCCTTCCCTGCTATCCATACCTTGACCCTTCTCCAGTGGCCCACTCCTGCCACTGAATGCTCACCTCACAGCTGGTCTGGTCTGACCTAGCTGTAGCTTCCCCTGAACTCTTGTTCCACCATGGCTTCTCCAAGCCCCGGCTCCTGCTGCTGCACAGCATGGGGTGCTGGTAAAGGTCTGGTGGACAGTGGCATGAGTCCTCAGCTCTTACTTTTAATTTCATAAACTTTATTTTTAAAAAATCTTGTGCCAGATATGATGGTGCAAACCTTTAATCCCAGTACTTGGGAGACAGAGGCAGGAGGAGCTCTGTGTGTTGGAGGCCAGCCTGGTCTACAATGTGAGTTAGAGGACAGCCTGGGCTATTATACAGAGAAACCTTGCCTTGAAAAACAAACAAAAATCTTGCAAATAAATAAAAAGATCCACACCAAATTTAACCGCACCCAAGACCAACACAACGTACCTTCTACACCGTTAGCACTGGCACAGAAAGGGAAGCTGTGGAGCTTCGCATCAAATTTTACACCTTTAGTATCAAATATATTTTTTGCAATTGTTCATCATCCAAACCAAAAAAAAAATAATAATAAAAAAACTGTGACAGAGTTACAACTTCGAAAACATGAGCTTTTTGTCACCTTTCTGTGTCCTTACTGCATTCAGTCCTTCCTCATTGCCTTATATTCAGCCCTTCGTATGCTCTTTCTTCATGTTATACTGTACCCACAGGTGCTTTGTTTTTATACATACATATATTTTTGGCTAGATTCCACATGCTGGAGAATGTGTGATTTATCTCTAAGATTGTGTGATATCACCTAATAGTCATTCTGAGACCATCCATTTCCCTGAAAACATTTTACCTTGATAGCCGAGTAGCATGCATATATATAATTTATATGTATATAATTTATGCATATATAATTTATACATATATATAATTTTCATTGTCCATTTGTCTGTTGATGGACAAGGTCAGTTCCAAATCTTTGTTATAGTCAATAAAGCAGCAAAAAACACGTACAGATATCTTGTTTTCTTGTAAGTTGCTGGGTCACCTTGCTGGGAAGCAACTGAGAGCAAATTCAGGGCATAAGTCTGAGAGGGCAGAGGGAGCAGGCTTTAGGGTAGGCCCTAAGCTTCAGCGATCCAGGGAAACCCTGGGTTTCCCTGAATTCTTCAGAGAACTCAGAGACTCTGGGTTCTTCAGAGACCGGGCATCCGCCAGGCTTCTATGCCTCATAGCCATCAGTTACTGAGCGCCCCGCCTCTTAGGGGAAAGATAGTTATGTGTGGGGCCATTGATGTAAGGGGTGACTCTGGGGACCCTCACAGCCACATGACCATTCCTTTCCTAGGACACACCAAGCATCCACTACTCCATGCATCAAGACCCACGGTCTCTTTCATACCCCAGGGGACTGTCCCTGCAATGACTTCAGAGCCTTCAGTGACCAGACCTCCTAATCCTTCATGGGAATACTACATAGCTCCAGGGAGGGAAGGCCAGTTGTTCTGGACTCTAAACTACAGCCCCATAGGCCAGCCTGCGAATGTGAAGGTCGGGTATGGCACTGTGCCTGATTGCCCTAGAGGCCAGTGGCCAGTACCAAGCCCCCAAGTCAGCTGAGAGGCAGCTACAGGTCTGGCTTGAGGTCGCTAATCATAGTGGCTTATGTATATTGAAATGTATCAGGAAAGACCCTGAAACTGTGAGGGATGAAGATTGGAAGACAGACTTCCTTTTTTATATGGATGTCCTAAAATGACATCCATTCAAACTAGTAAATAAAATGAAAGAAATACGCTGTGCCCCAACAGGAGGACTGTTAACTTGCAATGAAGGTAGGCACTTGTAGCAGGTCTTCTCTGGCTCCTCTCTCACGTCTGCTGCTTCCCAGGTCCTAGCTGCAGAATCTCAGCTACCCTAGGCTTAGAAGGGCTACTGCAGGACTCGGGGATGTGGCTCAGGGTTCTAGCCCAGCCCTCCTGCTCCAAAGTGGTCCCTGTGTCAATGAGCAGATAAATGGGGGCAGGACAATTGCTAAGCTCCGCCTCCCACGCTGGCAGAGACCCTGCTCACTTGCCTGGGCGGTCTGGACCAAGCTCCCGCCTTCTCCTAGCTGCTCCCCAGCCTATAAAGCCACCCTCAGTGCCCTTGCCCACTCTGTCCCCTCCTTTGATACCCAGAGCCATAATGGCAGAGCTACCTGTGACAGAGATACCTGGCGATGCTCTGTGCAGTGGGCGCTTTACCATCAGCACACTGCTGGGAGGCGATGAGCCCCCACCAGCCGCCGGTGACAGCAGCCAGCCCAGCCACTTGACACACAGCAGCACCTTGTACATGCGCACCTTCGGTTACAACACTATAGACGTGGTGCCTGCCTATGAACACTATGCTAACAGTGCTCTGCCCGGTGAGCCTCGGAAGGTGCGGCCCACCCTGGCTGACCTGCATTCCTTCCTCAAGGTAAGCAGCCGTTCAAAGACTAGCCACTTCCTGGCTGTGTGACTCTGGCATGACTGCCCAACGTGTTCTATCGCCTGTGTTGTGAAGATGACTGGGCATCTTCCTCAAGGATCAAGATACCCAAATGAAATAGTGCACAGAGGTGCCATCAAGCTCGGGGGCACACACAATACATATTGTCTAGGCACTGTCAGCACCATAGCATAGCTTGGCTGCTCATGCAAACGCAGGTTGCACAGCGCTGAGAGAGACTGCGAGAGGGAGGGAGCATGGTGGGCCCTCTCAAATATCAGCTGGATAGCTTCGCTGTCTGGGAGGCTGGAGGGTCCATTCTCTGTCACCTCGTGGTTTCACAGACAGTTGGATGGTTCTGGATCTGGAACTTTCTTAACCTCTAATGCTCTCCCATGTTTCAAAGCTACCCTCTGAAGGGGCCAAACAAGACCCCTTGTTTGAATAGAGATGCTGAGATGAGGTGCAGAGAAGGGGAAGAAGGCCCCAGAGTGGGCTGCAGTCAGTAGGGATACGAAACAGAAGACTGCCATGCTGGAGTCACAGACCTGGGTTCAAGTCTATCTGTGCCAGAGACCCGGTGTGTGGCGTTGGACATAGTGCTTCACCTTCTATCCTGGCCCTTCTCAGACTGCAGGCTTGTCAGATCTTAGCCCTCTGCCCTAGAGAGGAAGGAGCCTCTCTGAGCAGAAGCACTCTGAATGCTCTGCTTTCTCTGTCTCTCTGTCTCTGTCTCTGTCTCTGTCTCTGTCTCTGTCTCTGTCTCTCTCTCTCTCTCTCTCTCTCTGCTGTTTCTCCAAGCTTCAAGCAGCATTGTGTCCAGGAAGCTGTCCAAGGGCACCCTGTGTGGCAAAGTGGGGCAGGTGGGACTGAATACAGACACCCAGCCCCAAACCCCCATTCCCTGACTCCTGTTGGTTTCTGGGCCCCCAGCAGGAAGGTAGCCACCTGCATGCCCTGGCCTTTGATGGACGGCCAGGCCATGAGCTGACTGATGGACTTGTGGAAGACGAGACAGGCACCAACAGTGAGAAGAGCCCTGCAGAACCTGTGCGCTTCGGCTGGGTCAAGGGGGTGATGGTGAGCGGCTGTGGACTGGGGCTTGATGTCTAGACAGGGTAGGGAGTAGAGCCCCATTCATCCTCAGCTTTGACTCTCAGGCCCTAGTGAGCAGTTTAGACCTTGGGCTCAGTTTGGGCCTCAGTTTCCCCATCAGCAATGACCCCCAGTTAATTGTATTTGGTGTAGGCTTCCCAAACTTCTTGTGGCCAAGACTCAACCCTGGGAAGATCTCTGCTTAGCTACTCACTAGTGATGTAGCCTTAGGAAAGATACTTAGCCACTCCCTGCCTCGGTTTTCTCACCTGTAATACTGAGCATTAAAATAGTTATTAGGTGTGAAAATTCTTGGATCAATGCCTGCTAGGAGGTTATTAGGAGAAATTCCCCATATGGCCACTAGAGGGCAGCACCAACATACAAATCTACAATTCCTCCCCTCCTCTCTCATACCATGCTAGAATGCAGTAACACAGTAGTGTTAGCTGTAGTAAGCCTTCGGTAGTAAAGAATCAAGTGCCTTTGACTTTGAAAGACAATATCGGATTCTACAAAGATGATGGGATGCGGTACAGGAGAAAGCAGAACTACCACCTACATCTCCCGGGGGGCTTCACAATCACAATTGGAACAAGCCCTGATCTGTGTTGTCCAAAACCAGGCACACCCTGATTTTCGTCTCAGCAGATGAGAGCCCCTGAAATCTCATGAGTATCAAGGTCACATGTCTCTACCTGGCACTAGTAGTTGGCAGAGCCAAAGGCCATATCAGGCCCTCCCACTTGGAAGTTCAGCTCCAATGATGACCTCTGGCTTTGCCTTTAATATGGAAGCAACCTGAGCTTTGATTTCTCCTCTATGTTAGGTACTGGCTTCAGCTAGCGTTTGCTAATGCTTCCAGAATACCATGCCCAGGGCCAATAGCTGCCCAAACCAATGGCTAGGACCTGGCAGACAGAGGGTCTTGGGCTTGGAACAGGGTGAATGATGGGAGGGTTGAAGCCATTTCCCAGGCCTCCTTGGCAGAGTGGGAGGAGGTGGGATAAAAATTGTCCTCCCCTTTTGCCCTCAAGCCAGGTAGCATGATCTCATGGGAGGGAGAGCACAAGAAGCATCAGGTGTCCCCTAGACCTGGGAACAAGTACATGAGGCTTTGGCCTTGAGCATCTGGCCCTCAGGAAGCCTCTAACTCCACTTTCCTGCCAGATCCGATGTATGCTCAACATATGGGGCGTGATCCTCTACCTGCGGCTCCCCTGGATCACGGCGCAGGCGGGCATCGGTGAGTGCTACCTCAAGGAGAAGGGAAAGCAACGTGCTTGCATTCTGGTCCCTTGGGCTATAGAGACTCCGAGCTAGGCCTGCTCCTCCCCAGCATACCCTCGGATGGCAGCAGCCATGGGTGAGGGTGGAGCAGAAGAGACCGTTGATTGTAGAGTCAGCACTGTCAGGGTACCTTGGTGAGCCAACTTCTATCACAGAGTATTTGTGCTTCAAACTGGGACTCTAAAAGACCAGGGTTCATATGCTGGGTAGCCTTGAGTTCCTAACCTTCTCTGAGCCTTGGTTTCCTCGTGGGTAAAATGGATCTGATAACAGTGCCTGCCTACAGAGCCGATGCACTGTTTGCAAGGCTCTGAAAAGCAGCACAGGCTATGGTGCCTAGAGAGGCTCGGTACACGGTAACTATTGCTTTCTTTTTATTGTCAAAGAGGGTGCCGTCCTTTCCATGCCTGGAAACTAGTCACACACTGGCACATGAACTTCCTATTAGTTGTCTCGCTGAGGAAGGTAGACAGACCAACCTTAACTTAGTCTGGGGAGACGTGTGTGTGTGTGTGTGTCTGTGTGTGTGTGTGTGTGTGTGTGTGTGTGTGTGTTCACATACGCTCATGCACATCATTGTATTTGAATGTGCAGAAGCCAGAGAAACCCTCAAGTATCTCCCTCAGGAGTGAGCTGCCTCCTTTGAGATGGGTTTTTCATTGGCCCAGATCTCACTAATTAGTTCAGCAAGTCCCAGGCACCTTCGGATCTCTACCTCCCCAATGCTGGGCTTGCAGGTGCATGCCACCCTGCCTAGACTTTTGTGTGGGCTGTGGAGATCCAACTCAGGTCTTCCTGCTTGCAAGCCAAGCACTTCACGGAGCACCTTGCTAACTCCCAGAAGCCCTGGCTTTTTGTTTCCATCTTGAGATAGAGTCCTGTATATCCCAGGTCTCAAACTCACAATTGTAACAACCAAGGATGACCTTAGAGTGTTAGCGACCAGGATTTCTAGCTACCAGGATTAAATGTGTGTCCCACCATGCCTGGATTATGTGGTGCTAGGGCTCAAACCCAGGCCTGGTGCTAGGCTAGCTCTCTCCCAACTGAGTTACATCCCTAGTCTTTGTGTTTAGTGAGCTTTATATTTGGAGTTTTTTTGGGGGGGTGAGGGTTGCTGTTGTTTGAAGCAGGGTCTCTGTCTCTATGTAAACTCGGTTGTTTTAGAGCTTGCTATGTAGATCAGGCTGGCCTTGAACTCACAGAGTTCCACCTGTGAATGCTGCCTTGTGAATGCTGGGATTAAAGACATGTGACATCATGCCCAGCTCCCTCTTTCTGCTTTCACCCAGGGCTTCTCTCTCTATTGCCCAGGCTGGCCTTGAACTCTCTACCTCCCAAATGCTGGGGTGACAGGCCTGCAGCTTGGTCTCTGGCTGAGACCCATTGTTCTTCAGATGACAAACTGAGACTCAGAGAAAGGGACTCAGGTCACATGGGGATTGAGGAGGCTGACCTGAGAAGTGTGTTGATTGAGTTTTGGGGTGCTCCCACTCACCCCCTCACAGTGCTAACTTGGATCATCATCCTGCTTTCTGTCATGGTGACATCCATCACCGGCCTCTCCATCTCGGCCATCTCCACCAATGGCAAGGTCAAGTCAGGTGAGTTCTGGGGTCATCTTTATCTGGACTCTAGGCTTTCTGAGCTACTGTCCCACCCCTGGAGTACCCCATCATGACCACCTTGCTTCTGATGGGGACTTGTGGGGGCTCTCTACCTCTCAAGGTAGTCTCCGTTGCCCACCCCATGGCCCTTGGTCCCGCCCCTCTGGCAGTACACTGTTTCTTCTCTGGCCCCCTGCTCTGCCCGCTAGGTGGCACCTATTTCCTAATTTCCCGGAGTCTGGGACCAGAGCTGGGGGGCTCCATTGGCCTCATCTTCGCCTTTGCCAATGCTGTGGGTGTGGCCATGCACACTGTGGGCTTTGCGGAGACCGTACGAGACCTACTTCAGGTGAGGGGCTGGGCATGGGGCAGAGGGAGCTGGGCAACCTCCCCACATTGCTCTTCACACTGGACCAGGCCTTCTTTCTCCTGCCTAATCTTACCTACCAGTGACCAAAGCTATGTCTGGTCACTTTGAGTGACAATAAAAGTCTATTACATATGGACTACCCTCACAAGACCCCCTTTAGGGTGCATGCTGCCTTTGGGCCGTGTTGTCCACACCCACACTGTAGCTCTTCGAAGGAGGGGTGAAGTAAGCCCTAAGTGAAGTGGGGGTGGGGGTCTGGAGGAGTAGAGGGGAAGACTGGACACACAGCTGGTCTGCTTCCCCCAGGAGTACGGCACACCCATCGTAGACCCCACCAATGACATCCGCATCATCGGTGTGGTCACGGTCACAGTGCTGCTGGCCATCTCGCTGGCTGGGATGGAATGGGAGTCCAAGGTGAGGAGGATGTGCTGGGAGAGAGAGGGTGGGGCCTGGCTCTGGTGACCTTTCCATCCCTGAGTGTGCCCATTATTGACCTGGACCACAATGGCCACCATCATCACAACTGTGGTCCAGGCAGAGGGAGACAGGGAAGAGTGAAAGAAAAGAAAGGAATTCTCTATCCATACTTTTAGGCTAAAGCAGACATTGTACATGTTGCTCCTGCTCACACCCCATTGGCCAGAACCTGCTCTTGTAGCCATACAGAGCTGCAAAGAGAGGCAAGAAAACGTGTACTTCAATCCCGCTAAATCCTGCATTCAACCAAATGTCGGAGGTTTCATATCAGGAAACAAAAGAAACGCTGGACTATAGCAGGCTGGACCAGAAGGGAGCCTTTGACTTGGGAGGGGCCTGGCCTGGGTGCCTCACTTCTCCATGTTGTTTTATGGCCTCCTGGCTCTTCAGTCTCCGGGTGGTTCTGTGCTTCACCAACCTTCCTCTCGGAAGTACCTGCTGCAGGGAATTACTACTCCAGACAACCTTACTAATGTAGCCCCCGACCTGACCCCATTATAGATAGCTCCTGTGTCTAGCCTCAGGCCAACTTGTTCACTGTCACATCCCTGACTCCTCATTGCCTGACTGAGATGAGGAGATAGTCACATGGTTAATGGAGTGAGAGATCACGCAGGCCCCTGGAGGCTGGAGTGGCCATCTGACCTCTGGTGTCCTTTACTGCAGGCCCAGGTACTATTCTTTCTTGTCATCATGGTCTCTTTTGCCAACTATCTGGTGGGCACACTGATCCCAGCATCTGAGGACAAAGCCTCCAAAGGCTTCTATAGCTATCATGGTACGTGACGTCAGGAGCCCCGGCGGTGGCTCTGTGAATGGGGACAGTTGGTCTGTGTATTTGACTCCTTAAATGGGCACAAGAGGCCAGGGTCTCTTCCCAGGGCCACAGGCTTCCAGGCATCCCGTTGCTGTTTGACTAGGCCCAGTTAGATGGCCAAGCCATGTGGGTGGCTCTGACTTAGGCATTGGTTTTCCAGGGGACATTTTTGTTCAGAACCTGGTACCCAACTGGAGAGGCCCCGATGGTAGCTTCTTTGGCATGTTCTCCATCTTCTTCCCTTCGGCCACCGGAATCCTGGCAGGTGCCAACATCTCCGGGGACCTCAAGGTAAGCAGAGGCTGCCCTAACTGTCTGGTACCACAGAGGACCCGCATCCTAAAACCCTGGTACCATTCCCAGGACTCCCAGCTCTGCCCTGAAGACTGACTTATTTGCTCATGACAGGCCGTTGTCTAAGAGATTTAGTATACCCTGTTCCGTTCTTGTTACTTTGCAAAGTTCTGCGCCTTTTTCAAATCCCTCCTGCAATGTCTCTGCCTGGCCTTCCATCCGCTATGGTGTGTTCCTGGGTGGGAGTGGGCCTACAGCCTTTGTAAGGCGGGACAAAGAGATGGGGGTGTGCCAGACAGTGGGCCAAAAATGGTATTGCGTTGAACTCTGACTTTAGTCTCCCTCCCCCTTGAAGGCGTTCCTCAATTGTGCTTCTCACAGAATTAAGAATTGGGCATGGTGGGCATGATAGTGGGCATGGTGGGCACTGCCTTGGAATCCCAGCCCTCATGAAGCTGAGACAGGAGGATCAGGAAAGTTGAAGATCATTCTTTCCTACACAATGTGTTCAGAGCCAGGCTGGGCTCTGAGAGGCACTGGTTTTGCCAAGCCAAACCAAGAGCAAACCCAGATGTTCTGGAGATGAGAGAACACATCCTGCTCAGCCAGCTAGGCCAGAACTTCCTAATGAGGCCTGGAGAGCAAGATGCTTGCTTACCACACTCTCCCAAGAGAGCAGCTGGCAGAAGGCCTTCAGCCTGACCTCTCTTCAAGCCCCATTAACTGTCAGTGTCATTGTCTTGGTTAGGGTTTTAATGCTGTAAACAGACACCATGACAAAGGCAACTCTTACAAAGACAAGATTTAATTAGGGCTGGCTTACAGGTTCAGAGGTTCAGTCCATTATCATCAAAACAGGAGCACACACCTGCTCCAACAAGCCCACGCCTAATGGTGCCACTCCCTGGGCCAAGTGTATTCAAACCATCACCGTCTTTAAAAGCTTCTCTCCCCAGTGCCCAGCATCAGGACCAGCAGCTATCTGAGAGCCGGGTGCAGTGGCACATTGCAGTGGCCGCTGTCCTCAGGTCTTAAGTTGGCTCTTGGGCTTGGCTCTGCCCTTCCTGTGGGATCCTGTTCTGCAGCAGGGCCTTCACTGTGAGTCTGGGCAATCTCTGAAAGCTTCAGCTTCCCAGCTGTAAAGCCAGAGTAACAGAGGAGGTGTAGACAGAGGGCTGATTCGTGTCAAGCACTTAGGGCAGAAAATGTAAGGGCAGGAAGCTGACTGTCATCTCTGCCCTGTTGCCACCACGCAGACTAGTAACCCAAGCACAGGGAGGGTCAGAGACTGACCATCGCCACACAGCGGTGCAAAGCCACACAGTATAAGCTTATAGACTAGAGAGGTCTCACTTAACACTATTTGTGGCTTGAAAAATGATTACTATGTGTGTGTGTGTGTGTGTGTGTGTGTGTGTGTGTGGTGTGCATGTATGAGTGCAGATGTGCACATGCTACAACATGCATACATAGGTCGGAGGATAACTTCTAAAAATTTGTTTTCTCTTTCCAGCATGGGATCTGGGGACCAAACTCAGGTTATCAGGGTCTGTACAAACACTTTACCCAGAGCTGTATCACTGATCCCATTTTATAGACTTTCACATAGTTTGTGTGTGCTCATACATGTAAGCTTAAGGATGTACACACAAGGTACATGCAGTAGAATTCAGGGGATGACCTTGGGTACTGGTGTTTTCCTTCCACCTTGTTTGAGACAGGACTTATTTACTGTCTGCTCTGGCACACACTGGGCTAGCTGGCTCATGAGCTGGAGATTCTCCTGTCCCTGCCTCCCATCAGTCCTTGGGAGCCCTAGGATGACAGACTCAAGCCACTGTGCCGAGCTCCGCGTGGGTTCTGGAGATCTGCGCTCAAGGGCTCATGTCTGTGTAACACTATGCTGGCCAAGGATGCAGAGAGTATGGCATGGTCCTCATCCATACTTCCCATTTACGAGTGCTTTTACACCGCGTGGGGAAACTGAGTCTCAGAGATATGGAAGGGCCTCCCAGAGCTAAGAAGAGATAGACTGGATTTGCAAGCCAGCCTCCAGACCTCAGACCAAGATAGGGACGGCAAGTTAAGCTGAGAACTAGGTGTTCTTCCTATGACTGCAAAGTCCTCACAACCCAGAGGCCTTAAAATACCCATGTCTCTGCTCAGGAGACTGAAAACCTCAGTGAAGGCGTTAATGACAAGCCTACACCCCTCTAAAGGTCTGAGGCTGGGTCCTTTCTAGCTTTGTCCTAGTTGTGTGGGGTCCTGACAATGCTGCCCTGAACTGGCTGTCATTTTAACCTGTGTCACTTTAACGATGGGTGACATCTCTATGTACCTCCTTCTTCTAATATGACACCAGTCATCAGCTGAGGCTCATTCTGATCCAACATGTAGCATGACCAGCTGTGCTCGGGTCTGGGAACGCTGACTAGGGTCAGTGAGGGAACAGAGGAAGGACAGACACATGTACAGGAACAGTGGAGTCTGGTGGAGGCTCAGCACTCCAGTGGAGCACACCTTCTGCCAACAGCAACCCAGAATCTCTGCACTAGGCATTCATTAAGTACAGCACAGGTTACCAGTCTTGGTAGGCAGTCTCTGTAGGTGAGCATCCTCAGGCTGAAAGAATCCCAGAGGAGGAAGAAGCTTCAGACGCTACCTTGTGTGTCTTTGTACACACGAGACACTCAGACTCCCAAGGAGAGCTTTGTCATCCCTTCACCAGGGTAAGGCTTTGTCACTCCATTAGGGCTAAGGCCTCAGAGACCTTGACACAGTCACTCAGGGAGTCCCTGCTCCCTGAAAGAATGACCTCATCCCTACTTACACCTCCAAGGACCTCCTTTCAAATAAGGGCACATTCTGAGGTTCTGGGTGGATGCGTATTGAGGAGGACAGAGAATATTCATCACTGTAGATATTGGGTTAAGAAAACAGCTGAGGCCTGGGAAGTCCTTTGGTGTGAGAAACTCCAACAGCTCCACATTCAGATGGCTGTGACCTTTTGGAATTAGGGCCAGGACCTCACTGGACACAACTCAGGTCACTGGGTATCGCTAGTAAGGCTAGGGTCATAGGATCCTCTAACAGAGGCTCCAGCAGACTCAAGTCTCCTCAGGGTTGTAGCCTCCTTCCCCTGAGGAGCCCTGCTTTCATTTCTCCTCAGCCTGTCAACCTGCCTTGTAGGTTGTGATCTGTCTACTGGGACTCACAGGGCACTGGAAGGTTTGCAGTTAATTCATGGCAGGCTTGGCCTTCCCCTTGGGTTAGGGTATGGGCCTCTGGATGGAGCAGTAATTGAGCTTGCTGCGGAAAAGCAGCCTGTGTGGCTGCTCATGAACAGGCTCCTGGAGTCTGAGGCTGCAGGTCAGGACTACGGGCACCGGGAGCTCTGTAAAACCATCGTCCTCGCATCCCGCCACCCTCAGTTCCTCACTAGCTGGGTAGGATCGTATGGGCCATATCTCGGGAAATTGTGTTAGAAAAAAGTGCCCAGAAGGAGAGTGCTATGATCTATCGGGGTGGGTGTAGGGCACGGGAAATGGTTGTCAGTACTGTTGGGGAAAATCTCTTTCTTGGAGCAGGAGAATGCTTGGGGAATGTCTTCTGTCTCTTTATTGCCGGAGAGCCAGACAATTTAATTAGTTAATGGCGATTTACTGTGACACATAGAACTAGTGAAGGGGGTCTGGCTGCATTTCCAGCTGTAGCCGGCTACCGCAAGTGAGTCCTAGGCAGAGAGCCAGACACAGGCCCCCTCACCCCACTACCCCCAGTGAGCCTTACCATGGGTCCCCTGAGTGTGATATGAAGCTGATGAGGTTTCTCACCTTACTGGTTTCAACCCTGGGGTCCCAGGGTGATGGCTGTCTTATAGGTCCTTAGCAGTGGCCCCTCTTCTTTCAGGGCTGGGCAGATTCTAAGGGTCCAGGGTCAGGATCTGCTGCTCACCCTGGCCTCTGCCAAGGCACTGAGGCCCAAAGGGATCCCACAGGCTGCCTGATAATACCATGTCCTCCCACAGGACCCTGCTGTAGCCATCCCCAAGGGAACACTCATGGCCATTTTCTGGACCACCATCTCCTACCTTGCCATCTCAGCTACGATCGGTGAGTAGCCAGCACAGCACGGATGGAGAGAACGAGAAAAGTGGGTTGGCCCTGTAGTAGGGCTGGAGGAGGCTGCAGTGTGGGGCAGCCTTTGAGCCCTGTTTCTGGGGCACCTGTCACCTCTATAGTGACAGGGCATCTTCATGGTGAGGGAGGCCAGACCAGCCTCCTCTGATACCTCAAGACATTGCGGTTCCAGATTCCTGTGTGGAGACCATGCACAATGTTTAACGATCATGTTTAATCTGGGCACTGCCATTGGCTTCACAGAAACCCAGGGCTCTGAGGGGTAGAACCTCTGGGTACTCTCGTTTCCAGTAGCCACCTTGGAGGCGAGCTGTTCACAGGTGGCCAGGGGACTCCAACTTTCTCATGGGCACTCAGGGCATAAGAGTCAGGACTCTGCTTTAAGGACATAGCACACAACCACTCTCCCTGCCTTGGGTGAAAAGGGGGCTGCAACAAAAATAAGAGTATTGCCTTGCTCGGATTGTCAGGTACCCCCAAATACCTCCGTACCTGCTACTATCATTAACACTGTCACATGATAAGCAGACCTGTCCACAGTGTCTCACCCTCTGCAGAGGTGGCCAGCCTTTGGGGATGGGGGAGAGGGCAAAGCAAAGGACAGACGGGAAGAAAGGACACACACACACACACACACACACCTCCCTCCTTTCAGGCTCCTGTGTGGTGAGAGATGCCTCTGGGGATGTGAATGACACCATGACTCCTGGCCCAGGTCCCTGCGAAGGGCTAGCCTGTGGCTATGGCTGGAACTTCACAGAGTGCTCCCAACAGCACAGCTGCCGCTACGGCCTCATCAACTACTACCAGGTATAAGCCGTGGGCCTGGCTGCGGGACCCCCAAGGCCAGAGAAGTAGTGGAGACTGTGGGGTCTGAGATGTCAGGACCGAAGCCTGCTGTGGGGCAGGGATGCCCAGAACTGTTTCTAGCTCAGCATCCCCACATTCCCACAGACCATGAGCATGGTGTCTGCCTTCGCACCCCTGATCACAGCCGGCATCTTTGGGGCCACCCTGTCCTCTGCCTTGGCCTGTCTTGTCTCTGCTGCCAAGGTCTTCCAGGTGAGGTTGTAGAAAGGGGTCACTGGGAGTGGTGGGTTATGTCTGGGAAGAGCTGAGTAGGAAGATCCCTGCTTCTCCACCCCACCCCACCTCCAGCCCCCCTCCTGCTACTGTGAAGTGGGTCATGTGATATGGGTCTGGTGGAAGGGAAGGGAAACAGGTTAGCAAATTTTTAAAGGAAGTAGCCCTGTCACCTTGGCGAGGTGAGGGCTGGCGATCCCAGAAATCAAAACCTACTGAAGTCCTGAAGGGGGCCTCACAGAGTCAAGGGCCCTGGGGAGAGCAAAGGGCAGGGTCTTAGCTAGGGTTTGAGTGTGGTGTTCACTGTCCACAGTGCCTGTGCGAAGACCAGCTATACCCTCTGATTGGCTTCTTTGGCAAAGGTTATGGCAAGAACAGGGAGCCTGTGCGTGGCTACCTGCTGGCCTACGCCATCGCTGTGGCCTTCATCATCATTGGTAAGAGGCTCCGCCTCCTGCTCCCTGTGAAGATCCTAGAACCCATTCCCCTTACCCCTGTGTCACTGGGCACTTGGTGAACAGCACTTATTTGGTGTTTCGGAATGAAACTAAGGCCAGGCACATACTGAACACGTGCTTTACTATTGAGGCACACCCCAGTCCCAGTGCATAAACTTTTGTGTGGGTGAAGCCCAGCCTGGAAGGCCCTTGGATGGCCACGCAATCCTTTCCCACCTCCAGATAGGGTGGCCTACCAAGCCACACCAGGTCATGTTGTTAAGAGGAAACTTCTGTGCCTTTCCTGCTTCTGCATTCCAGTGTCCTGACAGCTGAGACACCACTCCATCCCCAGGACACCGGTGGAGTTGGGCCAAGCGGATACAAATGGCTAGCTTAGTCATTATCCGTGTACATGCATAAACTAGACAGAGCCAGCCTCTCACCCAAATAACAGTTAGGCCGACTGGCCTCTGCTGGCTTTGCCCTGCTCCTGCTATACGACTGTTGCTAAGTCATTTCTCTGAGCCGCATTTTGCTCAGCTGTAATGTCAAGGGGCAGTGCATAGCTCGTAAGCCACAGATAGGCAGAAAGAGTCCGTGTGAGGGCACAGTCCCATACAGATGCACTTACCCAATATGTCCTGGATAATTCAGCCAAGGAAGCAGAATTCGAAAAGGAAAAGCGACTACCCTATAACGTGACATCCCCTGCCTGGTTCCCTATGCTTTCTGTGGAAAGCCCCACTCCCTCCCCTCCCCTCCCCACACCCTCTCTCGCAGGCACCTTCCTGTTAGAGTCAGATCCCTGCTGCTCAGGTTGGTCCCATTAGTCACCTACCCATAAGACTTGCCCTAATAGTCTGGTTGCTATCGCCCAAAGGAAGATTCTAGACACCAGATCCTGCATCGAATGAAGGAGTGTCTCACCTAGGAGACAGAGAAGTCTAGTCGTCTGGCCTTCCCAAGATCCACCCCTGTCTCCTGATGCTCAAGCACAGGCCTATTTCTTATAGCCGTAGGCTTCTGGGTGGTACCTTTGGGCTGATGATTCTGACTTAGCCAAAGTGAAGACTATGATCGTAAATATTCAAGGGGACCTAATAAGATTATGTACCTGTCCCCAAAGAGCTGCTTGTCTTTCTTTGGGCTCCCCAGAGAGACCCTAAGTTCGACATGCATACGTTTATGTGAGTGTACTGGGGAGACCCGTCCTTCCAGCACATGGGTGATGGATCAGGCCAGCAAGCTTGGTAGGAAGCATCCTTAGCAGCTGAGTGATCCTGCCAACTCCCTCCGTCTTCTTAAAAACCGACGCATAGGTTTTCTAAGACACTGACCCTTGCAACTTCACGGGGCAAAGGACTCGCTTCCCAGATGAGAAGGTTGAGTTAACTGAGCATCCCGGCCTGGCGGTGCTCACCCAGTAAGTGTGTGCCAGGCAGCTCCTGTGGCGGAGCCCAACACGTTGCCTCTCTCTCCCTGGGTCTTCGAAGCTGAACTCAACACCATCGCTCCCATCATTTCCAATTTCTTCCTCTGCTCCTACGCCCTCATCAATTTCAGCTGCTTCCATGCCTCCATCACCAACTCGCCTGGTGAGCAGACCCTCTCCCAATCACAGGAAGACGTGGGGAGGAGCTGGGAAAAGAGGGGGAGGCGTGGGTGGAGGAGGGCAGTCTAAAGCCACCTTAGTTTAAAACCACGTGAAGGGAATCTCTGTACCCTAACAAAGCCAGCCATCCTTTACCGAGCACAGTGCATCCTTTACAGGAAATGGAGGTTGTTCTATAGTTCCACCCTTCACCAATTTCTCCGTGTCAGAAGTCTTGATTCCTCAGAAAGGGATGAATTAATTTCCCAGTCACAGAAGGCGCAGCTGTTTGTGTACATATCACCGCTAGGGGGCGCTGTTCCATACTGCAGCAATTTAATTGCATGGATTTTGGGAGCGGCGGTGCTGCTTCTTCTGTTGCTGCAAACCTAGCAGATGGCAGTAGAGAGCAGAGGAATAGTTTTGCTAATGAATCCTACATCTTCAAAGGGCCTGTTATTCCGACACTTTCCATACAGACCACAGTGTGCCTGGCACTCAGAGTTGCGCCATGGTACAGTGGTCACTAGAAGTGGCCCTAACCTAGTACAGAGCCAGGCAGAATCAAGTCTCTTCCCATCCCTTTAATCTCCTGGGTTCCACAGGACCCTTGGGATCTGGTACTGTTGCTGATGTTGGGGCTGTGTTTGACCAGGGCTGGATGTTCCATTCCTGGTATAGCTTGTCACCATGGAGAAATAAATGCCCAACAGGCAAGGTTGTGGTACTTCCTAGAACCTCCCCACCCTACCCCGGGAGTTAAGGCTAGTGGGGCCCTAGGGGTAGTGGGTATAGGCCAGGACCTCAGCAATGGGTGTGGAACATTGCTGTACCTCTGGGAGGGAGAAGGCTCCTGAGCATGCGCATGTGCACTGGCCTGGCCCCGCCCAGGATGGAGGCCCTCCTTCCGATACTACAGCAAGTGGGCAGCGCTCTTTGGGGCAGTGATCTCGGTGGTCATTATGTTCCTGCTTACCTGGTGGGCGGCTCTCATTGCCATCGGAGTTGTTCTCTTCCTCCTGCTCTATGTGATCTACAAGAAGCCAGGTATGTGGCCGCTGTCCCCTGGGGCTCAACTCCCTACCTGGGTAGCCATACAGCCAGGCCTACCCCTCATCCTAGCTGGAGCCTGGCCTTGGCCTCACCTTTAAGTGGGATTCAGGCTGGCCTCCACCGCAGCCTTCCTGAGCTGCCCACTGAGAGCCAGACTTCTACTGGCAGATTTCTAGAGGGGCTACCTGCTGGCGTGTACATACAGGGCAGGGTGACCAAGAATGACTGTGCAAATGTGGGCATGTATCAGGGTCCTGGACGGATTGCAGTCTGAGGGAGGTAACTCTCGAACTCTACATCTGAGCGTGGCCTTCTAGATGACCTCAGAGATCTGCTTGTCAAATGGGAGTTCAACCCTTAGCTCTATGTCCTTGAATTAGGTGACGATATATGTGGCACTTGACCAACCTGCACTCATTAGGAACAGAGCTGCCGGCTCTCTATCCATCCCCGGCCTTGCTCCCAAGGTGCTCTGTGCCTAAGAAAGATGGACAGTCCCTTCCCCCCTCCCCCACATGACTGGTCGCTTCCGGCAGTTTTGAGTCTTGTTCTCCGCCCGCAGAGGTGAACTGGGGCTCCTCAGTACAGGCTGGCTCCTACAACCTGGCCCTGAGCTACTCCGTGGGCCTCAATGAGGTGGAAGATCACATCAAGAACTACCGGTGAGCAGGGCTTCTCGGCTAGCTGGGAGCCTGGAGTCAGCCATGTTCCTCTGCCCTGGCAGGTCCAGGATAGAATACCAGGATGGTAGTAGCATCAAGGTGGACGAGCCAGTGCAGGACTGGGGTTGGCACTGCCTGATAGAGGCAAAGCAAGGGAGAGATTCTTGTGTCTCAGCTCCCACAGTGGAAGCCACGTTGTCAGGTCCGATTCCCATGACACAATCCTGGGTTGGTGGCAGTGACAAGCCTGCTCTGAGGTTGCCCTTCAAAGCTGGTCCCCAATGGTGAGGGAAGTCACTCACCTTCCTCTCACCTGGCTGTAGTAGATTCAGTAAGATCTATGACCCACCTACTGTAACCGAAGACGAAGTTTGGAGATGTTAACTACCCCTGTTTGCCCAGCTGGTAAATGAACCACTGAGTCTGGCTTTGATTGGCAGGGATGTTTAACCTGTGCTGCCTTTCAACACAAAAGTTCAGGTACCAGTGAGTTTGTAAACAATGGCTTCCTTATGACTGATCTTTCCTCTGCTTTTACCACACTGGGGTTGGCGGGCAAAGGAAGTACATAGACTGGTGTGTCTGCTGGCCCAGGCAAGAAGAACAGAGATACTTATAGTATCATAACCTAAAACAAACAAACAAACAAACAAAAACCCTGAAAGATCCCTTGAGTCACAGCTGGAAAAATGTGTCCCAGTGCACACAAATCTCATCTAAAGCCATCAGGATTCAGACCCTAAAGGCGCTTTCCTGACACCTCATGCTGTGTTCTTCCTTCTCCTAGACCCCAGTGCCTGGTGCTTACAGGGCCCCCCAACTTCCGCCCAGCCCTTGTGGACTTTGTGAGCACATTTACCCAGAACCTAAGCCTGATGATCTGTGGCCACGTGCTCATTGTGAGTGCTCCTGGGGGCTTGGGAGGGACACCTGTACCCTGGGGAATGGGGAGACCTGGATGCATTATCTACCCAGGGACAGGAGGGGCAGGGGAAGTGGACCTAGTAGAATCTGGCCAGGTCCTTCTTTCAAAACATGATCTCAGGAAGCCCAGGCTGGCTCAAGTTCACTGTGTAGCTGAGGCTGACCCTATGTCTACCACCCAAGACACCCAAGTCTAGCTTCCGTTCTCCTTCACTTTCCCTCATCTGCTCTAATCAAGAACACCACTCGGTGCTTCCGAGTCTCAGGGGAATCTCTAGGACAGGAGAAGAGCTGAGCAGGCTAGATGGTGAGGACAGCCATGATACCACCTGTCCCTCACCCACAGGGACCCGGCAAGCAGAGAGTGCCCGAGCTCCGGCTCATCGCCAGTGGACACACCAGGTGGCTGAACAAGAGGAAGATCAAGGCCTTCTACTCTGATGTCATAGCTGAGGACTTGCGCAGTGGCGTCCAGATCCTCATGCAGGTGTCCTGGCCAGGCTTCCCGCAGGACTTAGTGAGGCAGCTTGCACAGCAGAACACGCTGGTCTAGCTTAAACTTCAGTGACTTCAGTGGGCGTCCCCCACTCGCTATGTCTCAAGCTGTGCTGGCTCAAGAGAGCCCAGGACTTCTGGGAACCTGTGGGGATTGTGTGGCTTTGCCTAGATCCTGTTTCTGCTTTATTTTAGTTTAGTTAAATTTAGTTTAGTTTTAGTTTTTTGTTTTGGTTTTCTTTTTTCCTTTCAGTATCAGTATTGGGCCGAGGGCCTTAGTGCCTTTTTTACTAAACAAACAAAAAAGTGTCTGAGACCGAGTATCACTAAATTATCCAGGCTGGCCTTGAACTTGCTCTGCAGCCCAGGTGAGCTGTGACTTGCAAGTCCTCCTGTTTCATTTTCCTAGCTAGCTGGGAAGTCTTCCCCCATTTTATTTTTTTTAGATATAGTTTACACTTAGCAAAATGAAAACCATGAAGTGTCCAATGTTTGCATATGCGACCATTACACCGTGGTATATAACCATCACTCAGATTGACACCTAGAATGTTCCACTGGACAGTGAGTTCTCTCCTCCATGTCTTCATGGGAAACATCTGAGAATCCTTTTCAATGCCTTTAGCTGTTTCTCAACTTGAAAAAAAAAAAAGGAAAACAAAAACAAAAAAACCATGTGAGAGGTCTCTCTTGAGTTTCCTGAAAATGGTTTAGAAGTAGGTGGAGAGAATGACACAGTGAAGTGTGCACTTGGTGTCTGGTTGTTTTGTGGGTTTCTTTTTTCTTTTGTTTTGTTTGAGACAAGTAACCACCAGTAACCACCGTGCAGAGCGTGTTAGCTTTTGACTCATTGTTGCCTGGTGTGCCCCAAATTCCTCAGACTCACACAAAGAACGTCCTGTCTTAGCTTTGGGGGATGGGGGGTTGAACTTGGGGATCAAGTACAGGGTTTCTTGGGTGCTAGGCTAGTGATCTAGCACTGAGCAAAACCATTATGTGCCTCATCTTCTTGGTAGCTATGACTACAGCTAAGTATACCATGCCCAGATAGATGGATGGATGGATGGATGGATGGATGGATGGATAGATAGATAGATAGATAGATAGATAGATAGATAGATGGAAGACCTACATAGATATAGAGAGATATGTGAGTTTGTTTTGAATTGTATACTTTGAAATGATTAATTTCTTTTAGCGACAAGGTCTAACAGTGTGGCCCTGGCTAACTGAAACCGTCCATGTAGATCTTCAGGCTAATCTCTAATGCACAGAGATCTGCCTCCTGGCTCTCCCTACGCTAAAATGGTCAACTTACTACATTGATTTCACTCCAAATATTTTAAAGAATCCTGACATAGAAAAGGGAGGAGATGGAGAGGCAGGGGGAAACAGAGGGAGGTGGGGAAGGAAAGAGAGGAGGGAGGGGGAGGGGGAGCGAAAGGGAAGACCCTGACAGGATGTGAACTTCTGTAACTCCCGCACTTTGGAAGCAGAGGCAGAAGGATTGACAAAAGAGGGAGAGAGGGAAGAAAGTGGGAGAGACAGGGAGGAAGGGAGAATATTCAGACTAGGTGACCCAAGGGTCCTGTAACCTGACATACAAACTCAAGTCTCATGCTTTCTGTATAGACAGAACCCTGAGCCCCTTGCAGCCTGGATGGGAGGGGGTAGCCGGGAGGAGCAAGAGCCCCTCCCTGGTCATTTGTCACAGGACAGAGCCCCTGCTGATCGTAGGGCCTCAGTGCCAGACCACTTTCTGACTTGACTCTTCTCCCCTGCCCCGGTAGGCCTCAGGGCTGGGAAGGATGAAGCCCAACATTCTGGTGGTCGGATTCAAGAGGAATTGGCAGTCTGCCCACCCAGCCACTGTGGAGGACTACATTGGCATCCTGCAGTGAGTGAGCATGCAGGTGCAGCCTATGAGCTGTTGGTTTGGGCCACTGGGACTTCCTGGGTAGAGGGAAGTAGAGCAGAGGCCCTGTGTAGACACCTGAGTCACTTGCTGAGGTGGAGCTAACAGAGGGTGTCTCCCCCTGATCATCACAGACACTGAACTCAGCAGGGATTTGGCAGCAGAGAGTGGAATGGGCCAGGTGTGAGACTGGGGAGCAGTGGGGACTGTGGCAAACTGGAGAAAGCACTGGCCAATTGTGCTCCTGGGATGCAGGCTTGGGGTCACAGGAACTTTCAGCTTTTCAGAGGGTCCAAGAAGTGTGGTGGTTAAGGGAGAAACCCTTGAAGGCTCACAGTTGCTGGGCTCACAGCTGTGAGTTGGGACATCGAGCAGAGATGGGAGCTAGGCCTGAGGACAGTCCTGGAAGGTTTCAACATTGACTCTCAGCCTCAGCTCTTGCCCTTGTATATCTAGGGAGTGCCTGTCTGGATTGCCTTTCCACTGTTGTCCCACACAGAGGGAAGTACCATCAAAATGTAAGGCTGAGCTTTGAGGCCCTGAAACCTACATCCGGGTCTGCTGTTAACCCACTATAGAACTCAGCTCTGACAGTAGCTGTTCCTAATACAACATGTCATGGGGTAGAAAATCTGGCCCCAGGCTTCCTGGGGCTCCAGTGTCCAAGGCAGTCTGAAGGCTAAGCATAGCCTAATGGGTCAGACCCTCAGGGAGACCTTGGTATTATCAGTGAGTCAGTAAATATACTCTTGGGTCAGAAGTCTTCCACACATCCTTTATAGCTGATGTGTCATGTGAGGGAGGCCATGCCTGTGCAGACACCTGTCCGTTGGCTTATAGTCCCTGCCACATAATCTTTGTCCCATTGGTTCCTTACTGTCTGACTATGAGGAAGCTGCCCCCACCACAGCACAGATTTTCCTGTGTGAAGTGGAGGTTAGAGTCACCAAGCCCCACTACTGTGGGCAGAGAGGTTGACAAGATCAACTCATGAGTGTGACATGAAGCAGGGCCCAATTTGGTTTCCCCAGTAGTGTCGTGGATGACATTCCAGTACTGCCTGTCTACAACACATATATGGAAACTGAGGCCCACAGACCAATGCTAGACATCGAATCTCCTGGGAGCCAAGTCACAGAGCCAGCAGCTTGACCCTGCATCTTCTTTCTAGTGATGCCTTTGACTTCAACTACGGGGTGTGTGTCATGAGGATGCGTGAGGGGCTCAATGTCTCCAAGGTGCTGCAGACGCACAGTGAGTACACGCTGCATCTGATCAGCCCCTGTTAAAAACCAGTGCAGTGGAGAAGGGGGAAAAGTTACTCAAGTCATGGACTCGGAGATAGCCAGTTCCTAATGGTCCCTTGGAGTCCATCGGTTTACAAAGGGAAGTGAGATCTGGAAAGGGCAAGCGACCGACTGGGTCAAGATCATGCTTCTAGCTAGGGCCAGAAAGGAGACCAGAGCCCTCCAAGTCACTGTTGTGCTCTGATAATCAGGTAGGTAAAGAGGACCCGATAGAGGAAAGGTATCTAGAAACACCACAAAGAAAATATCTAACGGCCACTGACTCTGACCATTGGATCTCAGGTCTGTCCTTGGTACTCAAAACAGGAACGTGTTTTGCAGCATTTGGAAGTTGCACCTGCCTATGGAGACTCTGAGTTAGTGATAGACAAAAAAGGGTGGTCAGGACTGGCAGACATGCAGGCAGGACTCTGGTCCTTGCAGGCAGGGGTATTGTTCCCCTGGGCCAAAGATCTTCCTGTCCATAGCATCTAGACAACAAATGTTTATGCAGCCATTGTGGCAGTCAGCAATCACACTCTCAGCAGGGAACAAAAAGCTCCCCCAACCCAGGGTGGTGAGCCTCTAGGGACAAGGCCAATGCTCAGCATAGTGGACACATGGGTCACCTCAGACATGAGAGGATCCTGGGGAGGTGGATGCTCAGAGGCCGCTCTGAGGACAAGGCCTGCCTGATGCTGAGGAGGTGGAGAAAGAATGGCTCATGTGGGGCACCCTCTTCCCTGAGGCAGTGTGTCTGGTGGAGGAACAGGACAAAACAGCTGGCTTGTGGGAAGCCAGGGCAGAAGCCAGGGCAGAGGGAAGCAAGCAACAGCCAGGTACCCTGGGGGAAGAGGCAGGGAACTTTCTTATAGTGTTAGAGGGGCCTCAGAAGCTGAGGGGCCCAGCATGCTTTATAGGCAGGAGTGCCTACAGGCCAGATGCCCCCCTTTTCGCAGTTAATCCCATGTTTGACCCAAGAGAGGGAGGCGAGGGAGCCAGTAGCAGAAGGGTTAGGCCATCTGTGTCTGGCATGGCTCAGCCCCCCTCCCCTACCTGCTCAGATCAGGGTACTCTTGTCTTATGGGGATGCCAGTGTCAGGTCGTCCGGGAATCTGGCCAAGAGTAAATGGCTTTCTCTTGTGACAGTGGTGTCCTACTATCCAAGGCTGGGTTACTGTAGGTTTTGGTTTCCTGTTGAAGATGACCAGCCAGTGGTAAATTTAGTTCCACTCCTTGTAAGACTTCCTCTCAGTTGCTCAAATGCCATATGCAGAGAGGAGCAGCATGCAGTTGCCTTCTTTTAAAGAAGTGGGGAAAGTGGCAGCTAGTAAAAGGTTGTCCCGCTACATCTGTGCGGGGAAGAAGGGGTACAGGAAGATGGACAAGCTCCATCTGCACAGGGATGCTGTACAGGGGTGCTGCACAGGGATGTTGCACACAGATGATACACAGGGATGGTACACAGGGATGCAGCACAGGGATGTTGCACACAGATGATACACAGGGATGGTACACAGGGATGCAGCACAGAGATGCTGTACAGGGATGCTGCACAGAGATGCAGCCGAAATGGAAGAGTGTTCGTCCAACTAGTAGTCCCCCAGTGCACATCAGCATCCAGAGAGAGGAAGCTGGGAGCCAGGAAGGGGTTCACATAACACTATATGAAGCAAGCATGGGAAGAGACATTAGCTGTGTCTAGCCAGGCCTGCAGGATGCCTCTGGCTCACCTTGGTGACAGTGGCTAGCCCACCTCTCTGGAAAAGCTGACTATTTCCAACTGGGTCCTGCCAGTGAGCCTGCTGGCTTGGCTATGACCTTCCCCTTCTTCAGCAGCCCCGGAGGCATTGGTACAGGAGGAGCAGGCCAGCACCATCTTCCAGTCGGAGCAAGGCAAGAAGACCATCGACATCTACTGGCTGTTTGATGATGGAGGTTTGGTCCCCTCACACCCGTTTCTGTCCCCTGGGAGTTTCTGCCCTCAGGATCTCTGCATATCCTGGCATGCCGTTCTGTGTTGTGCTTGCTGAGGCCTCTGGTGGGAACTAGAAGCCACCAAAGTGGCGAGATGCCTTAGCCTGCCCTGGTTTTAAAACACAGCCCTCAGCTTTGATGGCTGTGCCTTTGATAGAGTAAGAAAGAGACCACAGCCCTGCCCTAGTTGAATACATCAGCCCTCTGTGTGTGTGGGTTCCACAGGAGTCCTGTCCTACTGTAGACCAAAGTACTGAAAAAGAAAACCATGTCTGACTGAACATGCATAAACTAATTTTCCCGTCAGCGTTTCCTCCACAATTAAACCCAGGAGCAATTTTCGTGGTACCTCCTCTGAGGCAGGGATGATAGGAGAGGGCCTAAGGGATATACAAGGCCAGGTGTAGGTTCCATACAGACCCTATACTACTCTCTAGAAGGTATGTGGCACCTGCAGATCTGGGCATCTGAGGGCAGGTCCTGGAGCCAGTCTCCCTGTGGCTATCCAAGAGTAACTGTGTAGCTCGTTAATGACACCTTTGCAAGCTGGGATGCGCCTGGCAGCAAGTGCTCTTGTGGATTTAACCGAATGCAGTGTCTTTCTCTGCAGATAAGGAAACTGAACCACAGGGATCTCATGGTGGTTGGGCCTTGGCCTTATAGAGAGAGACGACAGGGAGGGTGGCTCCTACTTCTTGGTCATGTGTTCAGTTTTCAAGAAATAAATGAAGATCATCCTGATCTTTACCTGCAACCACCCTCCCTGCCTCACGTGCCAGATACTCAGTGCCAGCCTGCTTGTTTAAAACCACATCATTGGCTGGCCATGGTATTATATACCTACAATCCCATCACTTGGGAGATAGAGGCAGGAAGATCACTAGTTCAAAGCCAGCCTCAGCTACATAATAAAACCTTGTCTCCAAAAGGCCAAATAATCATATTTCTGAAAAATAAAGAGCCAAACTCCTGCATTAGCCAAATAAACCACAACCCACTGAGCACCATGGCCAGTGCATTGATTTAGTCTGGCAAGCTTCCCCACGGGTGAGGAGCTAAGGTCCAGAGAGGAGAGGGTTTGCTGTGGTGGTGTGGGGTGGAAACACACAGAGGGCTCTGTCCTGAGTCCTTTCCTCTCGGCTCCTGGGGATCGTCCCTGCCAGGCCTCACCCTCCTCGTCCCCTATCTCCTGCACCGCAAGAAGAGATGGGGCAAATGCAAGATCCGAGTGTTTGTTGGGGGCCAGATCAACAGGATGGACGAAGAGAGAAAGGCGTAAGTGGGGACCACAAGGGCTGTGCTGACCTGCCATCTTGCCTTCCCGAGGCTGCCAGACTCCCTGTCCCTGTGCCCTCCAGCTCTGCCCATGGGTGGCCCTGAGGTTGTCCCAAAGCCGAGGCCAGCCTCTCTCCAGCTCACAGTAATGGTGCCTGGGGCTCATGCAGGAGCTCTGTCCATTTCCGAAGGGTTGGCTTCCGGGCCCACCTTAAGGAGACGCAAGCGTCCCGGTGTTTGCTCTGATAGGAACATGTGGTAAGTGCTGAACTTTCAAGACTCTACAAGGACTGACTCATGGAATGGCAGGCCAGAGGTAAGTGAAGCAAGATTAGAATGCTTCCTGACAGTGTCCCCAGAGTAGGGATGCAGGCTCATGGGAGACATGAGGTGGCCAGGAGATGCAGTAGGAAAAAATTGGAAAGTCGCACCGAGTGTCACGGTGAGGAGTGACTTTTAGTTCCCTTTCAGGTCTCTGGATAATTTGGCAGCAGATCTTGGTGTAAAACTGGCCTGGTCTTGAGCTCAGCTGGACTTCTAAGCAAACAGAGCAGGCCTGGATCACTGGCTTGGCAGGCAATGTCATCTGCCTAGAATTTGGTGACACTGATATATTTATATGGGTTTTATTATAACCTCTTTCTGCTTTCTGCTTCAATTAGGAGATAAAATTTGCTTCTGAAATATATCTTACTTAGACCCCTTTTAATGACTATAACAAAACACCTGAGGCAGTCTGTCTCATAAAGAAAAGAGGTCTTATTTTTATCATGGTTCTGGAGTTTCAGTTTAAGGGCCATGTCTATTGACATCCTTCTTGCTGCCAGACATCTAACATGATGGTGACACAGGGTATCATATGGCAAGATACTGGATGTGTGTGTGTGTGTGTGTGTGTGTGTGTGTGTGTGTGTTCTTCCCTTTTTCTTATGAAGCCTCCAAAGATCAGTTCAACCACGGGATAGAAACTTAGTGACCTGGCTTCAATCTGAAACATGTTCCAAAGTTTCTATCCATAAACACCAGAACAGGATTCTATTTCCATGATCTCACTCCCACTTGCTGAGGATTAGAATTTAACCTGAGTTTAAAGGGTAAACAGTATGCAAATCACAGCATTAAGACAGAATGTGACTTGCCTTAAATAAACGCAGAAGTGCACAGAGAGGTGTGGCCATGGCCGTGTTGAGTTGGCCTGAGTTGTAGGGGAGGAGTTGGGGCAACAGTGACTTTTCAGAGGAGGGAAGTAGGAGCAAAGGTCATAGATGAGACAAGCTCAGACAAACGGTGGCGGTTTGTCCAAGGAAGGGCCTGGTGCAAACTCCAGCACAGGACAACAATAGGAGGTGACCCCTGGCCTGTACCACTCTTCCTACACCAGAATCCCCCCCCCCCCCCCCCGTTCTTTCTTCTGCTCACCCCATGAGTTCAGGGAGGCCCAGCATACTGCCTTCTCCCTCAGCCCCCTGTACCCTGTGAGAACTTCACCACCAAAAGGGCCTCTTTGGCAAGGTCACTGACAGCACTGAGAACAGCAGCCACCTGGCTTTCAGGACTTTTAAAGAGTAAACAGGCCAGAAGGCTCTCCAGCAGTCTGTACTTCCTGTCCCAGCTCTAGATGGCAGCTGGGTTCCCTGAGGTTTGCTTAGCTCAAGGTGGCCCCATTGGGTAACAGCATGTCCTTCTTACAATGATCATAAAAAACCCTCTGTCCCAACTGCTACTTAGCAGGTCATGTGATCTGCTGGCCCTATGACCCAAGGACTGCTTGGGCTCCTAACCGATACCTGGATGAAGCTGCCCCGCTTCTGGGAATGGAACACTGGTTATGTTTTCTGAGTGCGCAGGAAGCCCTGGGTATATAACACACAGTGCTGAATGCACAGAGTGTAGCAGCAAGCATTTGGGAGGGGGATGCAGAAGAGGCAGAAACTCAAGGTCAGCATGGCACATACCTTTAGTCCTAGCACTTTGGAAGCAGAAGCAGGCGGATCTCTGCGAGTTCAAACCAGCCGAGTCTACAGAGCTAGCTCCAGGATAGCCAGGGCTACACAAAGAAACCCAATGTCAAAACAACAACAACAACAACAACAACAACAAAAAACAAACCAAAACCAACCAACCAACAATAACAAAGGCATAGCAGGCTGGGGGAGGGACTGGAGAGGTGCTTCCCCAGTTTATTACACTGGCTGCTTTTATAGAGCACTCAAGTTGGAGTCCCAACACCCACATAGGGCAGCTCACATTGTTAGAACTTTGGCTCCAGGGGATCTGGTATCTTCTGGCCTTCTCAGACACCCTTACACACATGGCATAAACACACACATACATGTAAATAAAATTAATCTTAGAAAAAAAATTTAAGTCCCACCTCTAAGCCGGAGCTGTCTGTGGAGGCCTGGGCCTTTAGTCTCCCCTTCCCAGCATGCTCTGTGTCATCCCAGCTGCTTCATCCCCTACCTTTGCTCACTGTCTTCCTTCTCCAATGAGTCTGCTTGGTGGGCACATCACATCCTGGAGGCATCACCCAGACCATGCTTTGCCAGAGTTTCTGGCCCAGCTCTGGGCTGGAGTCCTACTGCGACGTTCTGCAAGCATCTTGGGAGATTCCAATGTGGACATTGTCCTACCCCAGTTCCTTGGGCCTAGAGCAACCTTCTCTAGTGTGCACCAGCCTACCAGATGGCTGCTTCCTCTGTGAAGTCTTCCATGACTATGCCCTCCACTGTGAGCGTCTCCATCACATGCCAAGTCTGTACCGTCCGACGCACACAGATCCTGGTTTTTCTCTTAGCTCGGGTTTGGTGTTGTCTTTGTGTCTACCACCTCTCTTCAGTTTCTCTCTTCGGTTTCTCCCTTCGACCTTCACTTCTCAAAGTGTGGTTCCACCCTGGCCAGCTGACACTGGTTCAGAATCAGCCGGCAGACACTTGGGAGATTCCAGTCAATTGTTTTTCCACGTGGCTTCTCTCACGTACTCCACCATCTGTCTCACTGTCTAGCCACCATGCCCCCCTCTGTTAACCCCTTCTGTTCTGTTCATTGTTACACACTCAGCCAGGCGCTTAATGAACATCAGAACGAGTGGATACTTTTTTAAAAAAATCTGCATCTGTCTTCCAGGATCATTTCTCTGTTGAGCAAGTTCAGACTGGGATTCCATGAAGTTCACGTCCTTCCCGACATCAACCAGAAGCCCCAGGCCGAGCAGTGAGTTCTCTGTTGGGAGTTCCAGACAGAAGGGCTGGCACTGGCCCTGCAGATCCCTCTGCTTGCTGCTGCTTTCTTCCAGCCCTATTGGCTCCTGTGCTTCTTTTCACGTGGGCCTCAGGACCTTTGCACAGACAGCTGTTTCTCCACCCAGCCCCTTCTTTCTGCCTTATGCACACAGCTGGCTTCAGAAGAACACACACCTCCTTCAGCTAGCAGAGACGCCTGTCCCACCTATTCCCTGTCACAGGACTCAGGGCATATCTTCCTAAAACACCCACCTTGTGTTTGCTTGCATCCACCAAGCTCATCAGGAGTTCAGTGAGGATGGGATCCAGTCTGTCTTGCTGACATAGGGGCAGCAGCATTTGATGCTACTGGCTGAGTGGGGAAGGAGGGGAGGGTCTGGGTCACTGGACAGCTTGTGGACTTTTGCTAAATGTCAGACCTAAGTGTTAAGGGCTGGTGCCACATGTAAGCCATTCAGTGCAAATGGCAAAGTTGGATGAGTTCAATCTGAGGGGTATGTCCTTGTGTGTGGTAATCCTAGGTGTCCCCTGAGCTTCCTCCAAGTCCCTGGCTCCCCCGGAAACAGGGCCCTGCCACCCAGCCTCACTTGTATTTTCCTTCCCAGCACCAAGCGGTTTGAGGACATGATCGCACCCTTCCGCCTCAATGATGGCTTCAAGGACGAGGCCACTGTCACTGAGATGAGGAGGGACTGTCCCTGGAAGATCTCAGATGAGGAGATTAACAAGAACAGAATTAAGGTGCAAGAGAGGGAAGGGGCTCACCAGGGTTTGGGGGTCCCAGCATGTGTCCCCATCCTGGGCTTCTGGAATCCTCACTTGGCCCTACCGTACTTGCCCTGAGCAATTTCTGAGATGTTCTTGGGCTACATGAGAGGGCAGCATGAGAGAGCAGAGCCTCATCCTGTCCTCTGTGAGGAGGCTGACCCTCCTACAGTGTAAGTGGGTCTGACCATTGATGGTGTTCTTCCAGAGCTGTGTATACGGCAGGCACGAGCTCTCTTGACATTGTTTTCAGTGGTATTTGTAGTCAGAGTAAATAAAATGGCAGGGCCAGCCAGGCACCCAGGGGCAGATCTCAGTTCTCCTCTCAGTGGTCCTGAACTGGGGTCACTTGCCACCCTCCTCCAGTAGGGACATTTGTCAACTGTCTAGAGATATTTTTGGAGGTCACATCAAGGGATGTGTGTTACAGCTGTTATGTATTACATAGAGACCGGGGTCACTGCTAAATGTCCTACAAGGCACAGGGCAGCCCTCACAGCAAAGAACTGGGCTTCCAAGATGTCCACAGTGAGACAGTGAGAGTCCCAGACTGGGCTAACTCACTTTCCTTGGATTCCTTTCTCAACAGAAAGTATTTATCCACTCTCAGGTCCGGGGAGTTGACCTCATTTCTGAGGGACTCAGAGGCAGCCTTAGGTTGAGGTGTGTCCCCCAGCCAGCCCCACCCACCCTGGGACTTTGAATGTTTTCCCAGCCTGGCACCAGCTGGCTCTGTAGAAAGTACTAAATAAATAAGCAGGGTGTCTAAAGACAGCCCTCTCCAAGTCCTGCTGCTGGGGAGGCTGAGTCCTCCAGTCTTTTATACAGAGAGCCTTCCGTGTGCCAGGCCCTTTGTCTGCCACTGAACTGAGCTGTGAATTAGCTCATTTGAATTCTTCCACATCCCCTGGGGAGGACATTATTATACCCATTTTGCAGAGGTACACACTGAAGCTCAGGGAGACACTGTACCTTGCCCAGGCTCTCTGCCATGAAGCTGTGGAACTGAAGTTTCAAACCAGCAAAGAACTTTCTTCCCATTATCACGCTGATCATGTCAATAAAGTCAGGCAAGGAAATAAAAAACAACCAAACTGAAAAACAAAACAAACAAAGGAAAAGTGCATTTGGTGCTTAATTCCCATGAGGGTCCCTTTATTCCTGGGGGTGGGGAGTCAGGAATTGTTTAGGGGAATAATTCTGTATCCAGTTAAACTGGGGGTGGGGTGCTGTTAAGGAAGTAGGGGTGACTTTGACTTTCCCTGGCCCCAGTCCCTTCGGCAGGTGAGGCTGAATGAGATTCTCCTGGATTACTCTCGGGATGCTGCTCTGATCATCCTGTAAGTCATGGCGGCTGGCGGGAGGAGTGGCCTGCTGGGATGATGGTAGCTGCTCAAAGGGATCCAGGATGCTGCAGACTCAGCCTGGTGGATTCTCTTCTTGGTTTTTCGAGACAGGGTTTCTCTGTGTAGCCCTGGCTGTCCTGGAACTCACTCTGTAGACCAGGCTGGCCTCGAACTCAGAAATTACCTGCCTCTGCCTCCCAAGTGCTGGGATTAAAGGCGTGTGCCACCACGGCCCGGCTAGCCTGGTGGATTCTCAAAGGACATGGCCAGTCCAATGTCTGACTCACAGCCCTGGCCTAAACATGTTGATCTTCCTTCCTTGTTTACTTCTTTTCCTGCCAAACAGACTTGGCAGATAGAGGCAGCTTGTCATAGAAGCCAGAGTGTCTCCTAGCTTGGAAACTGTCCAACTCTCATTGGCTATTTGCCATCACCTAATGATTTGAGGGCTGAACCTGGACAAGTGGAATGGAGGCTACTTTGGCCACACTGTTCCTCTGGAACGACACCCAGTCCACGCTGCCCTCCAGTGTTGGCCAGGGCAGGGCAAGTGGACAGGAACAGTGGCAAAAAGGGTTCTCTATGTGGCTTTAATCTCTCTGGGGCCAGGAACAAGAACATGGCTAACCAAGACCCCCACATCTGTTGCTTAGGGTAACATGCAGATTTGGTTAAGATATTTCTCCTTCTTGCCGGGGGCCAAGCACTTTCTCTGCTCAGGCAGGACATCACACTGATAGGACTTCTACCACATGAGAACTTAAGCCCCTAGCCTAACATCTGGAGCTTGCTATGAATCCCTAGATGGGGCTCAAACCAGGGATCCTGCCACCTCTGCCTCTTTGGCAGTCAGCAACAAAGAACATGTCAAGAAGTGGCCTTCTTTTCAGGCATGCTATGATATAGACCTCAGGGGGTCTTTTTCTTAAAATCTTGAGGTAGCAGCAAGGAGGAAGGCCAGAGGCAGTCTTACTTGATAATAAGATGGTCGTGGACAGATGACGTGTCTGTGTAGTTTTAACACCCTTCTTTTTAGTGTGCATGAATCTAAACTGGTGCAGAAAATAATTAATCCCAGTCAGGGGCTTCTACCCTGCCTTGATTATTCAATTCCCAGATAAAAGACACATGCTGCCTTTAATTTATAATAAGCCTTTGTCAGCACTAAAGCTGGGCAGAGATCTACCCTCTATGTTGTTAGAATCTACTTTACCGTAGATAACTCTGAATTATTACTTGCTATGTTCCATCTGGGCTGCTCTTAACTGCAATTGGCCAGCCCTCATGGTCATGATTTTAAGATTCTTACCCCATGGTGTCTTCTCTTTTCCACAACTTCCTCTCTCTTTTCACGGTCTCCTCCACCCCAAGCCCTAAGCCCAAGGGATTAGAAACCCTAAATCCCGCCTAATGGCTCTTTTGCCCAGCTATTGGCTGTTGGCATCTTTATTCACCAGTCAGGGATAACTTGGGGCACGGGACAAGGTCACATAGAGACACCTATAAGCAGTCTCTGGGAGCAACCAGTATTTGGCTTAGCAAAAACAAAAACAACAACAAAACAACAACAACAAAAACGAAGTCTCAACACTAAATATGCTGGAAGACCTACAAAGTATTATCTGCTCTAGAAAGTAAATCTCTATCTGCTGATACAAGCAATACAGTAAAGGTTCTATTGTTATAATAAGCACTATGACCAAAAGCAAGTTAGGGAGGAAAAAGTTGATTTCAACTTACAAGTTCTTGTCTGTTGTCCAGGGATGTCAGGAAAGGAGCTCAAAGCAGGAACCTGGAAGCAAGAAGAATGCAGAGGCCATGGAGGAGTGCTGCTTCCTGGCTTGCTCTTCGTGGCTTGCTCACTCTGCTTTCTTATAGCACCCAGGACTACCAGCCCAGGGCTGGATGGCATTGCCCACATAGCCTTGGCCCTCCCATATCAATTAGTAATCAAGGAAATGCTCCACAAGCTTGCCCACGGGCCAGTCTGGTGAGGACATACCTCAATTGTGGTTGTCTCAAAAACTGACTTTATAGCTGGGCAATGATGCATGCTTTTAATCCCAGCACTCAGGAGGCAGAGGCAGACAGATCTCTGAGTTCAAGGCCAGCCTGGTCTACAGAGTGAGTTCTAGGACAGTTAGGACTATACAGAGAAACACTTTCTTGAAAAACAAAACAAACAAACAAAAAAACAAAAAAAACCCCTGACTCTACCTTATGTCAAGTTGACCAGAAATTAACCAGGACGAGCAGAAATGTGTGGCAAAGGCTGTTTTAGTTAGTTAGTTAGTTAGTTAGTTAGTTAGTTAGTTAGCTGTTGTGTTTGTTTTTCTGTAGAGAGGCCTCAAGCTTAGCACCATACTGGGTTTAGAATGCAGAAGACTCAAAAATAGTCCATTCCCAACCTGGTTGCCTCCTAGTCTCCATCAGCCATACCTGACATTCAATTCACAAGAAGAGACTGCTATCAAGAAGTCCCTTGAGGGTGATGGGAGAAAATGGGGTTTCCATTGCACACAGCCAGGAGTAACACATTTCCATGAGGGGACCAGTATTGTTTCTGTCAGACTGTGTAAGTGTCTCTTTGAGAAGATCAGCATGCCAAAAATGCCTGAGGCCTTCCAGCAGATGAACAGGAGAGTGACAGATGGAGTCTGAAGCCTGTGATAAGCAGGCCATCAGAGTCCTGATGCCAGCAGGGTCTGGCCCTTCAGTCTTGTCCACAGACTCATGGGGGTTCATATGGCACCAGCCAGTCATTCTGTATGGAAGTCAATGCTGCTTTATTTCTACCAACAGAGTTTGGTCAGCAGCTAAAGGTTAGACTGTGGGGACGGTGTGTGTGTGTGTATGTGTGTTGTCTTCTTGGACAGTACTCAGTCAACCAAGGTTCAGAAATCACGTCTTTAGTCCACTCAGAACTGTAACAAAATACACACTGGGTCTTTTATAAACAACAGGAACTTACTTCTTGTAGTTCTGGAAGATTCAAGATCTAATATCAAAATGTCAGCAAATATGGTATCTGGTAAAGCCAGCCATCTGGTCATAGATGAGAGTCACATGTCATTAGGAGACCCCTTGTCATTGTGTCCACACATGGCAGGACATGTCTAGAGACATTTTGTACAGAGGTTGCTAAGCTCTTGACCTTACCACCTCCCAAAGCCCCCAGCTCCTAAACCCTAAACCCATCACCCTCCAACCCAGAGGGAAGCATTTCAACTAGCCATGTATATTCAGACCACAGCAAATGGCTTATTGGCTTTGTTCTTGTGAGTTACTTTACATGTGCCCAAGGACAGAAAGACATGCAGGACCCTTAGTGATTCATGGTGTTCTGGATAGAGTGGTGGTCAGGATTTCAGACCAGTCAGCATCAAAGCACAGAGATCTGAGCTCTAGCAGTTGCCAATCCTTCCCTGGGCCACGCCAGAGGACACTAGAACCTACATGCTTTTCCTCAAGGGCTGGCTCCCTGTACTGGGCTCTCGGCAGCCAAAGGGTGGTGTCACACGCAGGTAGTTGAATTCTGCCTTGGAACACCCTCCGGTGGGGCTTACAGCATTGAAAAAGTCAAGACTGTGAAACCAAGGCATTAAGCCAGATGTGGACCTCTGAGGTAAGCCAGATGTGGACCTCTGAGGTAGGGCCCTTCTGGGGATCCATGACACCCATTGTTGAGCATCTCCCAGGGTCTGCAGGAGGTCATGTTTTCCTACTGAGAAAGTGCTGAGGGAAGGGGTTTGTTCCATCAGCACCTCCCAGAGAATGTTCCTAAAGCAAAGGTTGGGCCCAGGGTGTGGCCTCAGTCAAGAGAGTGGAGGTGGCTCTGAGACATCTAACTGTCTGGGGACTCTGAGGTGTGAACTGTCCAGGGTGCATGGGTGGGACAAGCGGCAGCTTTCATAGTACGGTCTCTCTTCAAAGAAACACACTGTAATTATGACCTGCTGTTAACTGACTGTGTACCCTTGGCCAGGAACGCCATGTCTCTTTAGCCTTGATTTCCCTAATGACTCCTAAAGCAGGTTCAGGGTTCTTTTTCATCACACTTCGATCTCAAGTTCACTTGCTATAAAATGAATCCATCTCTGGCAGAGGGGGAGGGGGATGACACAGGACAAGAGGAGATTTTACCTGAGTGGCATCTCTCACCCCACTTTCTTCTCTCCCCTCAAAGTTCAGGAAAAGTCAAAAGCTCACCAACTAGTCTTGCGGGATTAGCTGAGAGCAACAATGGTGTGTCTGGTCACCGGGGAGGTGACACCTGCACACGCCCCACCCTAGCCAGCTGACACCCAATGGGGTCCCAGCTCTTGGGCCAACTCCACAGAGCAGCTGTGTGTGTGTGTGTGTCCCAACCCTCCCAAGTTGGAGACCAGCCCAGATTTCTCAGGATGTAGTCAAGGTCAGCCTCATTAGACTTGGAAACCTGGAAAATGCAAATTCTAGTCTCTTCCAGAATGGGGCTAGGAGGGGCTCAAGACTCCTGTCCCCAGAGGAAAACAAACGAGGAGCACTCCTCACTGGACCAGGTAAAATGGATGTCTAGTCTAGCTCCAGCTTGCAGCAGAGCCTGGCTTTGTCTGTCTCCTACTCAGTGGCTTATCTGATGACCCACCCCCATACCTCCACCCATGTGTGAGCACAGCTACACCTGCACAGGTGTTGAGCTGGCACTGCACAGGTATTATCCCCACCCCACAGGCAGGTTAAGAGCCTGCCTGTTCCTGTGGGGATCAAGGTACTCCTTTTCTCAGTAAGGATTTCCTCCACATTGCCAAAGAGTAATTCATAAAGGCATCCTTACCACAGTGCCCATGCTAAGGAAGATACTGCAAGCATGGGAACTGCTTTAAGGATCATAACTAAACTGTGTTCCTTGAGACAAGGACACTGTCACAGGAGTTGGATCCTCTACTCAGGGCCTTCCAGATGGGGAGTGGACTGGCACTCAGCCTGGATTGGTTCCGTTCAGGGACTTCTGAATCTAGCATTCACCCAACATTGCCTTGCAACTTTGAACAGGACTTGTTTTGTTCTCAGCTTTGTTCTAAAGATCAGTGGTTTAAGGAAAGCACATCCTGTTGGCAGGAAGAAGCATGTCATTGGCTAATGCTAGAGCGAGTTAAAGGTGCTCTTCCTGGGATGAGGCCACAGGCTCCGCTGAGGGAGGGAACTTCATGCTGAAGCTTGCTGTGGGAACTGTGGGTGTCTTCTGGCTCTGAACAGGCAGGCACCTGTGCCCCTGTGGCCTTTAAAATTGGTGAACTCAGTTCCCAAAATACTGAAGCATTTCCCAGATGGCAGAGCCTTCCACATCAGGAGTGCCTGAAAATCTAAACTCTGCCTTTCTCCTCTCTTGTGCCATTTCCATGGAAGATCACTAACCACTTTCAGATGACGATGACAGTTGCTTAGTGACATAGACATCCTTGTTCCCACCCACCTTCCCTGCTCTTTGGGACCTTATTTTCTAAAAATAGGGCAATGCCTGATGTTCTGACCCTGAATTTTAGTTAGTGGTCACAGGCATGGTGAGATTGTAGCAAGCAGATCCAGCAAGTAGAAAGATCTAGAAACCTGGTTTGAGACCCATCTCTACCGCCTGTACTCTGTATGTGTCCACAGACAGCCAACAAGGGCAGTACCTCTGTGAGTACTCTATTTAAAGAACTCCGAGGCTCAGTGCCAGTGAGGCACTTTGCCAAAGCCACCAAGTTGAGGACATTGCAATGCCAGCACTCGGGCAATGTCTATGGGGTCAGATTCTGAACTCTGAACCCTAGTTCAAATCTGCCTGGCTAGCTGCTCCAACTGGCCAAGTTCAGTTGGGGCACTGTCCACTGCTGGTCTGTATTAGAGCTCAGATGGAGGAATTGTCAAGGGTACAATCCCTTACAGTGCCGTGTAAGCACGGGTATCCCAAATTCATGAACCATTGCTGAATCTGTGGGATGCTATATATCCCAGAACCCTAGACACTGGGACATGGTCCCAATGCATCTTTAGAATTCTTAAAATGGTAGAAAAGTCACTTGCTTATCTAAACAGCTAAACATGACTGAACAGCATTCTAGGATATACTATTACCTGGATGTTGTTTTGCAGCTGGGACAAGAGGCCCCCGAGAAACCATGCTGGAATCTTCCCTGACATCCTTCATGGGGCAGGGGGCGGGACAAGGACATAAGGACATGCAGCCACATCACAGGAGCATGTCACATTGTGGCTTTGGGAAGGTGTATGGATGGAAAGGCAAGCCTGGCATGGTGCTAGTGACCTGGTGGGGTGACCTCAGCCACTCAGCATATATGTTTTGAGTCTGTCTGTCTCAGAATGTATTTATGCACAGAGGGAAGGGCCACACAAAACTCAGCAGATGGATGAACACATAATCCAATGAGGGAGACAGACAGCACATAAACACAACTAATGATGCCTTTAAGATTGTGGAGGGCTGTGAGAACAGTCAACTGGGAATTGGATGGAAAGGTGTGGTCAATCAGAGGAGCTGTCCGCAAGCAGCTGGATGCCCTCAAGCCTGGATGATTCAAAGATTCAATCAGAGCTGGGTATGATGGTTTGCCAAGTCCAAAGGTCTCAAGACAGGAGCAATTTACTACCATGACTCTTCAGGAATGATTAAGGCTGAGTGAGGTCGGAAGGTATGTGAGTTAGGGTTTCATTCCTGTGACGAGACACCATGGCCAAGGCAACTCTTATAAAGGAAAACTGGGGTTATAAAGTTTAACTGGGGCTGGCCTACAGTGTCAGGTTTTAGTCCAATATCATCACAATGGGAAGCATGGCAGCATGCAGGCAGACATGGTGCTGGAGAAGGGGCTGAGAGTTCTACATCTTGATCTGAAGGCAGCAGGAGTCTGTGTCCCTGGGCAGTGCTTGAGCCTGGGAGACCTCAAAGCCCCTCCTCCAGTGTCACACATCCTCCAACAAGGCCACACCTACTCTAGTTAGGACACACCTCCTAAACGTGTCACTCATTTTGGGCCAAGCATTCAAACACTTGAGTCTCTAGGGGACAAACCTATGCAAATCACCAGAGAAGGGTTTCAGGGGACTGGGTCATAAGGGAATGTACAGCCATAGGTCTGCTTAAAAATACTTTGTGACTGAAGATGCTGTTTGAGGAACTGTGAAAGACAGCAGGGAGGTCTTTTTTGCAGGGAGGTCTTAAGGTGAGTGGAAAGGAGTGGTGAGCAAGCAGGAAACAGAAATACTCTTCAGAAAACAAGCCCTGTACTGGGCTGTGTGGGAAAGCCCTGGATAATTCCTCTGCTCCTGCTCTTCCTCCTACAGCACCTTGCCCATTGGAAGGAAGGGGAAGTGCCCCAGTTCACTGTACATGGCCTGGCTGGAGACCCTGTCCCAGGACCTCAGACCTCCAGTCCTCCTTATCCGAGGCAACCAGGAGAACGTGCTCACCTTTTACTGCCAGTGATGCCCGGTGTGGTGGTTCCTGCCCAAGGCTGAGGGCTTGAGATGGAGTCAAAACTCACCCTCTCCAGCTGGAGAAGAGGCTTCAAGTTCTGCTCTATCATACCATGTACCAGTGTCTCGGCAGAAGATGGTGTTTCCAAGCTGGCTGAACCCCACCAGACACACTTTTTGGACCTTGAAGTTACATGGAAAAAGTCTCTGGAAGATTCTCTCTCTTTTAAAAAGCTTTTATTTGTCTTGATGACCAAAGTATTAGTCATTGATTCAGTCTTTAACTTGTATACAAATTGAGTCCCAGCACTGGGTGCACAACTTGGCAGTCTCTCTTGGGACCCTCCCTGCACCCATCCCCAAAGATGTCTTAGAGCAGGAGCCTATCCTGAGGACTCACGCAGAGTTCTGATGACCACAGGGTCCTCTGAGCTGCACAGCCACACACATTTCTTCAGCCCTAACTCCTGTTGCTTCTCAGTGATGGCTCCGGGGTGGTCTTACTGATTCTTTACACGAGGGTCCTCTAGGTACTTTGATTACAAATTCTATGGTTTTCCCGGAGACTCAGAACACACAGAACAATGGCAGGGAAGCATCACAAAATGGTACTTACTCTAGAGGGTGCCTTCCAGTATTTTCTGTTCTGCTTCTCTCTCTTTCTCTCTTCCTCTTTCCTCTCCCTCCCTCCTACCCTCCTTCCTTCTTTCTGACAGAGTCCTGTATAGTCCAGGCTGGCCTTGAACTTGCTCTATAGCCAAGAATAGCTTCGAACTGCTGATACTCCCCCACCCCCAGCTTCTACTACAGAGCACCGAGATTCCAGGCACATGCCAGTATACCGGCATGTTTTCTGTGGTGCTAGGGATCAAACCTATGGGTTTATGGGTACCAGCAACTATGCTAACTATGCTCCTTGCCCAGTCTCTATTCTGCTTCTTTTTACGTTGATTGCAACCTACTAAGTGATTTTCAGACCCACTCACGTGCAGCGACCCAAGTTTTGAAAAACAGGTTTAATGGTTTGTGTGTAGGGTTTGTTGCTGGTTAGTTTTCTTGTTGTTCAGGAATTTTGTTTTGTCAACTTGGCAAGAGCTAGGGCTATCTAAGCAGAAGGAACTTCAATTGACAAAATGCCTCCCTCTGATTGGCCTGTAACGATTGATGGGGGGGCGGGCTAGCCCACTTTGTTGCTGTGCCACCATGTGCAGGTGGCCCTGGAGTGTATAAGAAAACAGGCTGAGCAAACCACAGGAGCAAACCAGTAAGTGTTCCTCCGTGGCTTCTGCTTTAGTTCCTGCCTAGAGTTCCTTCCCTGACTTCTCTTCATTATGAACTGTAAACCCTAAGATGAAATAAACCCCTTTCTCCCCAAGTTGCTTCTGGTTCTGATGTTTACTGCAGTAATAGAAACCCTGACTAAGCCTGGGCACCGCTGAGCATCACAACCATATCCCCTCTGTCGCTCAGGAAAGCAAAGGAAACCAGCAAAGCTGGAGGGAGGGAGGGAGGGAGAGAGAGAGAGAGACAGAGAGAGAGAGAGAGAGAGAGAGAGAGAGACAGAGAGAGAGAGAGAGAGAGAGAGAGAGAGAGAGAGAGAGAGAGAGAGAGAGAGAGAGAGAGAGAAAGAACCTGATACGGGGAGGGTTGAAAAAGAAGACGCACAAGAAGATGCAAGGTTCTCGGAACCGAGGGACAGGTTGTTACACTGTGGGGCTGGAAGAATGGAGAGCAGTGATTTTAAAAGCAGAGAAGGTAAAGAAGATGCCAAGATAGGCAAAGGAAGAAAGGAGGAAACAGATTCTACACAGCCCAGGACTGGAAGGATCCTCCAACCCAGATGAAAGAGAGCAGGTTAGCAGATGGTCAAGTGCATCCGGGTGAGGTAAAGTGGTGGAAGGAGCTGGGTGTGTGATAAAAGGACTTGCTGAGCAAAATGGGAGTCTGGCAGAGCTTAGCAGGGGTCTGTGCTTTGCTGTCACGAGACCCTGCACCCAATTCCCAGCTCTATAGAAAGTCCTGTCTGCACTAGCCAGTGTTGACTTTTCTGGAAATACATAACAATTTCCTGGCAAATGGTGTCCTCCTTCAGATACCAAAGAGTCCTTGGCTTGAGATTTTATTTTGGCTTTGGGTATTTAAATAAAATTTTTTCTAATGTTAAATACGTTTGTGCTGGCTAGTTTCATGTCAACTTGACACAAGCTAGAGTCATCTGAAAGGAGGGAACCTCAACTGAAAAAACGCCATCACAAGATCCAGCTGTGGGGCATTTTCTTAATTAATAAGGGATGGGAGAGGGCCCAGTCCATTGTGGCTGGTGACATCCCTTGGCTGGTGGTCCTGGGAAAGCAGGCTGAGCAAGCCAGTAAGCATCACCCCTCCATGGCCTCTGCATCAGCTCCTGCCTCCTGGTTCCTGCCCTGCTTCAGTTCCTGTCCTGACTTCCCTCAGTGACTACAAAATGGAAGTGGAAGCCAAATAAATCTTTTCCTCCCCAACTTGCTTTTGGTCATGGTGTTTATATCACAGCGATTATAAACCCCAACTAAGACAACGTTCGACAATAATAAAAATTCTATTTTTAAAAGAAAAAAACATTAAAAATATTGATTGATTGATTGATTGGGAGGTTTTACTGAACAGGCTAGGCTGGGCTTAGGACTTTGAATTCTCCAGTCTCACCTTCCTAAATGCTAGGATTATAGGTGTGGGCCACCTGCTTTCTCTCACTCCAAAAAAGCTTTGGGTTAACATCCAGACCCAAAAGCAGGACAAAGAACTTATTTGCTTAGGAACTCACCATTTTTCAACTATGAGAGGTGATTTTAAAAAAATGAGCTGTTGTTTTGCTTTTTGGGTTTGTTGTTTTGTTTTCTTCTCACCTGGATGGAACTTTTCTCTTGGTCCCTGAGGTCAGACAGTCACTTTGCTTAGAAATATTTACAGCTGTTTTTTTTTTCCCCCTCTTACTACATTTGCAGTCAGTTCCTTGGGGAGCACATTCTCCTCAGCCCCCTGATGCTACCCAGCTTTTGTTTTGGGATCTTACCTCAACTGAAAGGGAGACTGAGAACAAACTCAAATCTGAGTTTCTGACACTCTCCATTGTGTGACTTCAGATTCACTCCCTTAATCTCTCCGCTTACAAAATGGGAGAACCGGGCCACAGTAGGTGTCCCCAGACAGTTCGCCAGCCAGTGAGTGTGGCTTGGCCCACCATGGCTGACCAAATAGTTTCTTTAGCAGGGATGGGCAGGTGGGGGCAGGGTAGACTTCCTCCCCATTTCCTCTCCATGCCCCCCTTCCTGGTCCCCTGCTGTAGGAGCTTTAGGTCAGGTCTCTAAGGCACTCCATTCCCCCATTAGTCAGCAGAAGGAGAAGAGAGGCCAGTGCCCACTACAGTGTTCTTTCTGTCTTTGGCTAACGTTATTACATTACAAAACAATTTTAATTTTTACTTTTAATTATGTGTATGTATGTATGTCTCTGTATGGGTATGTACATAGGGGTGCAGATGTCATCCGAGACTAGAGGTGAAGAATCCCCTGGAGCTGGAGTTCCAGCCTGTTCTAAACTAACTGCCTCCTATAATTGTTGGGAACCAAACTTGGGTCCTCTGGAAGAGCGGATACCTGTTCTTAACTACTGAACCAGCCCCCCAGGCTCCACTTTACTACACTTTACAGCCAGGAGGTGGTGTTTCTGATCGGTGCTTTAGTCTTGATGCTCCCACAGGGAGGCAGTGCACAGGGGTGATGCCAGCTCTAGCCACTGTTGAAGGAGGTTTCACTTAGCTCCCCTGAGGGCACTGCTCCAGTAAGTAGCTCTTATTTCCCCCTTGGCCTTTCAGCCTCCAGAGTTACCTGTACCTTCTTTCAGCTCCCAGATAGATTTCTTGTGGCTTTGAAGTAATTGAGTACAGTCTGCTCTCTGCCCTGTAGCTCTCTGTTGGTGCTACATCTGGGCCTCAGCAACCCAGAGAGAGTCCTACTCAGAACTGAATCCCCTTCAAGTACTTGCCTGGCCTCTCCAGTGTGGTCAGGTTGAGGTGGGTTTCGCATGAAATGAGACCTGATGGAATATTCTAGAAGAACCACCTGGCTGAGAAAGCCCTCAAGCATATACAAAGCAGGCAGAGTGGCTTCACATGGGTCAGGGAATCAGCAGACAAGGCTTCAAGAATCTTTACAGAACAAGAAACCCAGCCACTGCCTGGATTGGTAATAACTCAGTTTGTGGGAAGTTTAGTCTTGTGACTGAAGACACAAGTGCCTCGGAAGGACCTGCTTCCCTAAACACACAGTATCAGTTCACTTTCTGAAGACACTTGAGGAGAGTCACTGGCTGGGAGGCCTGCAAATGGAAGTCGTCTGGGTACACACAAGACGGTGGCTAGTGGCAAAAGCAAGCACTTCTGTGAGTTACAAAGAAAAATGTTTCAGTAGCAAAAGATTCGGGAACTCTTGGTAACAAATCCAGGCGAGTCCCTGTGGAGAATATGGCATCGGAAAGAGGCTTGGAGAGTTTGTGTGGTGGTGTTAAACCCACCAATCAAGTATAAGACCACAGCCGGGCAGTGGTGGCGCACGCCTTTAATCCCAGCACTTGGGAGGCAGAGGCAGGCGGATTTCTGAGTTCGAGGCCAGCCTGGTCTACAGAGTGAGTTCCAGGACACCCAGAGCTACACAGAGAAACCCTGTCTTGAAAAACAAAAACAAAAAAAACAAACAAAGACAAAAAAAAAAAAAAAGAAGAAGACCACTACTACTGGTTTTGAGCCAAATTTGAAGCAAGGTTTAGGTGAATACTGGCCATGTTAATACACTCTGGCCAGGACCATTCTAGGGCTCTCAGAAAGTGGGCACCAATCACATTTAGCAGAAGCTTATAAAGGCACGCCCATAAGGCTGACATACTTCCCGTGAGGTCCAATCAGGGGCAAGCATATGTCCTGACTTATTTCCTGCCTACATATCTTTCAATTACCTGTAATCAAGCACATGAGGTACAGTTGGGTCAAACAAACTTGTTTAGGGAAGTGAAAACATGTGACTTATAATCTTCCATAAACATTGGCCTCCAGTATTTCAGAAACTATATCTGTCCTTGGGCAAGAGGCTTACAAGTTATAGACATTTTTGTTTATGACTCTCTTAGGCACAATGATTAAAACTTAAAATATAACTTTAGATCTCACAGAGCCCATTCTATATCTCCAGCTCTTAGGAGGCTGAGGCAGGAGAATTGCCCCTCTCTAAAAAAAGCCTTGAAGGATGGGTGTAGTGGGTTTAGCCTAAGGTTGCTTGCATTCTGATGTTAATTTGGGTCCCCCAAACTGCTTCCATAGTATTTGCGCATAGCTTTTGGGAACCTGCTCCCAGTTGGTTCTGATTAGTAAATAAAGATGCCAGCAGCCAGTGTCTGGGCAGGGCAAACTGAGACAGGACTTGAGAACTCCTGGGCTTGGGACTGGGGAGGAGGAGGAAGGAAGAGAGTGAGGAGGAGATCCGCCATCCCTCAGAAGAGTGCTGGACAGAGAAGCATAGCCGCCATGTGAAGGAGCCAGGAAAGGTCGCCCAAGAGGGCTGCCCAACTGAGTCCAGGGTAGCCAAGATAGAATATACTCAGGATTATTGGCGGGAGGTGGATTAACTGTGTGAAGTTTAGACAGTTGGCCCAGGTATTGTGCTGCTTAAGGTGAACCCGCCACTGGGATTTATTCATTATTAAATTCAACAGATAGGTAAGATTCAACAGGAGAAAGGAGAAGCAAGAGCTGGGGTGGGAGAAACACGCTAGCAGGAGAAGGAGCTTGAGCAAGGGCCAGCAAAAGAGCAACTCTAGATATGCTGGAAGAACCAGAATCAGCCAGTTTCCCTAGAGTGTGAGAAATGTGCACCTAGGCCAGTAAAAATGGCGGGGCCACCCATATAGACCCCAGGTATAATGCTGGCAAGCAACTGGGCATGGCAATGCATGCCTGTCATCTTAGGAGAGGCTGAGACAAGTTTGTGAGTTCAAGGTCAGCCTGAGATATGTAGAAGACCCTGTTTTAAACTATACAAGGTGGTAGAGGGTGGGCTTCCAGAAAACCCAGAGGAGCTCAGTACTGAAGGTGAGAGAGGGCAGATCCAGGCTTCAGGAAGTATGTTAACCAGGTGAAGGAAAACCAGGAGGACCCAGCGGGAAGTCGAATGGAATCTCAAAGCAGACAAAGCTCAACATTCTAAGCAAGGTGGGTGGAAGAGAGAAGAGGAAGGATGCAGACCAGGGTAGGAAGAAATGAAAGTGGGAATGGCCTGGATGCATGCATGAATGGACAGGGTCCCTGATGCTGAGCTGGGGCAGTTCTAAGAATAAAGGGCATTGGGACCCTGGGGTCAGGGTGTTAAGGCCTAGATAAAATGCTAAGGCCTAGGTAACTGTTACCTGGCTAACATCCCATTATAAGGGAAATTCCTCATATGTTTCTCCTGTTACTAGGAAACTTTCTAATGCCAAGTTAATTAAATATTCTGTTATGTTCTGTGCCCTTAGAAACCAATCACGATAGAAGTCAGTAGTACTGCTTTGTATAGTTACTTACAATAAGCTTGGACCCAAATCAACCACCGAACAGCACTTCCTGCACCTGTGTATGAGCTTTTATGGTATTTGCTTTTATAAGCTGCCCCTAGGATGGACCCCAACATAAGAGAGACACATACACCAATACAGGAAATTATTTGGAATCAGATTCTGTTTTGAGTAGTAGTGAAGTAAAATTTAAGTTCCCAAGACCTCCCTGGGAACTGATATCCTACTTGGCAGAAAAAGACATGTACTTGGGTAACTGACATCCTGGTTGGCAAGTTAAGACATGAATGTTACAAGACAAGTCCCATCCTGGTTGGCAAGTTAAGACATGAATGCTAGACAAGGCAAGTCCCCTGCCACAGTTGAATACCCCAACCAATGGGAACAGAATAAATGTACAACAAACGTGTACAAACGTGCTCCTAAGGAAATCCTCTATTCCTAGTTGGTGGAACAACTTGGCACAGATATTTGTAGATCTCAGGCTTAAAAAGCCCTATAACGCCTTAACTCAGGGTCACGTTTCAGTCCCCAAACCTGGATCATGGCCCTGATCCATCAGTCCTGGGGTGTATGCTCAATGAACTATTCGTGTCTGACTGAGATTAGTGTTCTTGTGGTTTGTGAGGGAATTCCTCACCCCAACACAGGGAATAGACTTAATGTTGTGGAAAGAGAAAAGACAGATTTGGCTGTACTGTTGTATTGGTTACTTTTTTTTCAGTGATGTAACAAAATATCAGAAAAAAGCAACTAAGGAAGACTTTTGGCTCTTCATCTGATTGGCTAGTCCATCGTGGCCAGGAGGTGTACTCTTAAGAGCCCGAGGCAGTGGCTCAGGGAGCAGAGGGAGATAAACGTGGTACCCGGCTTGCTTTACTCCTCTTAGTCAACCTGGGAGCCTATCCTACCCAGGGAAGGAGGACGCTGCTCACATCCCAAGTGAGTCTTCCTACTTCAGTTAAACTTCTCTGGAAACATCATCACAGACCTGCCCGGAGCTTTGTCTCTTAGGTAATTCTTAATCACATCAAGTGGATGGTCAAGATAAACTATCCCAGATATTTTATGTGTTAGCATAAACACATCCATCAGAACTGTGATCCAGGAGCTCTGGCAGAACATTTCACCACTGGCTGGAAGCCCTTGGAAACCATGAGCTGAAGGATTCCCGAGAGATACACTCATGATCAGAATACAGAAAGCATAGCCAGGAACCGTAAGCCACATTTTAAATGAGATAAAAAGAGAGCGCAGGGAACAGAGAGCAAATGCCAGAGCTTGGGAAGGCTCCTTTTAGCAGGCAGGAGGAACAGAAGGCAGCCATCAGTGGAGCTTTCCAAAGAACATTAGAGGGACTGGAGACTTCCCTCAGGGGTTAAGAGCACTTGCTGCTTTTCCAAAGGAGAAAAGCACCCACATAGTGGCTCACAACTGCCTGTAACTCCAGTTTCAGAAGATCTGACAAACCAGGCATGCACATGATACACACACACACACACACACATACACACACACGCACGCACGCACGCACTCATGCATACCTAATTTTTTTTTTTTTCAAGACAGGGTTCCTGTTTATGCCTGACTGTCCTAGAACTCTCTCTGTAGCCCAGGCTGGCCTTGAACTCAGAGATCTTCCTTCCTCTGCCTTCCCGGTGCTGGCATTAAAGGCGTGTACCACCACTGCCCAGCTACATATCTAAACATTTAAAATGATTAATTTAAAAAAATTAAATTAAACAAACAAACAAAGAGCGCTGCTGGTGGGACGGGGAGGCAGGTGATTCAGGAGGCTCTAAAGAAGCCGCTGAAGGACTGGGGAGACTCACACCATAGCTGCCTGGCTGAAGCCACAGGCTGCACTGCTGCTTCCTTGGTGCCCTACAGAGAATGGTTTGGGAGATGACAGGCGGGGAGAGGACTGAGGAACTGAAGTGCCTGTCCTTCTATCCCTGCTGTGCCAGCTCTGTGGCTGGAGCAGTCACTCTGGTCTTCACATTACCTTCTTATGTGGTGTGAAGGTGTAGAAGCTACGTCCAGTTCTTCCCCTCAGGCCTATACTTCGTGAAGTAAGATTCAGAATAAAAAAAATAGATTTAAAAAATACCTTGCCATATAGCTAGGCTCTTCTTTGACTAGGTCATAATTTAATATGCCCCATTTATTCTGGTCTACATTCTGCCACGTGGCTGGGTACCTGTGCTCAGGTACCATCATCACTCTGTCTCATCTTCCCGGAAGAATCTCCCACACCTCAATCTATCCCAGAATCCTCTCTGCCTCCCGGATGTCCCATCTCCTATTCTACCCTTTCCTATAGGCCATAGGTTTTTAAATTGACAGGCGATGCATCCATACAATACACAGAGATCCTTTCTACATTCAGGAGCCCTGTCAAGGCTAGGTCCCTCCAGACCGTCCTGGCTCAATTTTAACTTTGAACTGCGCGCACTTAACCTCTGCCTTTCCCAAAGTTGCATTTTGGGTTTATTATTCCTCTCTCTTCCTGAATGGAGGCCCCATCTCCTCTGCTGCTTCCTTGCCTCTTGAATCCTTCTCTTCTGACTTAATCAGCAGCATCCAACGTCTTCTACTCACCTCCAGTCTGGAATGGAGAACTGTAATTTAAGGTCCATTCCCATGTTGCCCCAGACTGTCCCAGCCCCCTTGCAGTTGGGTAGAGCCAGCCTACTCAGGTAATAGACTTTAGAAAAAGCACACTACTGCTGGGCTGCAGTATCGGAAGTGGAGAGTACAGCTCCCCAGCTCTCCCCCATTATCAGTGAACAGGAAGCTGCCGGTTAAAGTTAGATTTACAGAGAGCAGCTTTGATCATGGAGTCCGAAGGGGCCTGAAGTGCTGCCTGACCAACATCAAAATATTTGGAAAAGACTAATACATGTTTTGCAGACCACAAACACTTGGTGGGTCATTTGTTACTGCAGCATAGCCTGCCACCATCCTGACTAATATACTCCCTAAGATGGTGGCAATCAGACACTTCCCGTGAAGGGAGACTCCTTTGATTTTCTAACTCAGCTTCTCCAATCTCTCCGTTGTCGGCTTACTTGAATATAAAGTTGTATCCATGTCTTCCGTTATTCTTTTCTTTCCACACTTTCGTTTCATCACAGGTAGATAATCACTAAACATCCGTGCAGTGAATGAATGAAGAATGAGTGGATTACACTTGAAGGGGTGGGGAAAGATGCCAGCAGAATAAAGGTCAACAGAGCAGTGCATTGTGGGAGCAAGTGACAAGGTAGGCACCTAGAAAAGAATCCTGGACCTCAATAGGTCACTCCTGTAGAAGGGTAAACCTTCAGAAAAAGAGACACAGCACCAGCTGAGAGGCAGCAAAAGGGAGTCAGGTGTGTGTGTGTGTGTGTGTGTGTGTGTGTGTGTAGCTTCCTTAGAGGGGACTGTTCAAGGGTCTTTTCTTGGAGGAAAGCATAATTGGTTAGGGTTGAGAGGTTTAGGGTAATAGTTCAAATCTACTAGCCAGCTTTCATCACTATGACAAAATGTCTGAGACAATGAACTTATAAAGAAGAAAGATCTGTTTTCATTCTTGGTTTTAGAGATCCCAGTCCATGGTCACTTGGTTGCATTGCTTCTGGGCTTGTGGTGAAATAGAACATGGTGAAGATTGTAGAGTATGGCAAAGCTGGGAAGCAGAGAAGACTGACCAGAGGGTCACAGGTCCAGTGACCCCACTTCCTCCCACCAGGCCCCACATCCTAAAAGTGATGATTGCACCACTCATCAATAGCACAATAGGTTATGACCAAGTTTCTCTTGTATTCGACTTTTGAGGGACATTTACAACCCAAACCATAACAGCAAGGTACAGAAGGAAAGACTCTGAGCCTGTTCACAAAGACCCAGACCCAGGGTTAATTCCTATAGACTGACTAGCTACCATGTACCTGAGAAGAAAAAATCCTGCCCTGACCAGACCAGCAATGAAAGACATAGAGTAGCAGGCAAAGGGATTTGCTTTGGACAGATAGACAGGAGGGAGAGTCTGGGGTTGAGCGGGAGATTTGAGACCTAAACATTGGAGACATTCTGGAAGGTTCCATCATTTTAACAAGAACGGCATTTAAGCTCTTTCTGTGTCTCTAGTCCTTGCTGAAGTACTGGGTCTAGTGTGAAACTAGTTTCAGGAACATAATAGACTCTTCCTTGTTTACTTGAGGTTCTAACACCACAGATGCTAAGCATGTGTCCTCTCACTGGGCTCCAGCCCCAGCTGGAAATGGGACTTTTGCTGGGGTAGAGGTGGGTGGGGGAGAAAGAAACCAGCAAGCAAACATTTCAAATACATGGCTTCTTTCTCTCTCCCTCCCTCCCTCTGTGCATGTGTGCGTGCGTGCGTGTGTGTATGTATGTGTGTGTGTGTAGAGTGTTGCTCTGTTTTTCAGAGACAGGGTTTCTCTGTGTAGCCCTGGTTGTTCTGGAACTCACTCTGTAGATCAGGCTGGCCTTGAACTCACAAAGATCCACCTGCCTCTGCCTCCTGAGTGCTGAAATTAAAGGCCTGCACTACCACTGTCCAACTTTGTTTCAGTCTCTTCAAAGTAAAATGACGAAAGGCAATCGAGTATTTAGCCCAGGGGTGGGTGGGAGGCTGCTCCAGGATGAATGTTTAACTTCTGTGGTTACCTGGGGCTGGTGTTCGGTTGTGATTGTTCCCTGGATGCTGACTGAAGTCCACGTGACTCTTACACACATCCTGAAGCCAAACCAAACAAACTGGAACAGCCAGGAAGACCCATAAGCCTGGACCTGGACATTCCTGCAGCCTGAGCTGGGCCAGCTGCTGTTCTGAGGGACAGTCTGATCAGCCAGCCCTACTACCCACTACTCCCCTACAGTCCAGTCCCCGGGTGGGGGGGGGGGGGAGTGGGACAGGGGCGGGGAATCTATAAGCATTTGCTGCAGCTGTTCTTTGTTTTCTTCTCTCCCCTGGAAAGGCTGGGAACTCAGATGCAACAGAACAGCAACGACAACAGTACTACATTTCCACTGTGTCCCCGTGGACCCAGCACCTGGCCCCTCCTCAAGAGCTCCAGAGCACCAACGGTTTCATCACCCTTTCAAAGTAGTTCTGGATGGGTAAGGAAGTCACTCCCTGGTAACCACTGATCTGCTCTGTCTCTGTGGATTTGCCTATTCTGAATATTTCAAATCGATAGTCATAAGCTGGGCCCTTCTGTGCCTTGTTTCTTTCTCTTGATCCACTGTTTCCAAGGCTCGCCCACATCACCAGGGGTTCACACTTGACACCTCTTGATGGCTGGGAAGGATTCTCTAGTGTTCCCCGCCCCTCCCCACCCCCCACCACGTTTTACTCATTTTTGAGTTGACATATACCCAGGTTGTTTTCGCTTTGGGAGCTGATGTAAATCACGCTGTGATGAATATCCATACGCAATTTGTTTTCATTTTCTCTTCTTAAACTGTTTTCAGTTGTTTTTGATGTAACCCTAAGAGTGAAATTGCTAGGTCAGAGGGTAAGATTATGTTTCACTTAAAGCGAAATCTGGGTACATTTTTAAACAATGTCAGAGTGGAGGGGTTTTTTTTGGGAGGAGGGGGCTTAGGATGTGTGTGTGTATTCTTTTATGTGTAGGTGTGTGTGTGGGTGTGCGTGTGCGTGTGCATGTGCGTGTGTTTGTGTAGGCCAGAGGTCAACAGGGAGATGAGTCCCACAAGTCCTCTCCCTCTTTAGAAATAACATGATGATGATGAAGATGATGATGATGATGATGAAGAAGATGATGAAGATGATGATGACTGCCCGCATGCAGGGCAGGCAGTGCACAGAGGCGTTTGTGAACTGATGCATATGAGTCCTGGGATCTGAACTCCGGTGCTCATGATAGACCAACAAGTCCCCTTAACCACCAAGCCATCCTTCCTTTCTCTCAAACGGAACCGATGCCTAGCACTGGCCACAGTTAGGAGGAGGATCTGACTCCAGAGCAGCTTCTGGTAAGGCAAGAAAGTTGCTCTGGTTATCGTGGGCAGATGGCTTCGGAGAGATGGATTTCAAGAATGGGGAACATGACACGGGGAACCTTACACGCTCTTCTTGGCGACAAAGATGCTTTTGCATATGGTTCTGCTGACCTCAGAAATGACCATAAATGGCGCAGTTTTTGGTGCTTTGATTATTTAGGGGATTTCTAGAAACCAAATAAAAACAAGAGTTCCAAAAATGAAATGCAGAAGTTCCACCAGGCCTGTGACACCGGACGGGTTGAAATAAAACATGCGCATGCTCAGTCATCTTCCTCCGGGTTTGTGAAGACTTCTTCTGAGTCTCAGACCTGACTGTGCCCCCGGAGTTCCTTAGCGCTTCCCATGCGTGTTCAGAGTGTAAACTAGATTAGGTCTCAGCACAGACAGAGCATCAATAGCAGGGCCCACATGGTCGAATCCACTGGTCACAGCCCTTTCATTTGCAGATACTGTCTAAAAATGTGGATTTCTCATCAGCTTGATGACTTTCTTTCCTTGATCCACTTGAAGTCCGGTGTCTGAGAGGCACAGAAACCAACCAGTGATGGCCGAGAGGAGTGGCAGAAGCCAGGAGGTTGACTGGAAAGAGAGGCTGAGGAGGGCGAGGCAGGGTTGGGGCGGGGGTGGGGGAGAGGAATGTTCTGTGCTACGGGACCCGTATGCGTTACATAGGCAAATACAGTGGCCAAGATATACATCCATCACAACTCAGACCTAGTTAAGCACCCAGTTTAAAAGAGCTGCTAGGATTCTCGGAGCTTCCGTTTGCCTAGCTGTAGGGTGGAGACGGTAACGCCATATGCTCTAAGGCAGTGCTGGGCGATTGAAGGACGCGGCCCTGCATGCTCCCTGAGGCTGCGCTATGTTGCTAACCCTTGTGTGTGGCGGCTGTTATCCTTACAATTTCTATGCAAAAAGCAGTCTTCACTAATCTAAGCCCTTGTTCCTCCTGCCTTGGTTTTGCAGGGCCTCCCCTCCCCCCAGGGTGTCATTTCAGCTGATTGCTGAACTGTAGCTCTTCTTCCATTGGTGAGTAGCATGATCCAGCCTCAAGTCTGTCCCTCTCTGTAATGGCTTTGATTCCGACTACCCCAAATTCCCCAGATGCTCACACTTCCAAGAGGGACCACAGTCTGTTGCTGAGCTGGCCCCAAGACTTCTTTCCATTCAGTTTTACTGGTATTAACATTATTATTATTATTATTATTATTATTATTATTATTATCTAAAAATAAACCCTGTACTTGTTGCCATGCTTGACGAGTGGGGCCTTTGAATGTCTATTCAGTTGAGCGTATCAGGCCCTACCAGGTAGATCTGAGAGGCTCCACAAACATCTGCCCTTTAGGAGGAAGCAGACAGGATCTCACTGAGTAGCTCTCAATGACCTAGACTTGAGATCACCCTGCAGAGATGTCCTAAGTCCCACGTGCCACCATACCTAACTCATCTGTCCTCTGTAAAGTATATATACTTTTAAACTGAATTTTCATATAAATGCAGTAATAGGCACAAATTTATTTATTTGGTTTTTCAAGACAGAGTTTGTGTAGCCTTGGTTGTCTTGGAACTCGCTCTGTAGACGAGGCTGGTCTCAAACTCACAGATATCCACCTGCCTCAGCCTCTGGAGGGATTAAAGGCCTGTACCACCACTGCTCACCAATAATACACAAATCTTAAACACACAGTGTGATCATTTGTTTGTTTGCAGTGCTATGGCTATAACTCAGGGCCTTGTGGGTGTCGGGTAAATGCTCTACTATTGAGCTATACCTCTAGCCCTAATTTGATTAGTTTTGACAAACTTAGATGCCAGAGTAAGCCATATTCTAATCAAAACAGAGGGTAGGTCCTCCCCTAGATATGTCCCTGGTACTTTATAGAATGCTGACAGAATTGTAGCCCAGATTCCTAGGGAAAACATACTGATGATCTCTGTAATGGCTTAAATTATCTAATATTTATAGCAATGAAGGCACGGGAGGCTTAAACTGAGGTAAACACCTGATGGCTCTCTGAGGCAATTTGTTTTCTGAACTGTGTACAAAATGCCTATTTACAAGCCTGATTCTACAACTAGCTCTTTAGGAATCCCTTTCTATCTGTGTCACTCTACGGAGCTAGTCTACCTTTCTCTTGAGATCCTCCAAACCCAAGTCATCCTGTCCTGCCAGCTGCTTCTCTGTTGTTTCTGCAAGTCCAAAGAGAGAATCCCCATATCTTACCTGGAGCTCCTTCTGTAAAGGCTCTTCAGAGCAAGGGAGAGGTCAGAGTGCAAGAGAGCAAGAGAGAGCGGAGAGGGAAAGAGGGAGGGAGGAAAAGAGGGAGGGAGGGAAGGAAGGAAGAAGGGAGGGAAGGAGGGAGGGAGGAAAAGAAGGAAGGAGGAAAAGAGGGAGGGAAGGAGGGAGAGAGGAAGGGAGGGAGGGAGGGAGGGAGGGAGGGAGGGAGGGAGGGAAGAAGGGAGGGAAGGAGGGAGGGTGAGAAAGAGAGAGAGAGAGAGAACATTCTCTATTAAAGGTCCAATTGCTTATAAAAAGAAATTTCTGGCTCCTTCCCTCACCTTGGCAGACTGAACTCCATCATGATGGGGGAGGGGGGATGACTCCAAACCAAGTGGTGGGGTAGCTCAAAGCCACCCAGCTGACTTTGCCTCAGGTCATAGAGCAAAGACCACAAGACCTCTCCCAAACAACTTGCCTTAAAATAGGCAGGACTTTCCATTCTTTAGCATTCTTATCTATGGAGGCTTTAAGAGGCACCCCCAAACTGCATCTCTTCAGGACACACCTAAGTGCATCTGGCAAACACAATATCCATTGAGGCTTTTATATTTTGCTAACAACTAGGTTTTCGATGAACAATAGTCAAATGTCCTGTAATAGCTCTCCAGCGCTTGCTGGCCTTCCGGGTATTCGTTCTCTGACAAGGCCAGTCTCCAGCTGTCAGTGTGCCGTCACTGAGTCAGAGTTGGGCAGAAAGACTCACAATGAGTCTTTGCAAACCAGGACAATTGGGACCATAACTGTACCCCTCTAAAGTCCATGTCCACTGCCCTGTTTCCTCCCAAGGGAACTACCACTTCCTGTCATCCTAGGATACTTTTGCTTCCTCAAGTTTCCTCTGAATGGAATGGGGTATCATGCATAGAGACCTACATTATCCACTGGTACCCATGGAGAATTTGTTTCAGGGTTCTTTGTATTGAAATCCGTGGATATTCCAGTCCTTTACACAATTGACAAACACCTATATAGAACTTACACACATCCTCCTGGAGACTGGCAGTCCTCTCTAGATTAGTTAACAGTATGAGGTCACAGAAATTGTCTGGGGAATGATGACAAAAAGTTCCATACGGTTCAGTACAGACATAAGCTATTTGGGTTTTGTTTTTATTTTGGAAACAGGGTATTATTTTGTAGTCAAGTTGGCCCTGGACACGTTGTCTTCCTCCCTCAGCTTCTCAATGCCTGGGGTTCCAGGAATGTACTACTATGCTTGGCTCCAGACACAACTTTTTAAAAAGATGTTTTTTTGCAGCCACTCTGTGCAGTCCAGTGATCTGCAGCCGCACACTAAGACAGACCAGTCCCATCAGAGGGTTGCTTGGAGCACCTCTGATTGGTCCAGTGTCACAGCAACTCTGCCATGAAGAAGGTGGTTTGGCAGCTCTGGCTGGAGGCCTCCTAGGCAGCTGCAGGCTTGAAACAGCCCTGTCTTCAGAGTGCTCAGTATGACACTCTGCTGACTGGCATATCTTCAAGGACAAGTCCCCCAGACTCCAGGGCGGTGCTCATTTTCCTAGTCACATCTTTCAGAGATTTCTCAACTCACTTCTTGAACCAGTGAATAAAAAATCAGGAGAACTAAATGTCAGCCTTAGGAAAGCTTCCCTGTAACATATGAGGCACAAAATACAATCTTCTATCTGTCAGTCATTGTAGCCTTTCTGAATTTTCATGGATTTCTGATCCATTTTAACTATTAAGATTCAATTATTTTATTTACAGTAGCTATATCATACAAAACAATGTAGCATACAAAAAAGCATTAAACATGGCTTTGCTGAAGTTGATTAGATCCATAAACGAAAAACTCAGAGAACTGAGGGCTGACCAGGTTCATTGTGTCTGATTCTTTCGTTCAATATGGTTTTAAGGTTTGTTCTCATTCCTGCATGTGTCTGTCATCCATTCGTTTTTGTTACTGAGTAATATTACATTCACAAGAACATCATAATTTATCTGGCTTCCTGGAACTGTTCCCAGTGCTGTCTGAACATTCTTGTGCAAGTCTCAGTACAGATGTTAAGTTTTTTCTTTCCCAGGGGTCAGTTCTTGCTGCCATAATGAGTGGATTCTGAGGGGTGTGTGTGTGTGTGTGTGTGTGTGTGTAGCTTTATAAGATAATTGCTAAGCCAGATTCCACAGGGTTGTACTACTTTGTACTTTTACGAGCTGCATATTGTTGTCACTGCAGGATCTTCCCGGGTCCACCCTATGTTGCCACTGTAACAACATCGAAGTCAGATCAATTGATAATGAAGTTATCAGAAGAAGTTTATTGGCTCACAGTTTTGGAAGCCAGCAAGCCCAACGTCAAGGTGACAGTATCTCTGTTTCCTCATGTGGTAGGAGAGGAGAAAGAAGAAGGGAGAAAGACGAGGGCATGAGCATGGGAAGACGGGAGCCCACCGTGAAAGAAGGAAGCCACGCCCATGATCACTGAGTCTGTCAGTTCACATCATGACATAATCAGATCTTAAGGGCTGTACCTCTCAATAGCCTCCGATGGTGATTCAGTTTCAAGATGAGTTTGGAGGAGGCAAACTTTCAAATCCTGGTATCCCTTTGAAGAAGAGTCCACTGGGTGACTTTGGTTTCAGAACCAATCGGCTGGAGTCACTGCTGCTCTCTGAACGCTGATGGTTAGTATTCACTGAGCAGTCACTAAATGACGGACTCTGACTCAAGAACCTAATAATGGCATCCTGCTTAAGCCTCACAATAGTGCTATGAAATTTGAGTAATTAAAGTTAAGTAGCTAAGAAAAATTAGGTACTGAGAGATTAAGTAACTTTCTAAGGTCACACACTTGATTAGTGGCAAATATTGGGCTTGAAGATAGGCAGTTTGGCTCATTAGTTTAACCGCAGAGCTATACCCCACGCCCTATACAAATTCTGTATAAAGTTAACTAGCCCCATAGTTATTAACTACTCATTGTTTTATATATATGATAATATATGACTTATAATATATAACATATATTATGTTATATAATATATATGTATACATATACATATATATATATATATATATGAATCATAGCCCCTCCAAAAATGAGTTGAGGGCTGGAGCGATGGCTCAGTGGGTAAGGTACTTGTCCCTCAAGCACAAGGACCTGACTTTGAATCCTCAGAACTCGAATAAAGCCGGATGCTGTATCTAGTGTCTGTAATCCCAGTGCTCCCATGGAGAGATGGGAAACAGACAGAAGAATCCCTGGGAGCTCACCCACCAGCTGGCATGTGCATCAGAAACAAACAAAGAACCAAGAGACCACATCTTAAAGGAGGTGGAAGGTGTCCTCTGACATAAGTGCCATAGCTGGCACATATCTATGTTCATACACAGACATACAGACAGACACATAGACAGACAGACAGAGACAGACACACACACACACACACACACACACACACAGAGAGAGAGAGAGAGAGAGACACACACACACACACACACACGTAACCCTAAGAAGCTGAGGCTGGAGGATCACAAGTTCAAGACCAGCCTGGGCTACACGGTGAGTCTCTGCATTCAAAACAAAAAAAATCCTGAGGCTTTTGCATTCTCTTTTGTCTTTCTATTATCACTGCCCCACGGCTGTTGCCCCTTGGAATTGTAGGGCCAGGAAGAGCAGGGTCACATTGTGCTTATCTTTCTATCCTTGGCAATTTATTGAGCTAAAGTCAGTGTTTGTCAAAACATGCTATAAGCAGAATCTGGCCTTCAGAGAGGGCATTTTCACAGGGAGATAAAATTCCAGACAGAAAAAAATTGGATATATTTTTCTTCTTGGGGTGATGGAAGGTAAAGCCAATAACACAGACCCTGCCCCAACACACACACTAGTGAGGCTCAAACCAAGCCCCTCATGAATGTTAAACAAGCATGTTACCATCAAGCCCATCCTTTCCCTGTGTAGTACTTCGTGAAAATAAACAAGCTATCTCAGGGACTCTGAGGGTTGTTCCTGAAGGCAGGGGGAAGCACTCTGTAGGCACACTTCATTTGCCAGTGAGGCCCGTGTCTCTCACCTGGCTGTCTCCCCAAGGTCTCTGCCTGTCTTATCTAATCGTCCCTGACTCGTAGTTTCTAGCCAGCAAGCCTACCATATCATAATCAGCTATGTTTTCCCCATCCAGAAGAGGTAGAAAAGGCTTCATAATTTGTGGAGCCCAGAGCAAAATGAAGATATTAGTCTTATGAAGGAGTCTTAGAGAGAAGGTAGGGCAGGAGAGGTGGCTCAGGGGTTTAGTTCACTTTTTCAAAATCACGAGGACTAGAGTTCAGCTCCCAGCACCCACACGACAAGCTGGAGCAGCCCTTGCAAATGTCTATGATTCCAGCTCTGAGCAGTGGAGAGACAGGAGGATGGCTGGTGCTTACAGCTTCCAGGCTAGCTGAGAAAACGGGAGCCCCAGATTCAGGGAGAGACCCTGTCTCCAAGGAAATGATGGAGGAGAACCTCAGACACTGTTTTCTGGTCTCTGTACCATCGTGCCTACATACAGGCACACAGATACACACTTACACAAAAATAGAATAACTCTTCAAAAATAATTTTAAGAGAGAAACAACAGGGTAGTAAGCCAAATGTGAAGATCACTGTGGCAGAGATCACATGCCCTTGGGGCCAGTCTCTATGCAAAGGGACAGAGCCTTTCTAGCTGCCTTCTAGTTTCTGAAGATGGGCCTGCTTCGGCCTCCAGATGCGGGCATTTATAACACCACATCTGGCCTCAATGATCCTCAACATAAAACCTGAGAAGGAAAGCATCTGGTGTTCTGTGGCATGTTCACTGGCAAATGCCCAACAGTGGTGAGGTACAGTGTGTCCTCCAGAGAGACTCAAATCTCAGCCCCATGATGTGATGACATTTAGAGATACAGTCTTTTCGAAAGATAATCATTAGGATGAGGTCCTTAGCCACTGTACCCTTATAAAGGAAGGGGGGAATTGGACAGAGATATACATAAAGATGATGCAGACACATTCACACTCGTGTGTGTGCATGCACACACATGCACACTCAGAGAGTGCCATGTGACCCGAAAGGTCAAGATTGGAACAATACTCCCCAACCAAGCTAAGAAGTGCAGGGACAGTTAGCAAACTCACATAACCATCTCCCGAACAGGTCCCTCCTATCACCCATCTGACCTCTGTAATCTCCTGACATGGCTGAAAACCCAGGTGTCCCGACAGGATTGGGACAAAGATGGGTCAGGGCAATGCCAGTTTTGTTTTTCAAGCTCAGAGGAAACATTGGAACACTGACAACACTAGAGGCCTCTGGTCAGGTTTCAGGTATCTGAGACCACTGCTGTGCTTGTCTCAACCCCAATTTAAAAGCAGCAGATGTTAGTTCATAAATGATGACGCTTTCCAGTGTCTCCTAGAGGGCTTGTCAATCAAGAAGCACTTAGTGCCATTCATAACAAGGGGCATGTCCCACACTTGATGCATAGTTAAAGACCGTGCAGGCAAATAGGAAAGTGTCCGAATCCTCCATCCTCTCAGCTCAGAGCAACACAGGCCTGGTTTCTCTTCGCTTCTAAGGCGTCAGCTCAGCCTGGCTAGTTCGTAATGCTTTCCTGGATGCCAGGCTGCGGAGCCACCCGGGAAAATGCAAGCGGACAGACGTATGCCCAGGCGCCTAGGGTCAGAAAGGGCGGAGGGCCGCTTTGTGAGGGAACAATTTGCAGATCCTGCTGATCTGGGAGTCAGGCAGGCCGCAGGTCTCAGGCACCGCACGCACCCCGCGCTAGGGAGCCTGAACCGGACCAGCGCCCCAGAGGGCACCCTGACATGGCCGCCGAAGACCGGCTCCCGCGCCACTGTCGGGACTCAGGATGACGCAACCACGGCGGGTTGCATCAGCTCGCACCCTCGCACATAGCCCGCCTCTCCGCCGCCTTTCTCCGGGCGCTGATTGGGCCACGTTGGGCACTGACCTCTGTCTCAGCCAATGGACGGCAGCCACAGAGAGCGCTATCTGCGGAGCCCTGATTTGGGGCGCCCATAAAAGGTACCCGAGACGGGGGCGCGTGTCCCAAAGACGCCAAGTGTCGTTGTGGGGTCTCAGACGGCTGCGTCGCCGCCGGTTCGGCATCCTTGAGCGCAGTCGAGCCGCCAGCGCCGCAGACATGGAGCCCGAGCCACAGCCGGAGCCGGTCACGCTGCTGGTGAAGAGCCCCAATCAGCGCCACCGCGACTTGGAGCTGAGTGGGGACCGCAGTTGGAGTGTGAGTCGCCTCAAGGCCCACCTGAGCCGAGTCTACCCCGAACGCCCGGTGAGTGGACCCCGGGGTGCCACGCCTGCAGGATTGCCTGAACTCGCCTGTCACACATCACAGGGCGCGGGTCTCCTTCCTGCTCGACCGTCCCCTGTGCCCCTCTGCTCGCCCCAGCGCCTGTCATCTCTTCTGGGCCTCCACCCCTCTGCGCTTGCCCTCCTCTAACCTCTCGTCACTTCACCTTCTCGCACACCTAACTCCCAAGGCTGTCACACATCCGCCCCACGTCCCTATACCCCCTCCTCATCTTCCCAGATAGTATACAGCCTTCGCCAAGCAAGGGAAACAGTAATTTGACCTTAATGAGTCATTTCCCCATCTAAGTCTCAGTGACCCTCCACGAACTACTAGGTGACTGGATGTTCCCAGTTCAGCTTGTATCTGGTGGGTAGAAATAAGAAAAGTAAATGTTGCCAAACGAGACTTCTGGGTGCACTGAGGACAGACGAGTATAGGTGCCAGCTTGGGCCATTGGCTAGAGGGTGGGGTGCGTGCCCAGTCACCAACTTCTGATGGTCCCACGCCCAGAGGCTAGACATGGCTCTTCTCCTGCAACCTTCCGTTGGCTGGCTGCCCCTCCCTGTCGCCCAGCACTTAGTCTTGGGGAGGAGCCCCCTTAACTTTTTAGCGAAGGATGACTGAGAAACGAAGCCAGCAGCTGGGGTAGCCCTAAGTCTGATTTGACGACAACCTTGGGTCAGTTAGGAGACTTTCTTGTTTCGTGGGGTTCCCCCCCCCGCCCCCACTTTGGTTGACACATCTGTCAACAGCTCCCTAGCCCCGCCCACCCCTCCGGTCCCTGCCACGTGATGGAGGCTGTGCTCTGGACCTTCCTGTATTTACTTTGTTCTCTGATGTTATGTAAGTGTCCACGAGTGCAGTTCTGGATCAAACAGGAGAGGGCAATCGGGTGGCTGCAGATGGGGACTTCGAACTCCAACCGGCAGTGGCGCGTGGGTTTCAGTTTGTTTTTGTTCCGAGTTGTTGGGAATGTAAACAAGACTTTTTCTTTAGAGTTGGCTAGGAACTTTATCACTTTGGGTGTAAGCTTCTGATCCAGTGCCCTCTGGAACTGGTCAAGGCAGTCCACAGGATCTCCGCAGCTGTTTTCAAGATACCAGGAGTCCTTGTTGGGAGATGGCAGTTAGGTGCATAAATGACGCTCTTGTCATGTCTGGTTGCATCATTTGAAAAAACTGTTTTGAGGCCTTGTTTTCCTCAGGTGAGGAACATTGGGCTCCTTGGATTTGAAGACCTAAAATCGTAAATACGGGTCTCCTGGGTATGCAAATCTATACCTTAAAAAAATAACTGGGAATGGATGCAGTGGTGTGCTTCTGTGATATGTCATTGGAGAGGCCAAGGCAGAAGGAGCATGTCTTACAGACTGGGCTATACATAGTGAGAGTCTCTCAGAAATTAAGGAAGAAAGCATGCTCATATTTTTTTCTGTAGTAGTACTTATCATCAGGTGATGATAATAGTTTAATAATAGTTATTTGGTTAACATTTTATTTTCAAATTGGCCTTCCAGGACAGGACAGAGTGTCCGTTCGGTTTTTATCATTTGCTGGTGGTTGGCTTCACATTTAAGATAACATTTTGCAAATTGGTGTGTACGACATTTATCAATAAATCAGTCCAAACAACATCGGAACACAGCATCCAATATGCTTTCGTATTAGGTGTAGTGTCAGAAAGTCCTTATGGATGTTGATAAGAAGATGAAGCTTTTGCTGTCATTGTTTGGGGTGTTTTGAGGCAAGTCTTCCTCACACAGAATAGCCTGAGCCTGTTATATATCTGAGGCTAGCCACAAACTCTTGATCTTTCTGCCTCTACCACCCAAGTGGCTTGTGGGTATGTGCCACCATGCCCAGGTGGATAGTTTTCCTGGTCATTTGGGAGCCAGCATTTTGAGATAAGGTCTCTCTAGCCAGACTTGCGTGCAGCACTTTCATATCCTATTCTGACCTCATCTTCCTGAGCTACCTTCATGCTGAGAGTCTAGACACATGCTCAGTTTTTTGTTTTGTTTTTTGTTTTGTTTTGTTTTTTTAATTATCTCAGGCTGTTTGGAAGGAACATCTTAATTCCAGGTTTTGCTTAATGGGTTATTCTGTTGTGCAGGCTGGTATCCATTATTTGAGTCCAGTGCTTTTAAGTACATACTTTAAAAAATATATTTAAGAACAATTTAAAAATAGATTTTAGAAAGGAGAATTATATAAAAGTGTATGGACTGTGTCTTTAAAGTCACTGGTACAGAGGAGACTGTGGGTTGGAATCTTGATTCTTGCAGCAGGTAACCTTGGGTGGTATGAGTGAAGACTGACCAAAGATAATTGAGTTTTCTCTGGCTTGAGAGTTCATTGCTGCCGAAGCCCTAAATACAATTTGTGTTTTTAGTAGCAGAAAGCAGTTTCCCTCTGAGTAAGAAGTAAGGTGTGTGGCCATAGTTCTTAGGGACTAGGGGATCATTTGCCTCCCAAATTTATTTGCATATTTGAGATTAAAGTCAAGCACTTTCTAAGTAAAGTCTTACATATGAGAACTTTAAAAATAAATAAATAAAAAGTCGTCTCCCTGTGGTGTCGAGGGAAATAATTCTTGGGGTCTGTGCTGACTAGTGCTTTTCTTTCCATTTCCGATCAGCGCCCAGAGGACCAGAGGTTAATTTATTCTGGGAAGCTGCTATTGGATCACCAGTGTCTCCAAGACTTGCTTCCAAAGGTATTTGTAGTCCTTAGTGCTTGCCTTGGGGTGTTGTCAAGCACTGGCTGTTTGAATTTGGGTCCTGAGGTGTCTCTTGTTAATTCAGCAGGAAAAGCGGCATGTTTTGCACCTCGTGTGCAATGTGAAGAACCCCTCCAAGATGCCAGAAACCCGCACAAAGGTATGGAATCTTTTAATGATAATAGCTACTTGTGTTTCCGATTATCAAGGGAGGGAGAAAGGAAGTTGAGAAAAACTTAAGGGAGACTTTATAGGGTTTCCTCCCCACGGCATGCCAGAACTTAGAGGCTGTGTTCTTAGTACAGTGCAAAACTGCGTGCAGTGGTAAGCAGACTGCTGTGTGCCTGCCGTGTGCAAAAGCAAAGTCACACCTCTGACTTGAGGTCACTGTGTGCCCAGAACACAGCACCAGAATGGCATGTGAAGGTGGTGTTTACAGAAATGAACACATTTCTCTAAGGAGCTTTATTTATTTATTTTCAAGACAGAGTCTCTCTATGTAGCCCTGGCTGTCCTGGAACTCACTCTGTAGAGCAGGCTAGCCTCAAATTCCCAAAGATTGGCCTGCCTCTGCCTCCTGAGTGCTGAGGTTAAAGGCATGTGCCACAACCACCTGGCTAGGAACATTCATTTTATAAGGAGTAGAAAGGTAAACATATTTCCTATAGAAATGTCTCTCATGATTACTTGGGTAGGAAAAGACCACAGTCTTCATCACATGATCTCTAAAGACTTTGGTTTGACAGGGAAGCACATTTGCTTTTCTTCTTGAGAATATTTGCTTATGTGTGTGCCCTCTACATATTCTAGTGTGGCATTTGAGTTAAATTTGTATTTCACTTGTATTTCCTGCAACTTCTAAGTATCAGATGGAAAATTTCTTTCCTTTGTGTTGCTGCCTAGTGGTGTGTGTACATCTTGTCTGTCACATCTGATTTCCAGACCTGCTGGGTTTAACACCATACATTTTAGCATCAGTGGGAAGCTTTCTCAGTAACGATAGCTGCATTCAGAAGATTTTCCTGAGAACAGTAGTTATTCTTAGGATCCATGTAAAGAAAAACATGGATTATCATTTTTATTTTTAGTGCATGCATGTGTGTGTGTGTATGTGTGTATATATGTGTGTATGTGTGTGTGTGTGAGTGTGTGTGCATGTGTGTGGTGTAGAGAGAGAGAGAGTTTTTGCTGGGGCTTGAACCCAGGGCCTCATGCAGCAGGTAAGGCAAGAGCTCTACCACTGAGTTACATTCCTCAGCCCTAGTATCTGTGTGTTCAAAATTGTTTCAATGAACAAAATCAGAATTTTTTTTTTCTGTAACATTGAACTTTATTACATCAGGTTGAGGGGTGGGGTAGGGTTAGGAATATAAGCCACTGGTAGCAAAATAATTCTTTTAGCTTGATTGCAAACAGTTGCATCAGGCCCTTTGTTCTGACATCTGTGTTACTTAATTCAGGGTGCTGACTCCACAGAGCAGCTGGACAGCACTAATCAGGCAGAGCATCCTGGGGATTCCTCGAGTGATGGTTTACGGCAAAGGGAAGTTCTTCGGAATCTTTCTCCCTCCGGATGGGAGAACATCTCTAGGTGAGTGTCCATGAAGAACAGGATTGTACTTCATTTGTGTCAACTTAAAAATAAAGTATGTTAGCCGGGCAGTGGTGGCACACGCCTTTAATTCCAGCACTTGGGAGGCAGAGGCAGGCGGATTTCTGAGTTTGAGGCCAGCCTGGTCTACAGAGTGAGTTCCAGGACAGCCAGGGCTATACACAGAGAAACCCTGTCTCGAAAAACCAAGCCAGCCTGGTCTACAGATCAAGTTCCAGGACATGCAGGGCTGCTACACAGAGAAACCCTTTCTTGAAAAATGAATAAGATTTGTTTATACAGGTACAGTCTGAGCTTCAGGATGTACAAAATGGTTTCACTTTAAAGACCTCATGGGTTTTTTTCTTAATATTAATCTCTTGGGATATATTTTTAAAAGTTGGTATATGAGACAAAATCACAGGTTGTTTAACCCCTAAATGGATGGCTTCCAGTGACTCCTAGCTGGACACAGGCCTGTCCTTGTGGCTTCTTAAGTTACAGTGCTCAAAGGACATAATCTGTGACAAGATTTAAAGTTAACGACGAGGCAGAGTTTAACCATAAAATGCAAATATACAAGTTGTTTTATTTTTTTCCTCTTGGAGAATTTACTTTCATAAATGAAATAAGTTTTTGAGGTATATCATTTGATTCAGGGATAAGAGGGACTAAGTATTATAATAACCTAAACTACAGGTCAAGAACATTCTGGCTCAACACAAGATGGTTTGTTGTTCTGGACATTCTTATCATGATGTTTTTTTAGGAACAGAAGCATTTATTTCTACGCAGTATTTATTCAGTTGTATTGAGGTTTCTTGATTCCTACCTAATAAGGAACGTAACAGGTTCTGGACTGTGGGACTCCCCTCTCTCTTCTCACATCCTTTTCTGACCTGTCCTAGTTGTATAAGACTTGCATAGCCTGTTAGGCAGTGGGGACACATGCCTTTAATCCCAGAATTCAGGAGACAGAGGCAGGCAGATCTCTGAGTTGGAGTTCCAGGACAGCCAGGACTTACACAGAGAAAGGGGAGCAGGGAGGGAAAGTACACAGCCTCTTAGCTTCTCATATGCTTGCTGCCAGCAAGGGAAGGCTGGCGCATGCCTGAAGAGGCGACCCTGGCACAGCACAAATGTGTCTGAAAGTCCAGGCCTGTTCCTTTGGCTTGTGAGCTTGTGCAAGTCCCCTAGTTTTCAGAGCTGTACTTGGGTTTTCTTTGCAAATTAGGGTGGAATCTTTCTACAAGGCTGATGGGTATCTATCAACCTGTGTGGGATAGCAGATGATCAGTAAACACCCAGGGAGGGTTGTCATGGCACTCAGAACTGCCACAGTGTAGATTCTTACCTGGGGCAGGGAGGACGGCAGATTTCTTTCTGGAAGGACTTGGCTGTGTGGCTCGGGCACTCTTCTCTAAAGCATGATCAGTGGATTTAGTCCCAAGTGAGGCTTGAGAAGGGAAGCAGTAGCCTGTTCGCACGGCTGTGCAGAAAGCATGCAGCATCTCCCTGCCAACACAATGAGAACCCAGGGCAGGAAGGGGCTCTTGTTTCCCATGGGATCTGATGCTCCACGGTGCTGCTGTCCTCGACATACAGGGTGCATTGTAGAGTTGTCTGTTGTGACGTCTGTCCTGTCTCTTTGGCTGTTGTTGCTGACTATAACTTAGCATTCAGCTCGTCATCCTCAACCAACTTGAAACGTTCTTTTGTTTGAATCTGTGTCCAGGCCTGAAGCTGTCCAGCAGACATTCCAAGGCCTCGGGCCTGGCTTCTCTGGCTACACAACCTATGGGTGGCTGCAGCTCTCCTGGTTCCAGCAGATCTATGCAAGGCAGTACTACATGCAATAGTGAGTCCTCCTGTGGGTGTGGCTGTTGGGAAAAGTGCCAAATGGAGAGAGGAGTGTTTTCCTGACTCCTAGAACCCTGCTCTTTGTGGTTCTGGATGTAGTAGAGTGGAAATGATAGCAACGTCAAGACTTGTGTATTGATATAGAATTAGTTCCAGATAAGCTTTGCCCATAGAGCTCTTCTTAGAAAAGACACTTTATAGAGGTTATGTTTAGTATTGCCTAACCTGCCGAGAGAGCCCTGTCGCCATGACGCCCTGCCTTCAGCCGTATCTGCCTCTGTTTTTATTTTAGCTTGGCTGCCACGGCTGCGTCAGGAGCTTCTGTCCCAACACCAAGTGCACAAGAAATACCTGTGGTCTCTACACCGGCTCCAGCCCCTATGCACAACCAGTTTCCGGCGGAAAACCAGCCGGCCAATCAGAATGCAGCTGCTCAAGCGGTTGTTAATCCCGGAGCCAATCAGAACTTGCGGATGAATGCACAAGGTGGCCCTCTGGTGGAAGAAGATGATGAGATAAACCGAGACTGGTTGGATTGGACGTATTCAGCAGCGACGTTTTCCGTTTTCCTCAGCATCCTTTACTTCTACTCCTCCCTGAGCAGATTCCTCATGGTCATGGGCGCCACCGTGGTCATGTACCTGTAAGCACATGGGTTCTCTTTTTACCTTTCCTGAAAATGATACAATAGTGTCACTTGAGTACAGATATTTTCTCTTAGTCTGTGGCCCTTAAAGGAGATGTGTTTAAATTCTGTCATTCTGGCACTTTCGGTTCAAGGAGTGCTAACACAGAATGCAGAAATCCTGTGATAGCGAAAGAAGAGTATTTTCATCGTCTGCATCAGTGGACAAATGGCCCGTGAGGCTCATGAAGTACAGTACAGAGCCGTCCTGGAGCATGAGAGGTTGTATTCGTTTCCAGAAGGACAGAGTGTTTTTTTATCAGGCTGCAGCTGCCTTGCAGGACAAAGTTCAGACTGCCATTGCAGCCATGAAGGGCCAGTGACCCATTACACACTTGGTGTTTGCTCCAGCTGCCAGCTGGAGATAATTCTGCATCTTCCCCCAGGACACATTTGGCAGTTTCTGAAGGATGTCCCAGCTGGAGGGCTGGTCTGTGGTTGAGTAGGTGGCAAGGGAGGCTTCAAAGTTTCCAGCAGTGTGCAGGAGAGCTCACAGCGAGGATGCAGCCCAAGAAAGCTTGGCCTAGAGGGATAGATAGGTCTCTGGTTAGAATGGAAAGAAGGACATTTTCCTTTATAGTAAAAATGGATTTTATTTCATTTTTTTTAAGTATAAGAAGCACAAAAATTCTTAATATTTTGTCTAGAAAGTTGAATTTTGCCGAGCAGTGGTGGTGCACGCCTTTAATCCCAGCACTTGGGAAGCAGAGGCAGGTGGATTTCGAGGCCTGGGTCTACAGAGTGAGTTCCAGGACAGCCAGGGCTATACAGAGAAACCCTGTTTCGAAAAACCAAAAAAAAAAAAAAAAAAAAGTTGAATTTTGTTAGATTTTTTTTCCAGTTAAAGCCTTTTATCAAACATTTTTATCTCTAGAATCAAATATTTCTATGACCAAATTGAGGTGATATATATATATATATATATATATATATATATATGTATAAAAAGTGGGTACTTTCCACAAAGTTATAGTTTCAGCTTGTTCCTTTTTTCTTTTTGGAAACAGGGTCTTGCTGAGTTGGCCAATGGCATTGACCTCATTCTGTAGCCAAGGCAGGCTTTGAACTTCGATTCCTTCCTTAGCCTCCCAGGGGGCTGGGATTACAGGATTACTGGGCCCCATGCCACTATACCCTGGCTCCATTGAGGTTTAAAGTGCCAGGTTTAGTTCATATCAATAAGCATTTATTAGCAACATCCTGCGTGTTATTTATTGGCAGCAAATAAAACACATACCCTACATTTAAGAACCAGAGGCCTGAGAGGATCTCAGGGCTGACAGGCTTGCTGTGCAGGTGCTGTTGCATAAGCTTTGGGGCCTTGAGACTCTTGTGTGAGTCCCACAGTGACTTAGCTGAGATGTACCTATCTGCTTTCTTCAAAGGCACCACGTTGGGTGGTTTCCATTCAGACAGAGGCCAGTTCAGAACTTCCCGGATGACGGTCCGCCTCAGGAAGCTGCCAACCAGGACCCCAACAATAACCTCCAGGTATAGGACTCGCTGCCCTGCCTGCTCTAGTCCTGAGCCTTCAGACTTGTAAACTAGTGATTTGCTGTTTTTTAAGGCCACGTATTTTATGGTTTAAAATAAAAGTTATTCTTGTGGCAGCTATTTTTAAGACTTTGAATGTTCTATGTAGGCATATGGCAATTGGAATTTTTGCATATGTAATGATGGGGGAGGTTGACCCACATTTTGAGAATGAGATATGTAACAGTATACTTTAACTATGGGAACTGCTGGTGGATAGTCATTCCAATTGAGTGGGTACATAGCCGTATCTCAGAATAGGTTTTCTTCATAAGGCAGATTAATGCACAATCCTGAAGGATATACTTTATAACAGAAATTGCCTCTGTAGTTTGCTTTTAGGACATTGAGTTACCAGGTTGGTTTCTTAGCTCAGGGCACGGCCCAAATTAGGGGGCTGGTTAGCGTGCAGTAAAGTTAATTACTATTTGATAGTAACTGAGGGTCACTTCCTCTGGCACTGGCCAAGAGGAGTGTTCAGATCTATGGAAGGTCAACTGCAGATGTGCCTTAGAATTGGAGAGGTACCTCCTGCAGCCAAGGACTCATCCCTAGGGATCGTCAGCCCACCAGGCCTTACCCTGACCTGATTTCAGGATAAGTGTTTCTCTAGACCCTAATCATTTTTCTCTTTGTGTCTTTGCCTATAGGGAGGTATGGACCCTGAAATGGAAGACCCCAACCGCCTCCCCCCAGACCGTGAAGTGCTGGACCCTGAACACACCAGCCCCTCATTTATGAGCACAGCATGGCTAGTCTTCAAGACTTTCTTTGCCTCTCTTCTTCCAGAAGGCCCACCAGCCCTAGCAAACTGATGGCCCCTGTGCTCTGTCGCTGGAGGCTTTGACAGCTCGGACTGGATCGGCTGGCTTCAGCTCCTTTTCCTCCCCTGGCGCGGACTCGACAGAGTCATTGAAAACCCACAGGATGACGATGTGCTTCTGTGCTAAGCAAAAGCACAAACTAAGACATGAAGCCATGGTACAAACTGAACAGGGCCCCTCATGTCGTTATTCTGAAGAGCTTTAATGTATACTGTATGTAGTTTCATAGGCACTGTAAGCAGAAGGCCCAGGGTCGCATGTTCTGCCCGAGCACCTCCCCAGATGTGTGTGCATGTGTGCTGTACATGGAAGTCATATATGTGTGTGCATGTGTGCTCTACATGGACGTCATAGATGCAGAAACGGTTCTGCTGGTTCGATTTGATTCCTGTTGGAATGTTCAAATTACACTAAGTGTACTACTTTATATAATCAGTGAATTGCTAGACATGTTAGCAGGACTTTTCTAGGAGAGACTTATGTATAATTGCTTTTTAAAATGCAGTGCTTTAACTTTAAACCGAAGGCGGCGACTTGGCAGAGGTAAAAACCTTTGCCGGGTTTTCTGTTCAATAAAGTTTTGCTATGAATGACTGTGGCAGAGACTCCCATTGTCCTGGCAAGTTTACTGTGTCTTTTGTCACTGGAGAATCAACAGTTCAGCTGCTGATTCTTTTTTGTTTTGTTTTGTTTTTTTGGTTTTTTTGTTTTTTCGAGACAGGGTTTTTCTGTGTAGCCCTGGCTGTCCTGGAACTCACTCTGTAGACCAGTCTGGCCTCAAACTCAGAAATCCGCCTGCCTCTGCCTCCCAAGTGCTGTGGTTAAAGGAGTGCGCTACCACTGCCCGGCTCAGCTGCTGATTCTTAAGTAACCCAAATACTTCTTTTCCTAAAGGGCTGTTTGTTCCAGCAAGGGATGAGGCAGTGAGGCTGCAGAAGCTCTTGGTGACTAGAACTGTGCCCGTGTGTGGCCCCATTTCCTACCTAAATGTCACTAGCTTCTCTTTCAACTGAGAAAGGAAAGGATGAGCCTAGAGGTTTTTGTCACTAACCCAGGTTCCTTGTGAGTGACTTTAAAGCTGCATCTGTCCTGAAAACAGTTCATGCCTGGGTAACTATAGGCAGAGACTGCCAGAAACCAGTGCATGAATTCTCTGGTGTTTTCTGGATGTGACAGATGAGGCCATGGTGGCAGAAATACAAAGTGAGCTAACCTCCAGTTCTCTGATGTGCTCCCACTAAGCAGAGACTTTGACTCAGTGCTCTGGCACAAGGGGTTAGGAAGGGCTCTAACTGGTTGGCAAGAACATGGACCCAAAGATGGCCTCTACCAGAGGAAACATGCTGGGACTGCCTTAGTGTATTACAGAGGAATGGTCCCTGATGCTTATGGAGTCTGCAGTGGTAGAGAGGACTGTTCAAGTATCAATTCCTCATCAAAATGAAGTGATGTGTCTATGAGAAGGTCCCATGCCCGTGGTCCTCGCCCCTAATAAACTCCCTCTTTCTCAGTCTGCCCCTAAGCCCTCATGCAAATTCCCTATGATTGGTTGGCAGAGGAAGAGCCCACAGACCCGCCTCGAAGATAGTTTTGTATGCTATGAAGGCAGCAGCACCTGGAAAAGGACAGCTAACTAGTACCCTATCTCTCTCTCTCTCTCTCTCTCTCTCTCTCTCTCTCTCTCTCTCTCTCTCTCTCTGTCTCATCCCAGAGAGATGGCAGTGGTATAGGGAACTCTTTCCTGTGGGCAGAACTTTAGGTAATGGCATCATATGTTTGGGGGAAGAGAAATAGCCAGAACCACAAGTGTATACTGATTAGACCTTGTTCATAATTATACTGTGGTGTATATATCAATTATATTGTGGTTTGTGCCAATTCTGTATATGCTGGTTATGGGCTGAGGCTGGTGGTTTACCTGGTTAGTCAAAGACTCTAAGGAACATGATTGAGAAGCTGGTGACAGGGGCCCTGGCATGTAGGTGGACCTCTGAACAGGCAGAGATATGGTACCTGTGTCCTATGTGAATTCTCACTAAGGAGCGAGCTCCACAGAAAGGCTTTTAGAAAGTGGACAGAGGGACCTATTTTGTGGATATCATCCAGGCTCAGTGTGCCAGTCACAAGGATGGTTACCAAGTCCTTTGTGACTGCATGGAGAGCAGTCTTCTCTGTGCAGTGTTTCATGCCGATGCTATCCTGTCTTCATGGTATTCTGTGCAGCACCACTTCCGATAAGGACCTCCTCAGTGCATGCAGGGGTCAGTGGGTCGACACTCAGTGGGATTTGCTGCCTTAGCCTGCTCCCCATTACACTGGACCAAATAGTGTTCACTAAAACATATCCACACAGCACCTATGAACGTGACCTGATTTGGAAATGGAGTATAAATAGAGACAATCTAGTTACGATGAAGTCATACTGGGCCACCTTCTAGGAGCAGGAAAATCTGAACACTGAGGGAGGACAGTCTTACGAAGATAGGCAAAGGCTGGACTTAATATCGAATAATGCGAATATCACCAGCAGCATCAGAGGCCAGAAGGAGCAAGAAGCGATCATGGAGATTTCAAGCACGACCTGACCTGGCTGATGCTATTTCCCACTCATTAAACTGTGAGGACACGTGCCTGTGTTGTATTGCAATGCCTCGTGATGATTTGTTAGGGAAGGCTGTATTCTGAAGCAGCTGTGGAAGGGCCTTCTGTGGACTCAGTTACGGCGCCACCATGTGGCAGTGCCTTGCGAAGTGGGGACAACATCCATTGAGGGGTTGTATGTACTGAATCAGCCAGGATTGAGAGTGACTCTGCCCGAGTGAAACCTTTGTACTTTGGCCCAGCGTCTAGAGGGCATAGATCATGTGGAGTATATAAGATCCCTAGGACTTCGTAAGAACCTCAACCCCCAAACCAGGTGGCCTGAAGACATTCTTGAGTTCTGGAAGCTTGGAGTCTGAAGGTGTTGGCAGGTGCTCATAGCTTGGGGTTCTGATAGAAAATCCATTCTGGACCTTTTAGTGTCCCAGCAACCGGATGCTCTCCCCCCTTTCTTGCTGCATCGTCACCAAGCCCAGTCCCCTCTTTCTGTGCCTCTGCATCTTCATGTTGTCTTATAAGGATACCAGCCATTGGATTTAAAACTGAAAATGCCCCGTTTCCATAAAAGCATGCACTCTGAGGTTCTGGATGGACATAGATTGGTGGGTGATAGGTTCTGAATCTGTTTCCCACCCCCCCCAATTTTCACGTTGAAAACAATCTCCAAATTAATATATTGATGGTCTTTGGGTGTGACAGCTTTGGGAGGTAGAGTTAGCTGAGGTCATGAGAGAGGAGCCTTCTTGATGGGATTAATGGCTTTCTTCCTTCCTTTCTTCCTTCCTTCCTTCCTTCCTCCCTTCCTCCCTCCCTCCCTCCCTCCCTCCCTTCCTCCCTCCCTCTCTCCCTTCCTTTATTTCTTTCTTCCTTCCTTTCTTTCTTTTTTTTAACAGATCTTGAGTTTATTTGTAAAAACAGCATAGGACACTGGTCATCTGCAAATATTGTGTGGGTAGGTGTGTCACGGCAGTCCATCTGTCTTCATGTTGGTAGGAGCCTTTTCTCTGGGGCCTTCACAGGGGCCTGGGCACCTTTGGAAGCCTGGGCTGGAGCTGAAGCCTGGGCCTTAGCTGGAGCTGCGGCCTCTGCCTTGGTTTGAACCTTGGGCTTTGGTTGGTAGAGCCTACAACCCTAGGCCGTGTAGCTTCGAATCCACTTCCCAAGCTTGGGGTGAGCGATGAAAGCCAGGCGGCTGAGTTTGTGGCTGAGGTCCTTTGGCATCTTGGGCTTGATGGCCTGAGATTTCTCAAGGGCCTTGATGGCCTCTGCGTGTGCACTCACTGCCTTTGCATTGTTGGCCTGCATCTTCTTCAGGCCTTTCTTGTTGTGCTTCTTGGCAAAGCACATGTTCCTCAGGAACTTGGGGTCAACCCCCTTAAGAGATTCGTATCTTTGTGACTGGGGTTTCTTGATGCCATTTCTGTGCCATTTGTGGGACTGGTTGTGTGTGGTGTGGTTCTTGGACTTGGCCATGTCTGCATGGTAACCCGCAGCTTCCGCAGCGCCTGGGTCTGAAAGAGAAAGAGGATTAGTGGCTTTCTGAAGTAGACTCCAGTTTATAGCTTCCCAGTCCTGTCCATATGAAGGCCCTCCTCCATATTATCATGTAACCAAAGGCCCTCCTGACCAGGGGCTGGCACCTTGACATTGAGCCCCCTAGCTTGCTAAACTGTGAGCTACAGAACCGTCTACTCTTCACAAACTATCAGGCTGTAGTCTTCAGCTGTAGCAACAGAAACAGACCAACAGCGTAGGGAGCAATTCAATTACTTTAATTAGCCCACAACAGTGAGTGATTAACCTGGGTGCTAAGCATGACATGGCCTGGCTGCTTTGGGCCCCCTGTGCCTCTGCAATGACAAAAAGGAAGCTACTCTCTTGACTGGAGTAATAGATCCTGGTTGTTGAGAGGGAATTGGGCTGCTTGGCAGAAGCAGAGGGGAAGATGGGATATGGAAGCCATGTCTCCGTACTCTCTCCCTTTCAAAGGGGCCATCGCATCTCAATTCAGGCAGGACTTAGAAAGAACTGGATCTCCTCAACAGGGAGTGAAACCCCCGTGGTCATGGTGCTCCCTCAGCACAATGGAAGGTGGAGGAGGAAGAGGAAAGCATCACGTGCAGTCATGTGACCAGCTTCGTGTGCGCAACACCATTGTCAAGTGTACATCTTGTGTTGTTGTGAGCAGCTGGTGGGAACTTGTAAGTGACACATCAACGTCCCTCTGTTTCCCTCCCCCTCTTACCCTTTATCACCTATCATAAGATACTAATTAATAGTTGTAAGAATCTAAGCCCCAGCTCCTCAGGGAATGAAGAGACCATTTCCAGGGACTCTGCACATCCTTCTGCAGAGAAGGTCTGTGTGTTCCCACTGCACAAGGAATAACTGTCATTCTAGAAGGAAGTGTGATTTTTTTTTTTTTTGCATTTATCTGGAGGTTAAGGATGGCCTAAGGAGATGTGTGTGAGTGTCAAGCTGACAAAAGAGAATCGGACTGCTTCAACTCAGCCCGGCTGAGTCTAGGTCTCCAAACACATAAACAGTGCAGTCTGGCTTGTACACATAGAATGCTTGCAGCCAGGTGCCTTTCAATCAACGGTGGTCCTCCCTAACCTGGGAAGGCCCACTCAATTAGCTCACGGGCTTCAGGTCTCCTCAGAGAGGAGAAATTAGGCTGCAGCCTTAGCTCCTGCCTGAGATCCTTCCATGGCAGACCTGCCCAGCCATGAGCGCAAAAGCCCAGGACAACAATACACACACACACCCCACACCTCAGCTACTTCTACCTCTCTGGCGGTACCTGGACTACTGCAGTCTCAACTCCTTGTCCCCGTGTGTCATGTTGACCAACACAGGATGCCTGGCAGGCTGGGACACTTGTTGCATCAGGGGCTCTTCCCTTGCTTGTGTCTGAGAACAAAATATGTGTGGTGTCTTCCTCAAAGGCTAACATTTCTCCGTCTAGGCTGGAGTCTGTAGGAAGATACAGGTCTCAACCCAAAAGATTTAAATGAATCAGAGGATTTAAATGGTGAAGGGTTTCAAGATGGGCAGATGTCTCCCCTCATTACCTTGGCTGGAGAGGAGGTATGTCAATCAGCCTGTGAGAAAATATCCAAGAAATTAAATTTATCAGAAGGAAGTACTTCTGGGGGTGGGACAGGGTTCAGACTACATCTGCTTGGCTCTGTCATCTCCAGGCTTATAGTAAGATGGAACACAATGGCAGAGAGTATGTAGGGCAGAAATGCCCACTTTGTGAAGTCCAGGAAGCAGGGAGGGAGATGGGGGAGGAGAGTGGGAAAGGAAGAGAGAGAGGAGGGAGAGAGGGACAGAGGAGAAAAAGAATAAAGTGAGAAGACTAAGAAAGAAGCCAGGGATAAAATATATCCAACTGTCAAAGGGCTCGCTGCTCTGGGATCAGCTTCCTCCAAATAAGTCTCCCTCCTAAAGTTCACATCACCTTCCAGCAGCCTAGTAAGCTAGGAATCCATCCGTGGGTTAGTCCACCAGTAAGGTTAGTGCCTGCATGGTTCAGTTACTTCCCAAAGGCCCCACCTCTATAAACACCAGCACTGGAGACCAAGTCTTCAGCATGGACCTTTGGCAAAGCACATGGCATCCAGTACATGAAAGTTTGTGTACCTGAAGGACAGAGGTGCTTACAGATATCAAGGTGTGGGGGCCACAGCTGACTGGCCAGAGCATAAATATATGCACGGTGTTACCCACACTCAGCAGGCATCACTGGTCAAGCCACTCGGGGTTTACCTCCTGGTAAGCCAATAGAGATTGCACAAGAGTGCAAGTAGATACAGAATATGGAAGGAAGAGGAATTGTGATTTAGTGAATAGATGGAATAGATTTAGTGATTTGGTGGTGGGGGGGGGGAGGGGGAGACTAGACAGAGGTCCAGGAAAGCCCCGAGGAAACTGAACAGATTGAAGAGCTGCAAATGCCCTGAGGCAGGAGAGAGCCCGACATGACACAAATCTTTCATGATAGCCTATGCTTAAGGCTGAGTCAAGAGAAGTGATAGGAGATGAGGCGGGAGATGAGATAGGAGACAGGGCAGGACGGCTCACGTGAGACAGTATCAGTGGTGAATAAGAAGTTGTAGTGGGGGGGGTGCGGGGGGGCTGGAGAGATGGCTCGGCGGATAAGAGCACTGACTGTCCTTCCAGAGGTCCCTGAGTTCAATTCCCAGCAACCACATGGTGGCTCACAACCGTCTGTGATGGGATCCAGTGCCCTCTTCTGGTGTGTCTGAAGACAGCTACAGTATACTCATGCAAATAAAATAAATAAATCTTAAACAAATAAAATAAATAAATCCTTTTTTTTTAAAGTAGCTAAGGCAGGCTGGGGCCATTGGAAGAGCAGTGGAGTTTGATGGTGGTGTACTCCGTGGAGCTGGATCTTAAGAAGGAAGAGGAACGATAAGCCATGTGTCTTCACTGACCTGTGAAGACTCTTCCTCCCCTTCCTCCCTCTGTGGGTGGGTTGACAATAACAATCCCAGAGACTGTATCAGCCAGCACCATAGCTCTTAAGTCATGAATACTCTTGTGTTTCTCTTTATAAAAAAAAAAACTTAAAAAATAATGTGTGTGTAAGAGGGGGTGCGGTGTTGTCACAGATAGTTGTGAGCTTCCCAGTATGGGTACTGGGAATCAAACTCAGGTCCTCTGCAAGAGCAGTATGAACACTTAACTGCCGAGCCGTCTCTCCAGCTGGTTCTTATGCTCTCAAGAGTCACTGGAGAGTGCATTTCCTAGTGTAGCTCCCTTATGGCCAGACAAAGGATATCAAGATCAGGCCTGCTGCATCCTCACGGAGCAGGGTACAGCAAACCTACTCAGAGCCAGCTCATGGAGAGAGGGCAGAGGACAACAAAGAGTGCTGACTGAGGCTGATGGGCAGCGTTGGGAACAGGGGCACTGGGACACCACCTGGTACTAGTGGCAGAAGACAGTGGAAAGGCAGAGAGTTGTTCTAATGACAGCTAGCTGGCTGGGGCTGGCCTGGGATTGTTTCCACAGGACAGTAGAGTTGACACAAGAGGACCTGTTAGTATCCAGCAGGGTGCCTAAGGAAACTCACACTGCCTCCAAGATCCTGTCTCCACACAGGTTGACATTCTCTACACGGGACACTAGCTCTGCCAATACCGAGCTCACGAGGCTCCAGGGAAGCCACGTGTGCCTTCTAAAGGTCTCCCTGGTGGCACAGGTGCAGGGCAAGCTGGATGAAAGACACGTTTGTTTATTGTGGGTTTTTTTTATGGTATTAAATAAATGTATTCTTGGCTTAAAGTGAGGACATACAGTTCTCCCTTTAAAATTCATTTAACTCAAAGAGCAAGTGAAACATTTTTAGAAGTTAAGCAAACAGAAGCTAGTTGTATAAGCAGAAAGGCAACCATCCAGGCTGAGGCTCCTGTAAGACTGACTACTGACGGGAGACACTCACTACCCCTTAAGGTCTCTGCGGACACCATGATTATATGATGTGTGTGTCGGGGTGTGTGCTACGGGACTGCATGTCTGCTCTGCTAATGGTCAGTGTGCCCCACAGCCAGATTTCTCAGAGTGTCTGTATGTAGTTGGCATGTGCATATCTGCACAAGGACATACTATACACACACGTGCACTAGGCTTCCTGCATACAAATGTCTGTCTGGGCAGGCATGTGGACAGAGTGTGTCAGGTGTGTATCATGGGTGGCTGCTGTTAATAGAGCCATGGAGGGGGCAAGTGGAGTAATTTTCTCTCCACATTCAGCATTATGGTAAGGGATTTGGCTTGCCTGGAATCAAAGATGGCCACCAGTCACCAGAGGGCAGACCGTGTCTGGGCAGAAGCTGATTCAGCCAGCCCCAGCTCTCCCATTTTCTTGGGACTTTGGTAGGTAAGGGTAGCTCTGAGCCTGACTCCAGAAATCTTGGCATCTCTCTGTCTGATCTCCATCTCTCCTGACCTCCTTCAGTCCTCTGCCTTGTCCAGTGATCCCTGGATGAACCTTCTGGAAGGCCCAGGGATCAGAAAAAAGACTGATTTGTTATAGGGTGGGTTAGAACCTTGAGGCAGCTTTGGATCCTTTGGAATGCCAGGAAGGGTGCCCCTGGCCCAGCCAGCTTGGATTCCTGAAGTACAAACGCCAGGGAGCAGGGCTGGCTTAGCCCTCTGGCTCCTCCACAGTCTTGTCCCTGTTGGGAGGTCCTGCACTGGGCACTATGGAGCTATCCATCATTCTTTCTAAGCCCCTGGGCCTGATCAGAACATTGCCAAACCCAGCCAGTAAGTTCTCTACAGAACAACATACACACACCTGGGGCTGGGCTCTCTGGTTTATAGAAATGAAACTATGTCCTTACCCATAGCACCACAGATTCAATAACCCACAGACAAAATACTGAGCTTGATTCCCAGAACTAAAGTAAACCAAACCAAACAAACAAACAAAACAAAAAACAAATCCAGGAATGGGTGCTACTTGCTTGTAAGCCCAACACTCAGAAGGCAGAGGCAAGAGGATCTTAGGGACTTGATGACCAAGTAGACTTGCCTACTTAGTGGGTTCCAGGCTAGTGAGAGACCTTATCTCAAAAAAGTGGGAGGTTGTCCTTTGGCCTCCATATACATATGCATACATGTGCATGTGTTCTTGCACACATAGGAACACTCAAAATTGCACTCATGCTGACATGGATGTGGTTAGGTTAAGAGGTTAGGTTGCTCCTTCTTGATGTTTGCTCTTCCTCCTCCCTAATGCCCACTCTTGCTCCTCCCTGATGCCCACTCTTCCTCCTCCTTGATGCCCACTCTAGCTCCTTCCTGATGCCCCCTCTTCCTCCTCCCTGATGCCTCCTCTTCCTCCTCCCCAATGCCCACATTCTTCCTCATAGCCAACACTTATTTCAGGAAAGAAATTCATTACTAGCTTTCTCTTTCAAATTTATTTTTTATTTCTTTATATGTGGGTGTTTGGAAGCACTTGGAGATCAGAGGACAACCTCAGGTGTCATCTTAAGGAAGACCTCCTGCCTCCCTTGATATCTATATAACTTTGAGACAATGTCTCATCAAGCTCTGACTGGCCTAGAACTCACTGTGTAGACCAGTCTGGCTTTGAGTTCAAAGAAATCTGCTTGCCTCTATCTTTCAAGTGCTAGGATTAAAGACAAGCACTACCACACCTGGCTCCACATCTTTTGAGACAGTCTTGTATTGGCCTGAAGTGTACCGATCAAAATGCAGGGAGGACAATCTTTTTGCTTGACAGATGACAAAACCGAGGCTCACAGTGGCCACATGGGCACTGTCACTGGTGTTGCACCTCTCAATTTCTCCTGTTTCAGGCACTTGTGGGGATTGTGCTGGGGAGAACATGCCACTCTGTGGTCAGCAGATACTTTGCTCACCACCAGAGACAGCTAGATGGAAGTGTGAGAGAGCTGTGGGAAGCCTGACCCACAGCCCACAGTGTGTTAGAGACCTTCTCCATGGTGGTTGCTCTTCGAAGATGGGGCATGACTGTTTCCAGCAGCATACAGATGACTGCAGAATGTGACCTTTGGGGTTTAAGCCCTGTGATGTCTTTTGGTGTGTCAGGGAGGAACCTCCCTGAGCTCAGATTGTTGAAGGTAATAAATAACCCTCATACTGTTATCATGAGGATGGGGTAAGATATGTATGAAGAGTGAGCTGTCATGCTTGCCAGTTCACACCCAATTCAACCAGCATTTGCTATGCACTTACCGTGTGCTATGTACCTGAGAGCCTACTGTGTGAAGATACACCTCAGCTATGATCCCGGATAAATATGCTGATCACTTAGTGTGTGTGTGTGTGGGGGGGGGGGTTTCTAGCAAGATCTCTCCGACCCGTGGGGGGTGGGAGTATCATGCAGGGAGCAATCACATGACTACCTAGGTCAAAGAGGTAGAAATATGACCTCCACTGAATAAATGTGCAGAGGCGCTAAAGGCTTGTCACACACACCCTTATCAGATAAGTTTGGTTTGGAGTGGAAAGACTAACAGATGAATTGTTCTCTTTTTGAAAAAAAAAAGATTTATTATTTTTAAATTTATCTGTGTGTGTCTAAGCATGAATGAGAATCCGCCTGTAGATCTAGGTGTGTGCATGTGTTGGTATTCACAGAAACTAGAGTTATTGGATTCCTTTGAACTGGATTTACAGGTAGTTATAAGCCAATAGATAGGTAAATAGATAGACATATAAATAGATAAATAGACAGATAGATGATATAGAGATAGATAGATAGATAGATAGATAGATAGATAGATAGTAGATAGATAGATAGATAGTAGATAGATAGACAGACAGGGTTTTGTGTAACCCCGGCTGGTCCTAAAATTGCTATACAACCCAAAAATAACCTTGAACTTCTAATCATTAATCTTCCTGACTCTACCCCACAAGTGCCAAGATTGCAAGCATGTGCCATCACACCCGCTCTTACGAACTCTTGGGAATCATTCCACCAACTGAGCTGTATTTCTCAGTTTCTAATTGTATTTTTAAAATAATATGATAAATATGAGAATTTTCAGAACCACCGGAACTCTTCCAAGGTGAACGATGCTGTGTCAACTGCCGGTCAAAGGATGTGGCCAGAGTGGGCTCTGACCATGGGAAACAGGCTGCAGTAGCTGAGGTCGGGGCATATCCAGCCTCCACTGTAGTTGGTAGCTCCTGCTATTATCCCAGAGAATGTGGGGCAGAGTTGAAATGAGCAGGCAGGCACCGAACCCTGGACCCCGTCACCTGTCCTGTGGAGTATGCACTCTGGATGGAGCTGTACCTTCCCCATTATGTTCCACTGGGAACAGAACTCCTTCTTTGTCTCATGGGGCTTTGAGGGGCTTCCAGGACAGTCAGCATGATCCTGGATGTGATACAGTGATATAGGGATAGAGATAGACAGACAGACAGACAGTTGGATAGGTAGATGATATAGAGATAGACATATAGACAGACAGTCAGACAGACAGACAGACGGACAATCTGGTTCCTTGTCTGTTGCCTGGGGCTAAGAACATAGAGGCTTCACAACCCTAGTGATTCAGAAATCCAGAAAAGCTTGATTCCAAGAACTGTAATAGCAAGGGGAGGGAAGCAGCATAGGGGCCTAAGGTATGCTCCAGCCCCTCAGAGATGGTAATGGGGGTTTTCAAATCTCTTACAGATGTAGACCCAGGACCTGAATGTCTAAAAGAGGCTGCCACCAACTGCTCTATGGCCTGTGCCAGCTCCCTTCCCTCTCTGGGCCTTATCCTCATCCTCAAGACAATAAAGGTGTAAGCGACAGAGCTCAGTGTTCTTTAACTGGTGTATCCCAAAGTGCAGGCTGTGCAGGCAGCTGGGGAGGTGGGTGCCGAGGTACGGTTTGAATGCTCCAGAGAGTCACTGTTAGGCTATCAGAGGTCCTTGGCCTTTCAGAAAACAATGAAGGGGAGATTGGTATTCAGGTCCCTACCAGCTGAGATGCTCATCTGTCCCTTAGACATGCAGCAGCAAACCCCCAGCTTAGGTCACTGTGGGTATCGGGAAAGCCATTACTAATGCCCATTGTCTTTTGACTTCTCTCTTTGTGGCCAGCCAGAGATAAAGTTTAGCTGAGCTTATTTAAGGAGGGAGGGGTGATAAATTCAAGGAAGAGTACAATAGGAGGGTGCTGGTGTTTTTGAGGGCTGATGAACAGAGCATGGGGCGCTCCGATCATACATCCACGATGATCCCAGGAGGAGGTGTTAGATAGGAAGGAGGTAGATCCTTAGGGACAGGAAAAAGAACCTGCTTCCCCAAAGAACCTCACGGGGACTGGGAAAACTCATATAGAGGAGCCCAGGCTGTCCAGCCGGGCCACTGGCCATTGCTGCTGGAGCATCATGCTAGCTGCCATGCTCCTGAGTCTGGCCCTGCTAGGAAGTACCTGTGACTGTTCCAGCGCACTGTGTATGAGGCAGAAATTGTGTGCTGTGTCACCAAGTCTGCCCTTCTGGTTGTAAGTACCCACCTGTCTGTCCAGCTAGGCTCTCTTTAGGGACCTCTGCTGTGGTCAGAAGCCACTAGTGGAGCAGGGCTGCACCTTGGCAGCTTGGGGGGCAAGGGTGGAGAGAGAGAGAGGGGGGAGAGAGGAAGAGGGGTGGGAAGAGGAGAGGGATGTGGAGAGAAAGGAATGAGTTGTGATAGCAGGGTGAAGGGCAGGGCTCCCCTTTCTCCTCTGACTGCACATTCAAAGTTTGTGGCTCCCTGCTAGATTTCAAATAGCCAGATGCATGGTTGGCTCAGGACCCTTAGTCAATCTGTAATTCAGAGAAGCTGGGGGGAATGGAGTTAGGGACAAAGATGGAGATTGTGTGTCCTTGGTGATGGAAGCCAACCTATGGCCAGAGTCAGGCATCAGTCACTAACTGCTGTGTGACCTTAGCCCTCTGATCCCTCTGGGATTCAGCCTGATGAGGATACGGGGAGGGTAAGTTGCCTTATCCATAGAGAACATTCCATAGTAATTGTGTTGGGCGCTAGGGGTCTAGGAACAGCTGGGGTTCATTGCAGCTGGAGCTTGGGGCTGCCATTTTGACTAGAACCAGGAAGTGCCTAAGTGTTGGAAGGTATAGCTTGGGGCGTGAGCAGGATCGGGCGAAGAGGTTCCATGTTTCCTGAGGACTCCCCTCTCACTCCCACCCAGGGGCCTACTCCCTGCAGGGAGGCCTCGTCCCAGAGAGGTTGAACAGTGGTCCAGGGTGGGCTGGTTGAAGGTGAGGCTTGCCCAGCTCACAGCCTCTTGCTCAGTGCTCTGTCCAGTGAACCAGGAGACAGCCAAGGTCATCCAGACAGCCTTTCAGAGAGCCTCCTATCCAGACATCAAGGGTGAGAGAGCCATGATGCTTCTTGGCTGCATCAAGTATGGTCTGTACACATGCTGGGGCTGGAGGGGAAGACCTTGGGACATACTCTGGCCCCAGGGAGGAGGACCAGCAGAACTGAGGCACAGACCTGACTGACATACATGCCTTTCCCACTGATATCAGTCTGGCCAACTGCAAGTGACCCCAGAGTGACTGGTGTGTGCCCACCTCTGATGCAGCCCCAGCAGGAGTCAGGCCTTGAGGATCCATTTCCTCTGTTCTAGGAAGATGAAGAAAAGAGAGGCTGAGGTCTGAGGTTTCTGAGCTAAATGGTTTTCCTGACTTGATTGGGATCATGGGCAGGCCCAAGAGAAGGCTATGGGCCTCACGACTATTTTATAAGATGTGTTTCATTTTTATTTTTTCATGATTGCATCCCCCTAAAGGCTCTCCTAAACAAATAAGAAAGTAGAGATTGGAGAGGCAAGGCTGCTCAGGGGTCACACAGTGAGGCTGGCACATATGAGCTGTAAGTTCAGTTCCCAGGACCCAACTTTCTGTGTCTAAGCCCCAAACCCAGGGAAGACACTGTTCTTTAACTTTATTTTTTTAACCATCATCCTCTTCCCCAGACACTTAAAATAGACCCAAGACAGTGTGACCAGCTGTACGTTGGAAAGGGAACCTGTCCCTCTTTAGAGCCACCACAGTGCTGACAGTGCTGGAAGCCACTCTGAGGATCACTGGAGCTGGAGCGGGAGGGACATGAGGCAGTCAGGTCTCTGTATGACCTTGAATGTCAGTTTCTCTCTCTTTGTATAATGAGAATAATGACACCCTGGCCCTATGTTATGATAGGCCAGAGGCTGCAAAATTGTCTTGAGAATTGTTAAAGGAGATATGACCTTGCCAGGTGTGGTGTTGCTCAATTTTAATCCCAGCACTCCTGAGACGGAAACAGGAGGATCTCTGAGTTAAAGACTGGCTTGGCCTGCATAGCAAGTTCCAGGACAGCCAAAACTACATAGAGAGAACCTGTTAAGACACACACACACACACACACACACACACACACACACACACAGAGAGAGAGAGAGAGAGAGAGAGAGAGAGAGAGAGAGAGAGAGAGAGAGAACCTTTAATACTGGTGGCAGCCCAGAATAGATTTTATTCCTATGTAAGTGTTGTCCACACAGGCATGGCTAGATGACTGGGGATCAGGGATCAGCTCTGACTGCTATCATGGAGTACGATGGGGATGCTTTACCCTGTTGTCTATGAAAGAAACAGAAAAAAAGGTAATAGACCTAGGGAGACCACTTGGTAGGTAAAGTACCTACTACACACACACACACACACACACACACACACGGGCCAGAGTGACAGCAGCTGGACCACCTTGTGGCCAATGTGCTCCAGCAGACCCACTGGAGAGCAGGTGTAGATAGAACATGAAGTTCCCAATGTCCTACAGGCCTCCCAGCTGTCTCTGCCCTCTGCTCCTTTTTCTCAACGTCCCCCTGAGGGCCTCCTCTGACCACACACATGTCCTTCTCAGGTTCACCCAAAGCCTGGCTCCTCTCTGTGTTCAGGGTGCTTCCAGGTCCTCTGAGATCACCTTCCAAGCAGAGCTCCCCTACTCCTTCCATCAGTCACCTCCAGGAAGAGTCTGTTTTCATTTCCAGTCTGCCATTAAACGGTGAGAGTTTGGTGACTTTAAGCAGCGCATGCTTGTTATCTTAGAGTTGTAGGATAGATGTTACTAGGATACAGTCAAAGTGATGGCAGGGGACTCTTCTGAAGTCATTGGAGACAAGAGGTCCCTTGCCCTGTGCACTTTCTAGAGGCCACCGCAGGTAAAGACTTCTGACCCCTGTATTTCTGAGACTAGCAAGGTTGTATCTCTGTCCGTTGTCCCTGGTCACAAATGCCCTCTTTTGCCACTGTCTGATATTGGGCTTGTGATGAACTTACACCCACCCAGGTGACTTTGGTTCCCCCCGCCCCACATACTATAATGTCCCTACACCTGCATGGTCTTTTCTATGGACTAGGAGGCGAACATTTCAAGTGGGGGTGGCCAGTGGTCACTTACCCGAGTTCTTACATGGCTGATTGGCTCTTTCTCCTGCAGCTATCTCACTGCATCCTGGCGATCCTCTCTCTCCTTTCTCCTGCATCCTAGCCTGTACTACTCTAAGGGTTCTGCCCCATCTCCCTTTGCCCAGTCATTAGCCACTGGCATCTTTATTGATCAGTCAAAAACCAACTGGGGACAAGGACCTTTAGAGTTTGGACATGCAGATTCCAGATTGAATCAAAGCAATAGAACCAATCTCCAACAGTGGCCATGTGCATGGAAGGTAGAGGTGTGTCAGGAAGTAGTCGCTCCAGGGAAAGTCTAAGGTAGCTATGTAGTTAACAGCTTGGGTCCCAGGCATTCCCAGGTTCAGTAATCTCAGCCATGACATGAGGATGACAATATCTACTTCCTGAGATCTTGGAGGATTCTGAGGGCAGTGGAGTCCTGAATGTTGCTCAGCATACAGTAGGTACTCCATGCATGTACATGACTAAGCAGAGGCTTACTGTGATGCTTGGTCCCCTCAGGCCTGGGTGGATTAAAGAGATGTTCACAAACTTCATCTTCACCTTGAAGCTGGTCCTGAAGGGACAGGTAGGTGAAGGGCTCTAGTAGGCCTCAGCATGGCAAACATGGCGTAGACAAGTCTTGGATTCCTAAAACCTTTACATTCCTAAAGCTAGCCTCCAAGATCCATTTAATTGGCCACTGACTCATTCCTGAGACAAAACACAAAGGTCCAACAATCAAAATTCATTATTTGGCTAACATGCCCAATCAGAATTTACTAACTCATTCTAGAACAGACTTCCCCCCTTTTCTTCTTAAAAACTCAGTCCTGCAAAAATCTGTGTCCTTGATTACTGCTGCTGCTTTCTGTCTGCCTTTACAGCCCCCACCCCAACTTGCCCCTCCAGGGTAATAAATCTCCTTTCTGCTAAGAATTTCTTCTCTGGGTGTGTCCTGTACGTATTTCAAGGCCAGGTGTCCTGCCTTACAAGAATTATGTCCAGGACTAGGCTTCCTTCTCTCTGGACTCTTCTTTTCCTGTACCCATTCCCAGGGGAGCCATCCAGACATAGTTAGATGGAGGCACTGCCTGCCTTGCTCTGGCCCCCTTGCAAGCCTGATAAACAGCTTGAGCTGTCTACTCCAGGCCTGCAAGGAAATCAACATCATCTCCAACATCATGGCTGACTTTGTCCAGAGAAGTGCTGGTGAGCTCTGTCTTCATGGTTTACTGTGTAACATTAAGATAGCCACTCCCCTATATGGCTTTTGCTGACCTGAGTGTCATTTCCTCTTGGAGATGCAGTTGTATAAGTTGATCTTGGGCAAGACACCAAACCTCTGGACTTTAGTTTCTCTGTTGGCAATAAAACACCTGACTTCATAGCTGTGTCTTAGGCATAGAGTCATTACTTAGGAGCTACTTTTCTTACTTATCTCTTTAACTTTCAGTGCTAAGGATCGAACCCAGATCCTTGTGCATGTTGAGCAAGTGCTCTCCCCTGAGCTCCATGCTTAACCTGAGTTTTTTTTTTTTTTTTGTATTCTAACGTTGGTAATTTTTACTTCTAATGTTATTTAACTCATTTTCAAATCTCTCGTCTCTGCCCCTTCAGTGTTATCACCCCATTGTGTTTCTCATTATTAAGTTGCTTTTAAATCTTATCTTGTACCTTCCCTTAGGTCTTTCTCAAGTCATTGGCTGCTTACCCTCTCGACTGGTTATGTCTGGCTAGCCACCACTAGTGGTGGCCTCCCTGTGTGGCCGTCATTCTTCTTTACTTCTAAGGTCTTCTTTGGTGGAATTTGGATCTTCTGTGGATAGACTCTGATCCCTAGATTGACTAAATTTTCTAAGAAGAGAATTTTGTATTTATTTGTGGCAGGGATAGTAAGACAATCGGTGGCTGGGTGTGTTTTTATGTTCAACATTCAGCTGGGGAAGCCCTGTACCATGTCAAGTTCAATTATAATATATCCTTCAGTCCTGGTGTTCACAGATTGCTCTTTGCTCAGTTTTATGGTCGTGGTCTTGTTATTGCTGCTGTTGTTTGGAGATGGGGGTTCACTCTATGCCTCATGCTAGCCTCAGATTCTATACATAGCCCAGGCTGCTCACCAAGCTGTGATCTTCTTGCTACAGCTGGGATTGCAAGTGTACACCATCATATCATCATACTTGAGCCTTTCATCTACACCCTCCCCACACCACCCCAAACCTCCGAGTGGCTTCCTTTAGTGAGGTTAGTTTTCAGTATTCTTTCCACGGACAGGAAATGACTTACTTTCAGCTGTATACCTCACTGGTTTCTGAGAGCATCAAAGCTCAGAGATGTGCACCTCGGCGCCACATCCTCTCCAGTTTCTCAGAGGCTCGCTGCATACAATTTCACCTCTCAGCCACTCTGCAGAACCTAGCCTTGTCCATGTCTTTATTTTTAAGGCACTCCTTGGCTGAGCGGTGCAGTTAGGAGAAGCTGCTGATCCAGTCCCAGAGCTGACCTGCCACCTAGATTCCTTGTGTGGGTGAAACTCCATCCACAGGGCCTTGGCTCAGTCTGTTCTCTCCACCCAAAGTCTTCCCACACCCTCTCCCCATTCCATCTACAGTGTAGGTCTCTCCCACCTCCTGGTCTACGTCAGATCCCCTGCCTAAGACTCTTGTGCTCTAGCCTGGTCTCTCTCCTTTCACACACTCTTGGGTTACAGTTGTGCATTTTGTTTGGGGATTCTCTAATGGATGTTGAGCTTTGCTGGCAGAGACTGTGTGTGCTTGGCTTTCTTCTGGTCATAGTTGAAGTTAGTAATGCCCCCACAAATATCATTAGAAGCAACAGCAGGCTGTCAAAACCTCCGTCTTCTCCTTCTCCCTCTCTCTTCCTCCCCGCCCCATGTGCCTGTGCATGCATGTATGTGTGCATGTAGGTCTATTTATTGTTGTAGCCCTGACTGTCCTGGAACTCGATCTATAAACCAGAATGGCCATGAATGCAGAGATCTGCCTGCCTTTGCCTCCAGAGATTAAAGGATTCGAAGGATGTATGCTACCATGCACTGCTAAACAAACAAACAAACAAACAAAAAACAAAACAACAACAACAAAAAACAACCAATAACAACAACAACAAAACCCCTGTATTCTTTTCACCACCTCTGCAGGGTCACCATAGAGTAGGACCAGCTCTCGGCTCTGCATGTGGAAGATCTCACTTTATTCTCACCTTTGTCACCCCATTTCACAGACCTGGAAAGTGAGGCCCACAAAGCTAAGTGAATGTGTCCCTTCCATACCACCGGAGGTGGGCAGGAAAGCAACTGTTTTGCTGTCTCCCACACAGATGACAAAACTGAGGTCCTGAGGGGACAAGACTCTTAACTTCTTTTCAATTTTTTTATGTTTATCTATTTTTAATGCATAAGTGTCTTGCTTGGATATTTGTATGGGCAACATGTGTGTGCCTGGTGCCCATGGTGTTCAGATCCCCTAAAACTGGAATTACACACTATTGTGAGCCACCATGTGGATGCTAGGAATCAAGCCAGGGTCTTCTGGAAGAACAGCCAGTACTATTAACTGCTGAGCGGTCTCTTCAGCCCAAGTCCTAACTTCTTGTTGCATCACTGTTTAGTATTGAGTTACAGCCCAGAGCCTGAGCCACTCCAAACTGCTTCTTTCCCACCCAGGACTCCACTCAGCCTGATCCCTTCTGATGGCCCCAGTCACATGATCCCTGTTTCTCCACAGCTGTTCAGTGACTTCCTCAACAGCCCAGGCTAGATCACTGTCTATTGCCCAAGGAGGCCTACAATCTCCAGCCAGAACAAGGGTGTTGTGGTCAGTTCTCCTGTAGTGATGGAATTTCTCTTCCCACAAAGGGATGGGAGAGATCACCTTTGAAGAGGTGAGATTCGTACAAGGCTTTTGGGTACCAGCGGCTGTCGGGGTCTAGCTGTTCTTTTCATCCCCTCTGCTGGGATTCACTGTTTCCTAGCCATGGCTCCTGCTCATCAAAATCGTGGGATGTGAGCCAGGAGAAGACCCACAGGACGCCTCAGCTTTGCTGATATCCCATTAAGTGGAGCACTGGGACACGTCCATTCCACTGTCCCGGACCATCTGCCTCTGTCCACATCTGCCGTATAGATCTCCAGTTTCCTCACGCTGAGAGTTTTAGGAAAGAAGTATAGTGTGCATATGTTCTGGGCATGTCACTAAGAATCCCACATAGGGTCTGGGGTGGCACCTACGATCGAGCGCACACTGACATCTCCTGTGTTAGTAGCCACATGAAGGAAGACCATCCTAGGTACCAAACTCCCTCTGAGTGGCTAGGTTTCATCAACTTAGAAACAGGAGCTTGGAAGCTAGTGGTGTAGTTCTAAATAAGGAACTGAGGGTCAGTTTGGTCTCCAAGACTCTTCAAGGTCACCTTAACAGTTTTTTAATAACAGTTAAAGATAGTAGGCATAATGTCTATGCCTATAATCTCAGTGTCGGGAAGCTAAGCAGGAGAATTGTGAGCTAAAGGAAAAGTAAGCCTGGGCTACACAATGGGATCCTAACTGAAAAAAAATCCCCCCAGATCAAAACAACACCCACCCCCCAAAATCCTAAAGACAAAAGTAATGAAAACCTATCCTAGAAATGCTGACACTTGAAGGAGAAAGTGCAGGAACCAGTAGGCCCAGGGCCTGGCATCACACCCCCACCTCTCTATGGAACCTGGAATGGGCTTCCTTCTGGGAACTCCCTTAAAAAACAATAACAAACCAATTCTTTATTTTTACATTTTATTAATTTATTATTATTATTATTATTATTATTGGGGTTTTTTGAGACAAGGTTTCTCTGTATTGCACTGGCTGTCTTAGACCTTGCTCTGTACACCAGGTTGCCCTTGTATTCACAGAGAACCACCTGCCTCTGCCTCCCAAATGCTGGGCTTAAAGGTGTGTGTGATTTCTTAAAAGTATTTTTATCATGCCAGAGAGATGACTGAATTCAATCCCTTTGACCCACATTGTAGAAGGAGAAAGTCAATTCCCGTAAATTGTCCTCTGACCTGTACACGTGCACATAGCATACATGTGGAGGACACACATGAAGTAAATAAGAATATAAGGAAAGTTTAATCAGTTCGTGTGTGTACGCAGACACAGGCACACACACACCATGGCCTACCTCTGGAGTCAGAGAAAAACTTTTAGCGTTAATTCTTCTTCAACCATGGGGATCCCAGGTGGTCAGGCTTGGTGAGAAATTTGTTTACACACTGATCCATCTTGCCAGCCCCAACTCCTTAATGTTTTTCTAATAACTTTAGATTTGAATAAAAGTTTCAAAGACAGGATAAAATGTTCCATATCCACTGCCCCTGTTTGTACCATATTAATCGTCCCATAAATGAGCTGTGTTCATTATAAAGACGAGATCGCCACTGCAGACTTCATCTGAAAGTCATTCATTTTTTTCCCACTGATCTCCAGACCATGGAACATATGACCTTCACATGTTTGAAAAGTCCTCAGACTTTTGTCTTGTTCTGCTTTCTTATCTTTACTGTGTTTTTAAGAACCTGAGAAGTTCCCAGTACTTTACAGAAAAAAAAATATTCAGTGATGGTTGTTAATGCTGGGGGGGCAGGGGGAGGAGAGTGTCTGTAAGGACAGGGGCCACTGCAGTGTCTTTAAGGAACTGAGTAGAAGACAGCTACTGGGCTTAACTCCAAATAAGGCTTGGCCAAGTGGAAATTGATACCCAAGGGTAAGGGCAGGGAATTGGGGAAGAGCCTGCTAGAACTGACCCAACAAGATCCTTGCTGAAGGTGACCAGTGTGGTTAGATATCGCCCTCATAGGAACAGGTGGAGGATGAGTCACCCTGATCAGATAGGAGGGGGTCCCTGAGAGCAAGTGTAAGCAATGGTTCTAGGAGAAGGCTTAGGAACTTGAACAAAGTTTGGCGAAGCAAAGACCACAGTTGACACCTATCGAGCCACCATCTCACCAGATGTCACACTTCATCCTCCTCCCCCGACTTCCCCAGCTCCTTTCTCCCTCTCTGTTCCTGGACACTCCCTCCTGTTTATGGACTTGACTATACACATTAGTGGCCTTCAGGAACTGGTATTACTCAGGGTTGGAACACTTCCAGAAAGCTGTACTAGTTAGATCCTCAGGGACCGCAGGTTAGTGTCTTGGTGGCGAGAGCTATCCCAGTGTGGGTGTTTGGGGTGAGACTTGCAGATGAAGCTGAGGAGAGGCTGAGAGGGCAAAGGAGGAAGTTGACACCCAGAAGGCTGTTGGGTGGAGCCAGCTACATTGCTAGCACTGGTGTAGTCTGGCTAGATCGAGGGGACATTAAACTGAATTCTGATGAGAGTAGTCCTAGAGAGATAGGGGATTTATCCCTTCCTGAATAGAGATGGCTCTGGAGGCATGGAGCAACAGGGGATCTCAGTTTACTTTTGTCCTTGAGTCAATAAACTGTGCATTCTCTACATACTAACCCTTTTCTTTTAACACCATGAGTTCTTACTATGGCTCAGGCCATATGAATCCTGACTTCATGAAGCATATAGCCTAGGGGTCAGAGACAGAGAGTAAATGGTCACCCATGCAAGAGACTGTACTTTTTAAAAATCTCCTCAGAGCTTTAAATTTTAAAAGTATGACCAGAGGAAGTACTTAGGTAACTTTAAGTCAACATCAAGGCTATTTGAAGGCCGTTTGGTACCTGGGTCTCATGCAGTGACGTGTTCTGAGCATAACCCAGAGAGGCTGGCAGGGCACAGATTTCTGGGATTCGAGTCCATCCCCAGAGTGGCTGACTCATTGTTATTATGTACGACTCATGAATGTGCATTCTCAGTACATTCCTTGTTCCTAACGCTGGCACTCCAGACTGCCGGAACAGTCCTGGAGATGCAGCTCTCCAGGGTCCTGGATCTAGAGAGTGTGAAAGGCATCCAGCTACCAGCAGAGGACGTCTCAGCTCTCCTGGGGGATGGCTTGGCTTTGGAGGTGGAGGATGGAAGCGACCAGGGAAGTCCTGGCCATTGGAACAGGAAGAAGCAGTTGGGTGTGTGGACAGAGGCCAGGGTTGAAAGTCCCCGCAGGCAGAGGGGAACTTTCTTCAGTTTTGCTTTTTAACCCCCCCCCCCCCCCCCATGCATGCTGTTGAGTCAGGGCCTGCACATCCTCAGCAGGTGCTCCACCTCAGAACTACTCCAATCGTAGCCTTTACCTTTTGTCTCTCTGTCAAAGCAGACAGAGGCTTTAAAGGAAATTAGGCAACAGGACTCTTCCTGATCTCTTGTACAACTTTTCTCCTACTCTCTGCCAGAAGATTGTTTGCAGAAATAAGAAGCCAGGGAATACTGGATAGACACCGCCCCCAGACACTAGCTTCCCTTCTTGAATGGAATAACAACTTTAGCTTAGAAGGGACCTCCGTGAAGGAGCAGAATGTCTGGGTTCAGATACACATTCTATGGATACGTGAACAAGTGCTCGCTGAGGCTTTGTAGCCATCTGTCTCATGCGTCACTTCTGTGATGGGGGACCACTCACCACAGGCCTCTGATGGACAGAACAGCTCCAAGTCCATCCAAAATTTCTTGCAGTTGGTGATCTCCACAGTCGGTATTCCTGAGGTTCCTGAGGTAAGTGTGGGCTTCGGGAAAGGATGAGATGACTGTCTGACTTTACCTTGTTTCCGTGTCTAGATTGTTCACTGCAGAGCTCCCTCCCAAGCAGGAGCCTGAAGTGCCTCTGGTTCTCAAGCCAGTTAGGTGTCTTTAGTCTCTTCCGGGTGGCAGTGTGTGATGATCAGGTGCACAGACCCCTGATTCTGGCTCACACTGAGAGCACTTGCCTCTGCCACCTCACTGTTGGCTAAACCCACACAGGCCTCACCAGGCATAATGGTACATGCCTTTAAACTCAGCACTTGAAGGTAAAGGCAAGTGGATTTCTGTGGGTTCAAGGTCAACATGGTCTACATAGTGAATTCCAGTACTGCCAGGACTATGTAGAGAGCCCTGTCTCAATAAATAAACAAATAAATAAAATAAAATAAAAAATAAGAATCTGTCTCTGTCTCTCTTACTCATCATATATATATATATGGCAGCTGGATATGTCAGAGAAAACCCTGACATCTGGCAAGCTGCTAAGAGTGGGAGCCTATGACAAGACTCAGTTTCCCCTCCTATAAAATGAGAACATCAGACTTGGTGATCCCCAGATTCTTTGTGAACTCTGACATTGTATGATCTCTGTCCATATCTAGCCGCTCCAATGGTAGCAACACACAGGGGTGTACAGAGGGCACTTTGAACAAGGGCCTGTGGGGGAACTCTGCTCCCTTCCTCATGGGGATATTTAATAGGTTGCATCTTCATTTTGAACATCTGTTTATCCATGTGACTTTGTTGGAAACAGAAAAAAGAGTAACTAGACCTAACCTGTCTTGGTCTCTCTCAGCCTCAATTTACCCCATCAATACCACGATGCTAAAGTTCTAGGGAACCTGGATATGATGGTGCAAGCCTGAAATGACACCTATTTGGGAGGCAGAACCAGGAGGACTGCAAGAACAAACCTCTGTCTGAGTTATAGAGCAACTTCAGGCATTGGCTGGGCAACTTAGTGAGACTTAGTCTCAAAGAAAGAGAGACACAGAGGAAGTGACAGAGGCAGAGAGAGAGAGAGAGAGAGAGAG
>NW_021604646.1:8608525-8634131 GCF_004785775.1 Grammomys surdaster | reverse complement strand
GAGAGGGAGAGGGAGAGGGAGAGGGAGAGGGAGAGGGAGAGGGAGAGGGAGAGAGAGAGAGAGAGAGAGAGCGGGACAGAGGAGCAGACAGACACAGACATAGAAACAGACAGTGATAGAGTATTTGACTAGGATGTGTGAGGCCCAGGTTCAGTCCCTGGTGCTATGAAGTCTAAACAAGCAAATGAATAGCACAGATGATGAATAGATGGACAGGGAGGATATTCTGTGTGGAATGACTGCTAGGGACTGACACCTGCAGCAGAGTGCTCACCAAACACCATCAACAACACCATCAATTCCAACATTTCCCACTGGAGCTCCTCAGGTGCTCCAGCCTGGGCCTGAGGCTTGGTCCTGTTCCCTAAGAAGGGCTGACATGGCTCCTTCCTCTGCATAGGGCTGGAGGTGGCCTTGACAACCCTCATGAACAGCAAAGGCTTGGACCCCTTCATCATCAACCCCGAGATCATCACTAGTAAGAAGTCATCCCTAGCCCTATCTCTTGGGCAGACAGTCAGATAGCTGTTTGATCTCTCTTGCTGTGATGGAACACTCTGGCCAAAAGCAACTCAGAGGTGAAAAAGGTTTCCTTCTGCTGATAGTCCATCACTGATGGGAGTCAGGGCAGGAGCTTGAGGCAGAAACCATGGAGGGATGTTGCTTACTGAGTAACTCAGGCTCATGCCTAGATAACCGTCTTACATACCCCACACTGTGCTGTACCAACTTATAGCATTTAACAATCAATGCATCCCCCCCACACACAGACATGCCCACAGGCTAATCTGATCTAAGCCATTCTTAATTGAGACTTCTCGTAGATAACTCTAGACTGTGTCAGCTAGATAGCCATCCTGAAGTGTTTGGTAGCTACTAGAAAGCTCTCTTCTGTCGTCTCAGAAACATAGCCTGTCTCTGTCTCCTGCAGGGCTTCCTGCTGTGGCAGATGGATTTCGGTTTCCCAGAGCACCTGCTAGTGGACTTCCTGCAGAGCTGAGACAGGAGGCTTTCGGAATCAAGGCCAATGGAGCTGGATGGAAGGCGTGACCCCCAAGTCACAATGGAACAGGAATATAGGAAGGCTGGATCTCTTGAGTGGGACTCAGAGTGGGCCAAAGAGATGGGGACTGGCTCCTTGGCTCCCTGATTCCTGCTGCTACAAAATGCTCTGCCCAGGATCTGAAAGTGTACTTCTTAGGAAAGGCACCAAGGGAGCAGAGCATGGAAATAACACATCTTACCCATCCTGTCCACATGTTGAACAAATCTATGGCATTGCCCCTCTGGTAGGTGCCCCTATTTGCAATCCCCCAAAGTTAGGTCAAGACCATCTTCTGAAGAATCTGTTGACATTAACCCATCCTCTAGAAACTGCCTTCCTAGCTCACATAGCGCATGTGCAACACCCAAGGTCCTTGATGCAGGCGGGAAGCTGTAAGAGACACCAAATGGCCAAGACATATATAACACATCCATAAGTGTCCTCAGGAATAAGGCATATACCCCAATCTAGATGCAGAGTAGAAAAGGCAACATGCTGGGGGCTGTGAGTAGTTCAAAGACTGGATGAGCAGAATGTCACAGTGGCAGACTTGTCACAGTGACATCCTGGTACCACCAAAGCAGCAGAGAGTCCCTACCTGAGATGCCATCTGCTGCCCCATGTCCAATTCTCCCCCAGGGTAGCCAGGCCTGTTGTGCAACCAGGCCAGACTGAAGGGAGGGAAGCTCATCCAGGTGGGTGGGTGCAGGCAGGATCTTGGTCAGCAGTGAGTGTGCAGGCAAAGAACACATATGGGGAACAGCTTTGCAGAACTGGCCAGGCAGTGGTGGTACACATCTTTAATCCCAGCACTTGAGAGGCAGAGGCAGTCAGATTTCTGAGTTCAAGGCCAGCCTGGTCTAGAGTGAGTTCCAGGACAGCCGGGGCTACACAGAGAAACCCTGTCTCGAAAAACCAAAAATAAAATAAAATAAAATAAAATAAAATAAAATAAAATAAAATAAAATAAAATAAAATAAAATAAAATAAAATAAAATAAAATAAAATAATTGGTTTAATTTATTAGGGGAAACACGGACTCTTTAAACCTTTGCCTGGGGGTGAGTAGGGGTTTTCAGGACAAGTGTATATCATTGGCTGAGGCCATGGGAATGCCTCATTTGCGTGAGGAGGAATTCTAGGAATTCTATTGTATTCTATTGTAGCCAGCAGAGGGTGGCTTGGATCTCTTTTTGCGTTTGACCCTTCTGTTGAATAATGCTAATGTGGGAAAAAACCAACTTGGAGGCAGGGACAAGCTGGCCAGAGATGTGTAGGTGGGCTATGGGGTATGGCATAACCGTTAGGGTAGTGCTTACCTACAACTCCCATTTGTCATTGTTCGTCCCAAGGATCGATGATGGAAAGCAAAAAAACGAGTGTTAAGGTTGGCGACCATAGTGCCACCATGACTGGGGGATTCAATTTGGCATCTCCAATATCTGTAACCTCCATATATGGAATGGAATTGATCTGCTTGCCTAACAGAGGTTGTGAATACTCTGATCAGTGAGGGCATTCCCTCAGATAACAGACCAGGCAGGGGATTATAGGATCTGATATGCCGGATGTAGAAGGAAGTGGCTCTTCCCTGTAAGAGAATAGAAACATGAATGAGCAGAGGGAATAGTGGGTTGGTCTTTAGTTTGACAAAGGACCAGGAAGCAGATTAACAGCATATACACTGTCTGAGAAAAGACTAAAGAGCCCATTGACTTCTTAACTGGCTAGATAGCATGTAGTTCCTTATATTGGAGGAGTGACGGGGCAACCCTCTGAATTGAATAGTGGGGAGTTTCTTTCCTGGGGAACAGCATATTATTTCTACAGCTCCCCCTTTTCCTCCATCAATAAATATTGAGGGGGCTCCAGTGATTGGTTTCTTTACAAAGATTTGGGGTGGGGGGAGAAAGGACATCCACCACAACAGAGGGAGGGCAGAAGCCCATCTTTCATTAGGGTAATGATTATTAATTTGTTCCAGAAATTCTATTAGGCTAATATTAAAGCAGGAGTGATTTCTGAGTTGCCATTGGATATCAGAGAGAGAGAGAGAGAGAGAGAGAGAGAGAGAGAGAGAGAAGGGGGTGACAGGGGTACCGAGCTCTTCTCCTAAGGTTTGCAGGGTACTATCCTTGACATTTCTAATCATAATAGTGAGTGTATCTATCTCACTTATAATTCTAGGTGCACCCCCACTGGTGTGTGCAGCTATTCTGGCACTCCCTGGAGATGATATGGGGCTCCCATAAAGGTAGGGGAGAAACTGAAGATAAGCTATACGGGCATTGTCAGGTCTTATCTAGCTAGTGTCGTATCTTTTAGGGCCATATCGACAAAATTTAGAGCTTGGTTGTCTCAGAGAAGAGTGTTTATATGGAGGAAGGGCTTTTATTTCCTTTTAAGAGGTCAAAGAGAGGCTGGAGAGTGCCTGTGGGAAGGGGAGCCAGGGTCAAAGCCAGTCAAGGTTTCCCAAAAAACTTTGGAGGGAGGTAAGAGTTTTGAGGGAAGAAAAGGGTTGGTTTAAGGGGCATATTAGGGTGAGGGCAATTTCCATTCCCAAGAATTCGATGGGCAGAATAAGCTGTATTTTGTGAGGATCTATTTTGAATCCTAGAAAGGACAGGGAAGGTATTAATTGATCCTTAAGTAGGTAGGGGGAGGTGGGAGAATCTTCCCATACCAGAATGGTATGGGGAGATTCAATATTTACCACTGGTCTAAGTAAGGTTTCAATGGAGTGGCTATGGACTCTCGGCAGAGGATGGGACTGTTAGCTATTCCCTGAGGAAGAAATGTCCATTCATATTATGAGGCTAACCCAGAGTTGTTGGGGTGGGGGTACTGAAAACACAAAGCAGAAGAAGAGAAAAAGAGCAGCATGTGATATCTATTGTCACTGGAGGGACATTGGTAGGCATGGCTGAGACATGGGGCAGCCCCCTTTGAGGAGAACCCCAGATTCACATGATTTTATCAATTGCCCTCAAATCTTGTACCAGTCTCCATCCCCCTGAGCTCTTTTTTTTTTAATAGCGAACACAGGGGTGATCCATGGACTTCGGGAAGGTCGAACATGTTGGAGCAAAGCTGGTTATTTTTTTTTAACTAGTTGTGTGCGGGTTTCAAGTGGCCTTGATAGAGGCCACTGTTCAGTTCAGACAGGCTCATCAGAGAGCCAGTCAAGGCGGGGAGTATTAAACTTAACAGTGGCCCTTAGAATTGGGAGTGATTTGGAGGAGAGTTAGTAAGGCTTTGGGGAGTAAAATTTTTCCTTACGGGTCTAAGCATCTATCCTGGTGCAATTCCTTTCTGGTTGGCTAGCGAGTACCACTTCTAGGGCTTCTAAGTTACCTCTCCCCAGAAGATTGATTGGCAGTGATATCGGCTATTAGAAGGTGTATTAGATTGGTAGCTCCATCAGGGTCTCCATCCACAGGCCTGCTTAGTGATAAGTGCAGGGGAACAGGCAATTCTTGATGCCTCAAAATTGTCTTGTCTGCCCCAGTTATCAATAAAGCATTTAAATGGCTTGTCATCTATTTTTATGATGATTTTGGGGTGGAAGCCTTCTGAGATGCTGGATACCCATAAAGCCTCTAGGGAGTGGTAGAGTCCTGTGCAGCGCAGGGTCAGTGGGTGGGAGGGAGAGGGGTGGGTGGGGCTGGGGGTTTATGGAGCAGTTTCTCAGAAGGATCGTAAGGGGGTGGGAGGATATATGAGTTTAATTTTCTGTTTTATGGGCTGTAAGATCAGGAACAGGGCCATCTTAGGACCCTGATCCTCAGACTCACCTGACTGGAGAAATGCAGATCCCATTGTAAGCAGTCCTACGCATTGGTAGATTGCAGCTGTTACAGTCAAGAAATACGGAGAGAGAGTTTTTCCCTTCTTGGGTGTCTCTGTATCTGGGTAAGGTAATTGACTTTAGTCAGGGATATAAAGATTATCTGTGTCTATACACGGTGCTATTTCAAGGACTTCTCCCAAAATGAGGAGGCTTGCCTTTTGGTGAGTCTTACTCCAGTGGATTTGTAAAGAGCAAGTATTTCCTTAATCTGAGGTTTCTTTCGATGTAATGAGGTATTTCCTCCCCCCCCCCAAAAAAAAAGGTTTGAAACCTGTAGGTCAGAAAGGAACTTTTCCAGGAACTATGCAGTTCCTGGGGGGATTCCCCAAAGACCCCAATCATAGTCTTCCTGAAGTTGTAAGAGTTGCAGCGACCACCCTAGTGGTGTTTATTGGTCACTGTTATAGGGTTTTGCCAACACTCAAGCAGGCTGTTGGGGTCCAAGCAGAGGTTTAGGGGCCTTCTACCAAGGCCAAGGAGTCATCCTGGCCAGAAGACATCAGTTGCCCTGTCAACATGCGTGAACCCAACACAACCTCACAGACTGAAAACAAGGGAGGAAAGGATAGACCATCAGCCCTCAGTGTGAGGAGGTTTAGGGCTTTTGAGCTAATGCCAGAAGGTATGGCGGGAGTGGGGGGTACTCACCTATCCCCACTTGTACCAGTTCAACTTTAATTTTTTCAAAAACCCGCCTTTAATGATGGTTCTTACATGCTTTAGCCTCCCTTCTAGCCCATCACCCACCAGAGGTAGTGGAAAAGAAAAGTTATTAGGATACAGGAGAAGTGGACCTGTTTAAAAATGGTTCTTTGGAGCAAATCCCATCTGCATTTCCCATCAGGAAATCAACAGTTCAGTTTACTGATCAGCAGTGGCAGCTAGATTCAAGAATATGCCAGCAGTCCAGTTCAGTAGAATCATGATAGCAAATCAGCAGCGGTGGAATGACCTAGCAGAGACAGCCAGAGATAGGCAGAGGTCAGCAGGAGGGACCAGGACCAAAAGGAACTCCAGAAGTTCTCTGCCGTGCCTCTCTTAATAAAACAAAGATCATTGAGGACCAGAGACTAAGAAGTGTTGCAGAGCTAGCTCTATTAGCAAGCCCCTCTCATAGTCCGTTGAGTCCTGTTTATACTCCCTCCAAACATCACGTGTCCTCCATTGTCTTGCCTCACCGTGTGTCTTACCTCAGCACTGAGTTTGACTTAGCAAAATTCCACATGAGTCTGTCCCAGCTTACATCATTCTGCCAATCGGCTGAGTCTGTGGAAGCAGCAAGAAGCCACAGCACACTATCAGAAGTTTTTTTTGGTGCATTTCTCTCTATGGAGTCACAACAAATGGAGCTTAACTATGCAGTGAAAGGCAGACCAATGCATGCGTGTTGTTAGCACAGGACCCTTATCCTATCACATGCTTGAGTACTCACATGCTTGAGTACTTTCATGTGTTGCTTTAGCAGAACATCCCTTCACCTGTGTCTGCTTCAGTGAAATGTTCCTTCAAGAGTCTGTCTTAGCGAAATATCCATCTACCTGTGTCCACTTCAGGAAAACACTCTTTCACTTGTTTGCCCCAGCAAAACATCATCTGACACTATTGATTTTCCAAAGACCCCTTAAATTTCCACTTCATACCAGAAGCCCTGAAATAACCAGGTTGGGCACCAGCTGCCGCCGCCCAGTGTCTGCTTCTTCCCTCTCTCTGACCAAGCCAGGCTGGTTGAACAACCTGGCTGGAGAAAGGAAAACTTAGCCAAGCAGGTGGGTGCAGACAGGCTCTTGGGTGGCAGCGAGTGCCTGGACAGAGAACACATACCTGAGAACAGCTTCGGAGAACCGGTTCAGTTTATTGGGTGGGGGAACAAAATCTATTTAAACCTTTGTTGGGCGAGTAAGGGCTATATAGAGTGCGTGTAGGTCCAAAATGCAGGAGATGTCTCATTTGCATGAGGGGGAATTCCAAGGGCTGCTGGACATTACTTTATAAGGGGAAAGGAAGTTTAACCTGGCTAGCAGCTACTGTGATCTCTGGTGAGGCAAAGGTTGTGGGCACAGGGCTATAGGAACTGGGACATGTAGTCCAGGAGCTCGGGGGAATGATCCTACTCCTGGCAATCTCAGGACGAGATTTCCAGGGTTTGGTGAAGTGCTCCGATCCCTGGATCTGAGTTACGTTGATGGACAGTAGTCTTTCATACCAAGGAAGATCACAATCAGCATTTGAACACACACCTGCATCTTCTGGTGGCCAGTGGTAGAGGGGCTACTTAAGCCACATTTAAAAAGCTGAGCAGGAATCAACTAAGCAGCCATATGAGACAAGGTGCTAGAGCCAGCGGTGGCATGTATGGGGTCCAGAAACACTCATTCACTCCCTGTTTTGGCGACACCGTCATCTTTTCATTCACTAACCACATCATTTTCATTGTGCTGATTTCTCTGCAGAAGCCTAGATACTATCTCTAGATTCCTAGGCACATCCACCGCACAGCCACACCATGGTCAGGCAAGAGCGTCTTCCATCCTGGTCACTCCCTCATCCAAATATGGGCACCAACAACCCTTTGTTCCCCACCCTCAAAGCTCCCATCCCTTCCCCTGACCAGCTTCCTGCCTGAGTCCAAATGGAGCATCTGACTCAGCCGCTGTCCTATGTGGTTCCCACACTGTGGGGTGAGGGAGGCAGGAAGTGAGGTGGATGGGAGAGTCTGAGGTCGGCAGCGAGCATAAGGGTCTTGTAGAGGTCTGGTTTCTCACAGAAGAGAAAGATAGACTCTCTGAATAAGTAAGTCGATTCAACTTTTACGCTGAAGGGAAGGTCCCCTCAGCAGATTGCCAGCTTCCTCATCCTCCCCAGCCCTAGGCTCCAGCACAAAGGGTACTTCCATCTCAGTCCTGGACAGTCTCCTCCAGGCATGGGCCACTACGCCAGCCCAGTGGGATGGTTTGTCCTCACACCCCTCAGAACACACACTGTAGCAGTATTGAGAAGTGGAGCCTTTGAGAAGCAAGTGGGATTTCTGCATTTTTTTTCCAGAGATTCAGCTGATTCGCCTGAGCTTCTGATCAATCAGGAGTGGATTAGTGACTCCCAAAGCAGACTGTTATAAAGCCAGGTCACCCCTTGTCTTCTCCCCTCTCCACCTGAGCCCCCTTGCCTGTTTTTACTGGGAGTTGATGCCATACTCATAAGACTTCCCAGCCTCCAGAGCAGGCTATTATGTGTACTGTGAGACAAGTAAAGTTGCCCTTTTAAAAATGCATGTATGTACAGCCAAGCGGTGGTGGCACATGCCTTTAATCCTAGTACTTGGGAGGCAGAGACAGGCAGATCTTTGAGTTCGAGACCAGCCTAGCTGGGCAGTGGTGGCGCACGCCTTTAATCCTAGCACTTGAGAGGCAGAGGCAGACGGATTTCTGAGTTTGAGGCCAGCCTGGTCTACAGAGTGAGTTCCAGGACAGCCAGGGCTACACAGAGAAACCCTGTCTTGAAAAAAAAAAAAAAAAAGACGAGAGTGAGTGAGAGAGACCAGCCTGGTTTATGGAATGAGTTCCAGGATGGCCAGCACCACACATAGAAATCCTGACTTGAAACAAACAAACCAACAAACCAACAAACCAACAAACAAACAATGCATGTGTGCATGCATTTGTGAATCTATGTGTTCATGTGTGTGCAGACGTGTGTGTGTCTTTGTACCTGCTTGTAGAGGCCAGAGGACGAACTCACTTGTCAATGGTCTACTGACTCTGAGACCAGAACTCTCACAGGCCTGGATCTCACCAATTAAGCTAGACTGGCAGCGAGCTCCAAGCCTCTCTGCTCCCTTCTCACAGTCTGAGCTCCCCTTATCCCTGGTCTGATGCTGGAAGCAGCCAGGAGCGTGGGGAGGCTTCTTGTTTTGTTTTGTTTTGTTTTGTTTTGTTTTGTTTTGTTTTGTTTTGTTTTGTTTTGTTCGAGACCAGGTTTCTCTGTGCAGCCCTGGCTGTCCTGAAACTCACTCTGTAGACCACGCTGGCCTCGAACTCAGAAATCTGCCTGCCTCTGCCTCCCAAGTGCTGGGATTAAAGGCGTGCGCCACCACTGCCCGGCTGAGGTGAGGGTTCTTGAAAGGCACCCTGCAAAATTGCTTATTAGAGGCTGGAGAGATGGCTCAGCAGTTAAGAGCACTTGTTGCTCTTGCAGAGGACCCAGGTTTGGCTCTAAGCACCTGCATGGTGGTTCATAACTGTGCCTAACTCAATTCCAGGAGATCTAATGTCATCTTCTGTCCCTGAGGCACCAGGCATGCACATAGCATCCATACAAACAGGCAAAACACACATACATAAAATAAAAATAATATGATAAAAACCAATAAAAATAATAAAAAAACAAAAGTGCTTGCCAGCCCCAGATGTCTAACAGGAATTCTAGGCTCTGTGATGGCCTCTAGGGCAGCGACACTGCTTAGAAGCTACAGTAGACCAAAACTTCTCCCTTAAGGATCCCCTAAAGCCCAAGGCCTTCCCTTAATGCTACAGAACAAAAGCAGGAGAGCTTGCCACTCAGGCAGCCCCTATGCCATTCCCAGAAGCTCTTATGTCACTAAGGACATTCTGAGAAGTCCTTTAGAGTGTCACTACTGCAACCACCACACCCTAGCTGGGACCTTGGAACATATCCTTATACCACAGTGGGAAGCAGGTGTAGCCCCTAGTATCTTTGTCTGTCAGGTCTGTTGGGGGAGCACGTACACGTCACCAAAATGTGTCCAGAGAGCATGTAGCAGGATCTATGGCAGCCCAGAGAACAGAGGCTTGTTAAAACAGAACAGACAGACCTTCTCTCAAACCTACTCCCCCCTCATCCCCTCATTCCCACCCCCAACTCCAGAAGCTCTGCATTGGGGTCTCCTCTAAGGACTAGGACAACTTTGGCCCAGGCCAAATGCTGGCAAACCTGATTAGAATCCATTGCCTGGAGGCTGTGGCTCTGCTCTTTCCAGACTGCAAACAGTGCTTCCCCCAGCCAGGGCCCCACCTTCATCTTCTCACCTCGGCTGCTGGTCCCTAGGGTGAATAGGGACTAGGCCTTGGGTAAAGGTGACTTTTTTTTTCAAACAAAGGTCCCTTTCTACCTCCTTGGGGTATGGAGATTCACTTGTCTTACAGTTACTTAATACTTTTATCTGTAAGAGTAGGGTAAAAGGTCCGAGCCCACTTCCAGGTTTGAAAACCTATCAAAGCCCACCAGTCCCTGAGCTGAAATCCTATCAGTCCCTGGGCTTGACTTGAAATCTCATCAATCCTTGCCTTGGAAATCTCCACGGTGGAGACACACACACACACACACACCACACACACACACACACACACACCCCACACACATACACACACACACCCGACACACACTCACACACACACACACATCACACATAATCTCATCAATCCTTGCCTTGGAAATCTCCACGGTGGAGACACACACACACACACACCACACACACACACACACACACCCCACACACATACACACACACACCCGACACACACTCACACACACACACACATCACACATACACTCACACACATACACACACACACACCACACACACACATACACACACACACCACACACTCACACACACACACACAACACACACAACACACACACACATACACACACAACACACACATACTCACACACACATACATACACACACACATACCACACACACACTCACACACACACCACACACACACATACATACACACACACGCCACACACATACACACACACACAGATACACACACACCACACACACACTCACACACACACATACACACACATACACACACAGACACATACACACACAGATACACACACACCACACACACTCACACACACACACAACACACACACACACACACACACACACACAGGTCTCCTGCTCAGTTCCCTGCTGCTTCTTACCTGAGCAATGGCAGATAGCCTCTTTCATGACTGTTATACAGCGTGTCTTTGGTATTCCTTAGCTCCTAACTGCCAGAATATCTTTCCCTTAAGAGCTGCAACAGTTGAACTGGGGAAAGTTTCCCCCTCAGAGCAGAGCTGTAACACTTCTATTGGGGAAGCCTTTCCCTTCAGAGCTATAATACTTACAGTAAGTCCCCAGTGAACTGTACTCTGTCCAGGCCTGGCTCTGCTCACCTTTCTTCAATCTTTTGGCACCTTGGGCCAGTTCTCACACACAGAGACCCAGCTTTTCAAAGTTGATAAACATGCAAGCCACCAGAGAAGAACCCTGTGTACTTTAGCCATGGGAACCCAGTATTCAGGCCAATGATTGAACTGCTGTCTTTCCCTAGGGAGATGTGAACAGCATCTGACCAAAGTCCTAATTACAAACCAAAATTCCATTTCACCTCAGTTCTCCTTGGAGAACCAGTGAGTTTATTGCACTCTCTTACTTACAGAGCACAGTGATCCCAAAGCAGCTGCACTGGGAAGTCTCCACCCAACATGGATGATGGCTTCCCCATAGGTGGAGCCTTCTCCTCTAATCCTCCCCACTCTATATACTCTTCCCCCTTCTAGAGATCTCATGCAATTAGGGCAGAATTGCATACAAGTGACTGGGAAGAGTGGCCGGAAACTCAGAAGAGGGTCTAGTGACCCTCCTGTCCTTCTAATCTCATGAAGATGACAGCGTCTGAGCTCATAGGATACCCTTATAACGCAGACTGAACACCGGGTAACTCTGGGAAGATGATTCTCCTAGAACCCTTATTGACAGGCTTGTTTCCACAACAGTGGACATGGAACTGGGTTTAAGATCTGGTGTTTCAGCCGGGCAGTGGTTTGCGCATGCCTTTAATCCCAGCACTTGGGAGGCAGAGGCAGGCGGATTTCTGAGTTCAAGGTCAGCCTGGTCTATAGAGTTCCAGGACAGCCAGGGCTACACAGAGAAACCCTGTCTTGAAAAACAAACAAACAAACAAACAAACAAACAAAAGATCTGGTGTTTCTTACTGCCATGTGACCTTGACATCTCTGGATCTCATTTCTTCTTGTACCTAATGAGATGTTAACCTCTGTCTGGCCTCTTCATGGGGCTGTGTGGGTTTAAGTACATCTAAATATGGCCAGTGCTTGTCTCTCTGGGTGGTGGCTACTTGTCTGTGTCCACTGAGATCCTTTTGTCAGCACGGAGGGTGTAGGTCCAGCAACACGTAATGGTTGGGGGGGATATGAGCTGAGCCCTACTGTTGGGCTGTAACTCTTCTCACACAAACAGCTGACAGCCCACCATGTACCACAGGCTGGGACTCCACCATCTGACAACAGGAAGCGGAGGCTGGCTAAAATCAAGGCATTTATTTGTTAGAGGCAAACCAGGTAGGGGTGGGAAAGCTAAGAATGACGCACAAGTAATCAGTGCAAAATAATAATGCCCCCCCCCACTCTTGCCTGTCAAGAACTTTCTAGACTCCCCTCTTGGTCCTGGGAGGGAAGAGGTCAGAAGGTCACAGAAATTTGAGACCCATAGAAGGGTACTATCAAAGAAGGGCTTCTTAAGAGTTTGGGAGGCACATCACATCTGCTCTAACTTCTGGTCTTCCGTTCCCATGAAGGATTTGGGAGATGTTACTTCTATGGTCCTCAGAACAGATGCCAGAACTGAAACTCATAGAGTCGAGACTTTTGTCTAGGGCAGTGTTTCTTGATCTGTGTGACTCCTCTGGGGGAGTCCGATGATTTCATTACGATTCATAACAGTAGCAAAATTACAGTTGTGAAGTAGCAATAATTTTATGGTTGGGGGTCAGCACAACATGAGGCTGCAGAACAGTATTAAAGGGTCACAGCACTAGGAAGGTTGGGAACCACTGGCCTAAGGTGATGTAGCCAGCACTTAAGAGGAAGACTTGAGCCTGAGGTTTTGGGGTCATGGGTGTGCTCCTGACCCTGTCCTTCAGTGCTAATGCATTGTCCTTGTCTCCCCATTCCTCCCCCAAAGCATTCTGGGAGAGTTGCTTCACTGTGAGTTGTCACAGAAACCATCCTCAGGAGGAGCTGGCCACCTGTTCTGGGTCAAAGACAAGAGGCAGGGCAGGCTGTAGAACTTGGAACAGAGACAGGAACTTTCCAGGGCTGAATCTGACCCTGTAGTCCCTTCCTTACCGCCCACCTCTTTCCACCCTCCCTCATCTCTGCCCCAGCTTTCGTCTGTAGCCTAGGCAACCCTTGCACCCATGTCTTGTGGTTCCTCGAGGACCGGCAGAGACACACCTGGAGACCATGCTTGTCCAGGACAGGTTCTCAGGTGATGTGCGACTGTCGACTGTCAACTGTCGCGCACTGGAGGTCAGGAGTCAGAATCCTGGACCCAACTCCCAAGAAGTTTTGCTCAGCGGCTCCCAATGCCCCCATCCTTTAATGTCTCTGAGAAGTGGAGAAAGAAGGGTTGTGCGGGTCCTGCGGCACTCTGGCCCCACCCACCGCCTGGCAGATACCCACCTTACCCTGTCTTGGTAGTAGGCAGAGAGCCACGTCCCGCTGCGATCGCCAAGCCGCGGCGGGTTCCGGGCACCCTTCCTGCGCGCCCTGGGGCTGGCACTTTGAATCCACGTGATTTCTCGGCAGCGGCAGCAGGTTCTAAGAACCAGAGAACAGCGCTCAGTGGCCACTTTCAGTTTTGCACAGAGCGCGGTGGAGTCAGAGCTGAGCGGGTGAGTTACCTGCCCAGGCGGGGGCGCGGAGGGGGATTAGGGGTTCGGGATCTGCTCCTAGAGAGAGGAGGGAGTGCCAGAGGCCAGGTTGATAGACAAACTGACTGAGGGGCCGGTGAGCACTGGCGGACACTCTGTAGTTTGGGGACCACAGATAGTGGCAAATTGGGGGGAGTGGCTCAGTTTGGGGAAAACGCTGTTATGTCTGTTCGCCCTCTCTCCTGATGCCACACTAGGCACTCCCCGGAGCCCTACTTTCTTGTTGTTGTTGTTGTTGTTGTTGTTTTTCCAATTCCTTTGCTATTATTATTAAATAATAATAATCCGGCAGTCACCCTGTTTGTTCCACACAATTCCGAATTTTCAGCCAAAACAAACAAACAAACAAACAAACCACCTTTCATTAGACAGTAGTAGTAGAAAGAATAGCGTTTGACTGAACCTCAGCAACTTGCTGCTCTACAAAAGAAAGCTGCGTTCTCTAACAGTTGCCAACCGCAGGTCGGTGGCTTCTGGCTGTCAACTTTGTGTTGGAACAAATACGAGATATTAAAGAATATACAAAAAGACAGGGGTCTTTAAAAACAACAACAACAACAGAATATTGTGTTTTAAAAGAAAACAATATTTCTTTAATGTTGTCTATCGCCTAGATTTCTAGTGAACATTGAAACTCACCAGTCACAGGGTAAACCTGGGCAGCCTTTTGTCCTGGCCTACCACAATGCCATGTGGGGTTTAAACCATTTTTTCCACTCAGAAAAGCTGAGCTGGGAGTTGTGGGAGGTTCCTGGAGGGTTCTGGCCCTTCAGTATCATTGGTATACATTGTTGAGATTCTTCTGAAAAGGCAGGGTGGGGGCTTCATACAGAAAAGATATTTTGAAAATTGACTTTCGTGATTGGGAAAAAGGCCAGAGAATGGCCAAAGATGGGTGTAGCTCAGCCATACCTGCAACTTTCTCTTTCTGAGTCACTTTCTTGCAAGGAAAGGAAACCCGGAAACCTACCAGGTTCCCTCTGGGGTGTAGCTCAGAGCCAGGGCAGACCCTGTGTCGAGTCCTTAGCACAAGAATAAGGTACCAAGCCTGAGCTCCCACCAGAGAACAGAGAGGGCGAGAGCTGGTGACTTGAAGTTCATAAGGCCCCTTGCAGTGTACTTCCCACAGACCAGCTGCCAGAAATTATGCCTGCCCTGTCTCCGAGACCAGCATCTACCTGTCCTGGAGTGGGGACCTCCTGGTGCTCTCAGCACTGTGCACTATGACCATGAGTTAACGATTTCATATCTTGGAAGTTTGATTCCCCATGTATAGACATAATGGATAGTTCAAAACTGATCTTGTGAATTGAATGAGATGAAACAGACACAGTGCTTGGCTACAAGTATGAGGAGCCTGGAGTCCTGATGGAACAAACACCGAAGCTTGGGAAATGCCGTAGTCTGCTTTGTCCTGTCTGCCCAGAAAGCCCAGATCGGCCTGATCTCAGAAGCTGAGTATGCTGAGGCCTAGTAAGCGCTTGTATGGGAAAGTCTGCTTAGACCTGTTCCTGGACCAGCCCAAGATCAGCAGTACCTGGTCAATGTCCATGCGCCCCAGCACCTCCCTCCCTCTCTCTCTCTCTCTCTCTCTCTCTCTCTCCCCCCCCCACCCCAAAGAGCCCAACAAAACTCTGTAGATTATCTTCTTCCATATGTTGTCTGTGTGTTGGGTCTCCTAAAGAAGACGTGGAATTCTCATCACCACTGCCTCTGAATGCAACTTTATTTAGACATAGGGTGGCTGCAGACACTTTAGATAAGGTTGTAGGGTGGGCCCTGTAAGACTTCTGCTTGCTAATAGAGGAGATCAGCATGTCCAAACAGATACCTCAGGGAAGGCAGCCATCTTGGGGAGGCAGAGACTGCAGCTACAAGCTGAGTGCCAAAAATCCCAGCAACCAGCAACCAAACTGTCCCAATTGGAAAGAGAAAGGCTCCTTTTCTAGCACCCTTGGAGGATGCAGACTGCAGAGAATAAAAAAGCTATTTCTGCCAGCACTTGATGGAATTTTTTTGTTTTTACCACATCTAATACATCATCCCAGTATCTCTCCTCTACCACCAGCATAGAACTGTGACAAAGGAGGTGGAAACACTTAAGTTTTAGGGTAGAGGTGTGGCTTACAGGGCAAGAGATCTGCCTAGCTTGCAGAAGATTCTGGGTTCTATCCTTACTACAGAAGACAACAAAAAGAAAACCTCTTTGTAGGTGTTCTCAGGACGCAAAGCATCACCTCTCTTCGCCAAATATGTTTCTGTGAGTGTAGTTGATAGCCTAAACCTTGTCTAGCTGGAATTAATTCTGCAGAAGAAACATGATTTAGAAGCAAAACAATAAATCCTGCTGGCACAGGAGATTCAGAGAGCAGGATCTCAGGCAACCTCAGGGAGCCCTGTGTCACACCCCCAGGGAGTCCTGTGTCACACCCCCAGGGAGTCCTGTGTAAAATCAGGCAGAAGCTGGAAGCAGGTGCCACTGATGACTTACAGGACTCTGTCACCCGTAAATGGGTGTGATGTATAACTTGCATGGTAGTTCCCATTTCTGGTTCCCTGAAAGTGGGTAGAGTTGGCATGACCCCTCCCCCCCTTTTTTTTTATTAGGAGAGTCTTGAGTCTTCCGTTCTGTGGATCTCAGAGATTTGGGTAGTGGGCTCTGTGATTCTGGTCACCCGTGACTTCAGATTCTTCCTTTTCCCTGTCACTGCTTAAAATCGTAGCATAGACATGCCCATTTCTCCAGATTGCTCCCTCTTCCTGATGACTTAATACTGGTGCTTCTCCTAACTCCTCCTAAGGGACTCTTCTCCAGGGAGACACTGGCCACCCTTTGCCTGGTTCACCCATGGCTTTTGTTGAAGGATAACAACAAGGAGCTGATACGGAGAGGCCCTCTAGCACTAGGTTTTTCCATGTGTTTGTTACCATATTTTAATGAACTCAGATATGTTTTTTTAAATGTCACTTATTGAACTAAATAATATGTATGATGTTAAAATAAAACCAAGCCCAGGCATGGTGCCACACAACCAGTACTTAGATGTCTGAGGCCATGAGCATTGGAACCAGCCTGACCTATATAGTGAGAACTTGTCTCCAGCATCTTTGAATAAATAAAGTAACTAATAAATCCATATAGTAAAAATCCAGTCACTCAGATGCTCTCTGTGAAGACAAGCAATGTCACTGGGTTTCTGTCTTATTCCAGTGTCTAACTCGGCCTTTACAGACAAGGGTATCCAGTGTTTCCCTCTACACAGTCAGTATCAGCTAAGTAGACTTTAGATCATACACATATATACACATACAAATATACAGACCTACATATGTGCATCCATGACCACATACATGTATACACATGTGTATTCTCTCTCTCATGATGAGGATGTACTGAATGGAGTGTGGACAGATTTTTCTTTTCATTTAATGCAATAAATAATCTTTTATTTTCTTTCTATATTTTTTATTTTAGTGCTGGGGGTCAAACACGGGGCCTTGGGCATACCTAGTGAGTGCTTTTCCACTGAACCTTGACTTCAGCCCTCTTTATGGTTGTATACTCTCTGTGCATAGAAAGACCTATTTATGCAAATATATCCTATACTTTGACTACATATATGCAAAAAATAATATATGTATTTTATGCACCTATAAAATAATGTGTTATTTTATGCACCTGTATAAAACCCAGGATCCACAAATGAAGAAAACATTTCAATGTTTGTCTTTCTGAGTCTGGTGATTTCCAGTTGTGTCAATTTTCTTGCAAAAACCATCTTTCTTTTTCTTTACAGATGAACAAAATACCATTTGTGTGTGTGTATGTAGGGGTGTGTGTGTGTGTGTGTGTGTTTGTATATGTGCCTACGCCATGTTTTTTTCTTTTTCCACTCCTCTATTGGCAGACACCTAGGCTGGTCAAACAACTTGGCTACTGTGACTGGTGTTGCAATGCCATGGATAAATAAACATGAGCATGCAAGTGTCTCTGGGTGCATTGTTTTGGAGTCCTTCGGGTGTTCAGGAAGTGGTGCACCTGGATCATATAGTGATTCTACTTTTAATTTTTATTTTTAAGTATTTCTGTATTAATTTCTATGCTGGCTAAAATAATGGGTATGCAAGTGTTTCTGGGGTGAATTGATCCCCATACTCTCTGAATCCTCTTTGGAAAGGCTTTGCCTATCCCTGTATTTTGAAAGGTTTGGCTTGAGTTTTTCTCTAGTGGTTTCAGAGTTCATGTCTTACATCAAAACCTTTGATCCATATTTAATGGAGTGTGTGTGTGTGTGTGTGTGTGTGTGTGTGTGCAAGGGAAGCTATAACTATCTAGTCTCATTCTTCTTTGTGTGGATATCCAGCACCATTTGTTCAAGACTCTGTTTCTTTTTTTTTTTTTTTTTTTTTTTTTTTTTTTTTTTTTTTTTTTTTTTGGTTTTCGGTTTTTGTTTTTTCGAGATAGGGTTTCTCTGTGTAGCAAGACTCTGTTTTTATTCCAACATATGTTAATGGTATGTATCTTTGTTGAAAATCAGACAGCTACTGTGTTGTGTGTGTTTCTTTCTTGACCTTCTATTTTATTCACTGATGTGTGTGTCCCAGTACCATGCTGGTTTTTGTTACTATGGCTCCATATTATATATTAAATCAGGTATGTGATACTCTTGCCTGTCATCTCTTTTGCTCAGGATTGCTTTGGCATCTTTTGAGATCTTTGCTTTGAGGAGCTTTTGTATTTCTAAAATTTTACAAATTTTTAGTTCTGTGAAGAATGTTAGTGGAATTTTGGTGAGAATTGCATTGAATCTATAGACTATTCTTGGTAACATGTCAGCTTTCCTGTATTAATTCTGCCAATCCATGAGAGCAGGAAGTCTTCCCATAGCCTCATATCTTTGATTTCTTTCTTTGGTGTTTTAAAATTACATTGATCAATGTAGAAGTCTTTATCCCACTGTCTCAAATAGAGTTATTCTAAAGTTTTATTTTTAAAGCTATTATGAATGGGACACCTTTTAAATTTCTTTCTCAGCATGTTCATTATTTGATACAAAGTCTGTGTCACTTGCATCTGGCCATTTTACCCAGTTTTTATCGGTTCTAAGAACTTACTGATGCATTCGGTGGGGACTCTTTGCATGGGATTCAAATTGGGATTCTTTTTTCTTATTTGCATCCTTTTTTCCTTCTTTCTCTTGTCTTATTGTTTCAGCTAAGACTTCTAGTACTATGCAGATTAAGAGTGGAGAAAGTAGCCGGGCAGTGGTGGCGCATGCCTTTAAGCCCAGCACTTGGGAGGCAGAGGCAGGAGGATTTCTGAGTTTGAGGCCAGCCTGGTCTACAGAGTGAGTTCCAGGACAGCCAGGGCTACAAGAGAAACCCTGTCTCAAAAAAAACCTAAAAAACCTATTAAAAAAAAAAGAGTGGAGAAAGTAGACACTTTTACCCTGTTCTTGATTTTAGAAGAAATATTTTGAATTTGTCATATAATGTTGGCTGTAGGTTTGTCATATATAGTTTTATATATTTGAATAACTATATATATATAACTAGATATATTATGCTGAGATATGTTCCGTTTATTCCTAATTTTTATAGTTTGTTTGTCTGTTTGCTTGTTTTATCACGAAGAGATAGACGGTGGATCTGTCAAAGGCTTTTTCTGTGTCAATTGATAAGATTCTGCAATTTTTGTTGTTGAGACCGTGGGTGCATTAAATTTATTGATTGCATTTGTTGAATTTCCACGGCATACTTGAGTAAAGACAATGATCACGATGAATGTGCTTTTTGTGCTACTGACTTTGGTTTGCTAGCATTTGTTGAGAATTTTATACTGATGTTCATTAGAGAGATTAACCCCTAATTTTCTTTTCTTTCCCCTCTCTCCCTGTCCCCTCCCCTCTCTCTTTCTCTCTCCCTTTCTTTCCTTCTCTCTCCCTTTCTTTCTTTCTCTCTTTGTGTGTCCCAGTGAGTTTAATTAGGGTCAGTTACCTCATGTGTGAGGCTTCGTTATACAGCAGCACTTACCAGTGACTAAAATGTCTTCCCCAGCCTCATCTGCCATTAACTCAGGGAGGGGTGGGGCCCCATCAGCACCACCGCTACTTCCTCTGACTCTTATATTCTTTCACAGTCCTGTCTAAGCCTCCAAGTCCTTTTACAAAGGAGCAGTACCCCTGGACCATGGCAGGCAGTGTCACCACCACTCTCCCCACAATCCAGAGCCCCGTGGAGATGCCACCGCATCCTCTGAGTGGTGGTGTGGCCGGTGACTTAGTGTCCCAGGCATTTTCATCTCAGAAAAGACAGATCCACCCTCAGACATCTAGGCATAGAGGTGGTTACAGTGAACATTTGCCAGCAGCCCGACTTCTACTCAATCTACTCACGGGATTGCTTCCTCCGACTGGTTCTGAAGGACTTAGGGAGGTTGGCCTTTAGTTTTAAAATGTTTGAAACCATGTTGCTAAATCCTGACGATTATATCAATGGATTGCTGCTGTGAGCATCCCAGAGGCAGCCATGTCCACCCGTATCCACCTCATGGGTAGAAGGATCGAGTCATCCCCATCCCCATCCCCATCGGCATTAGTGATCTCAGGGTCTTGTATGAGCAAAGAAACCACTTGCTGTTTTATATCCTCTCACTGAGATGGGCAGATCAGTCTCTACCTAAGGACTTAGCCAGAAGATATCTGCAGAGTGAGCATAGGAGGCTTGGGGATCAGCTGTTGAGCTAAATCAAGTCATAAAGCAAGAAAATTGTTCTCTTTTCAGTTCCTGTGTCTCATATCCTGATTAGTCATTGGAGAAACTTCTCAGCCAGGTGTCTATGAAGCACTGCTCTCAGAAGGATTAGCCCAATCGCAAGGGCAGCCATACCTTAGGTCAGGTCTGAGATCAGCAACACAACCCCCCACTCCCAATTCAACAGCCTCATTGTGGTTTGTTCCTGGGGGTTTCTTTTAGGGAATCATGTCTGTCCCTGGTGAATAATATTTTTTAAAAATAAAGTTAAAAGCGAGATGATTTCCAGATCTTTAAGAAGTGATGCTCTGATTGTCGTATAAGGTAGCCTTCGTATGACGAAACCTAGGAAATTGCACCATATCCTTGAAGGGCGGGCTGTGGGGAGCATCCTGTTACTTATTTCTGCAATTCATAGAACTTTCAAAATGATTGAGACTCTGCCTGTAAGCTGAAAGTAATGTAAATCTGATGAAGCCGTCATTTAGTTTCTCGAGAAGGGCATTTGTTGATGGCAGCATTTGGCTTACATTCGGGCACAACCTGAGGTTCACCCCAGGGCTTTATGTTCTATTACTTTCTTACGATGCTAGAGACTGAGCCAGAAACTGTCCAGCATGCCCACAGATGGCATACTATGTGTGTTTTTATACAGCATGGTTCATTTGGGGGACATTCAGAGGATATATCTGTGTCCACCCGTAACTATCGTCACTTTCACACCTATACTCTCACGGCACAATAAAGACCTTATTGTAGATGTCTAGGTGGTTCAAACATGGCTGCGAGAATCTCCTTAGCCCAGAATCAGGTGCCCGAGTGTATTTGGACAACTGTGACAAAGTTCCATAGCCAAGGTGACTTATATGCCACAATAACGTATTTGTCACTGTCCAAGAGGCTAAAGTCTAAGGTCAGGATGCCAGCATGGAGTTTCTCGTCTAGCCTGCAAACTGCCAACTTATTTTTGTGTGTTCTTGTATGATGGAGGAGCGCTGTAGAACATGCTAGGCACTTCAATCAGGAACAAATCCTATCTGCAGGACCCCACCCTGTGAACTAATTGCCTCCCCCAAAGTCACCCTAAACCATTGGGGTTAGGGTTGCAACACAGAACTTGGGGGATGACAAATATACTGTCCCATATGCTCTAGCTATTTGGCACCATCTTGCTTTCTGCCAAGTTGAACTGTGTGGTCCAAGAATGGACATGCTTTAAGACTTAAAAGCCACAGTGTGCCTAGATGTTAAAGTCAGCTAGCAGTTATGCAAACACATCTGCACCTGGGTATGTATTTCTCTCACGTCTGAAACATCCCCTGTTCCCTGCCTAGCCTCCTGAAGCAGGCCTGGACTCCTCTGGTCAAACTGACTTCCCTACCTAAAGGAAGCTGAGCAGGGGAATTTCCAAACTTTAGTTTCATTTTTGTTTGTGTGGGACATTCTCGGCCCTGCCTGCAGGATAGAACTTGATGGAGCCACTTGTGAGCATCTGAGGTGTGGAGGAACAGCAGAGAGGCTAAGGTAGACATCTTCCTTAGTGATACCCTTGGGGTCCTTGTGTGGACATAGATGCCCAAATGACCTTCTAGTCACTAGGGCCTTTGGGGTCTCACAGAAGGCCAGCATAACCAGGACATGGATTTCAGGAGGATCAGTGCCAGATACAGGGAGGGACAAAGATCCAGTCTCTTCCCATCAGGAGTGGATAACTGGTATCTTCATGGTCTGACATGATGGTCTCCAGATACGTAGGTATAGCAGCTGCTCCGGAACCTTCCAGAAAAGCCATTGACTGAACTCCACCCTCAGTATTCTGCTGCTATATGGTTCACTGGACTTGCTAAAGGACACCTTGCCACCATGTAAGTCAAATGTGCAGACAAATTTTAGGCCTCTGGTCTGGAGGAACTAAGGAAGTTACAACACCCAGAAACATGTGAGAGGCCTCTCTGCTCACCAGCTACTGCTTCTGAATGATGGACCCAAGAACTCAGGACTGAGTAGTAGAGAACAGACCTCCCCAGCTATCTGCTGTTCCAGCCAGGCTGAAGTCAACACCCTAGTCCCAAAGAAAGGCTCATCTGGATTCCTTTGGGGCCTTCGGTGGGAACGTGTGCTGAGCTGAGACCCAATTCTGGGCTTTAGTGATGGATATGCTATGTTGTGGCCCAGTCCGAGGGTGAGGCAGAACCTCTCTCAAGATGGCAACAACCATAGGAGGGTTTTGAAGTAAAGAATGTCTGTTGCTTACAGCTCTGAAACTCAAGCAGACTGCCTGAGAGGCTCTCTTCTTTGGGGCTTCTACTTACCTCTTCTGTAAAGCACTGTGGTCATATGGTTTAACCACAGGATCTTTTGGTTACTTGGTTGATTTTGGTGTTTGGGATTATTCATACAGTGTATTATGAAGTTCAGGTTCTCCCTCTCTCCCTCCCTCATTCCTTTCCTCCCTCCTTTCTCCTATCCCTATCCCTCTCTCCCTCCCTTCCCACCTCTCCCTTTCCCTCCTTCCCTCCCTCCCACCCTCAAGCCTTCCCTCCCTCCATTTCTGTCTCTTTCCTTTCCTCCCAACCACTGAAGACTGAACCCAAGGCCTTGCACATACTAGGCAAGCACCAGATGGCAGCTACATCTCCAGCCCCGGCTTCAGGCTCACGTTTTGCCTCAGTTTGCTTGCCTGGCTTGAGATAGCTTTTCTAAAGAGAACAGTCACACATCTGCACACATCATTACCCTACAGAATGGATTACCATACCAAATGTACAGATCAAAGATGTTTCTTTTCTGCTCCTCTAGCTTCCATGAACAAGGGGGAGAGGATCTCTCTTTCTCTGTCTCTCTGTCTCTCTGTCTCTGTCTCTCTGTCTGTCTCTGACACACACACACACACACACCAGGCACCCTTCATCACAGGAACCATGAAGGGAGGGAGAGCCTTGGACAACAGACCTGGTCCCATCTTGCCAACAGTGCCTTCCCCTGTTAGAACCTCAGTTTCCCATCTGGGCACTTGACAGCCAGGACATTCTAACCCTGTCTCTTTGATTCTCTAAGTCCAAATAGCATTAGCCACCCTAATGAAGGCAGAAACCCCAGGTTCTCTGCCTTTACTCTTTGTAGGCTGGGCTTGGTGTGGAGAGTTCTAAGGGAACTGGCTGGCCTCTGGGTTTCCAGACAAGTAAGGACTTGTCTGCCCAATCTTGAGAAAGTAGTATCAGCAACTCTTTCTCTCCTGAGGAGCTTCTGTCTGAGTGACTGTAGTGGCTTTCTGGTTAAACCATGTGATCACAGTGCTTTACAGAAGAGATAAATAGAAGCCTCCTCCCCAAAGAAGAATCTCTTAGGCAGTCTGCTTAAGCCTCAGAGCCATAAGCAACCTTCTTCCAGGTCCACATTCTTCCAGTTCCTGAAGTTAGCATTGGGGGGGGGGGTTCATTTCTGCCCTCCTTCTCACTGCTGTTCCTATGTCCTCTTTTCAGCTGGCACCACAGGGTCAGGGCTTTCCAATTTGACCTTTTAAAGAGCATCCTTAGCACTATAAAGGAAGGGGGAAACACACTTAATCAAATAAGGGTACAAGGTTCTGTGTTTCCCACCCCACAACTCATGCACACCTACACAAGCCTGGGACCTGGGGCGAGAGAGGAGCCAGAGGGACGCTGCAGCAGTCGGTGATGCACACCCATGCCCTCACACATCTCTCCCTTCCTTCCTCAAACCCAGCCCTGGACTGGGGTGGGGTAGAGCAGGGAAAATAACAGTGCTAGCAGTGAGAATCATTAGTTAGCATGGGCAGGTACCCATTTCCCACAGCAGATACCATGTCAGACTTGACATGCCTCACAGCAACCCGACCTGGGGCCTGGAATTATGACCCAGTGGAAGATAACACTGCCCATCCTTGCCACATCCAAGGCACTGGTGGCTGATTTCTGTGTCTGTCTCCAAAAGATGACCCTTAACTGATGGTTCACCTCACTAGAGATTCCTGGTGCCTGCCTTCCCTTAATAAGCCCAGCCTGGAAACTGACTGACATAGACGTCCATGAGCCTGTGTCTCCTGGAAGGACCAATTTTGCATACCCTGATATAAAGCCAGGCTTTCTCCCAAAGCACTCTTTTGCATAGCTTCTGTAGCTACCCTATCTTGGTTCCCTGACCCTCTTACTAAACAACTTTTATAAGGATCTGTCTTGGGTTCTGCACCCGTGACTCTGACCTAGAGCATCCCTTGCTTTGCAGATGATGGCACTGAGATTCCAAGAGGCTGAGTAACACATGAAGTCTCACAGCTGGTACCTGGTAGAGAGGAGTCCAGGTCAGTATCAAATGATCAAATTGTATACTAGAAATATGTATAATCAAAATAATAATTGAAAGATCGTTTTTTAATGTCTGTAAGAAATAGCAAGTATCAGCATTTGGAAAACCTAATGAGAAAAAGACACAGTCAAGTAAATTGCATTAATAAAGACTTGAAGTGATTCTGACTGACAGGAGCCAGGTGTGGGACACATGCCTATGATCTCAGTTTAGGAAACTGAGGCAGGAGGATCTTGGATGTGAGGATAGCCTGGGCTTATTAATGAGAATCTTCCTCAAACAAAACAAAAAAAAAACTAAATAAACAAAATGAAAAGAAAGAAAGAAATAAAGCAAACTAGCTAAATTAAAGGAAAAACGATAAAAAAGGGTGATTAATCCACAGAAATTGGGGTTACTGGTGGTTGTGAGCCACCTGCAGTGGGTGCTAGTAATTGATCTTGGGTCCTCTGGAAGAGTACCCAGTGCTCCTAACCACTGAGCCATCTCTCCAGCCCCGCAGAGATGAGAAACATTTTCAAGTTCTCAAGTTGTTTTTTTTGCAAATGTGCTTATAACCCAAGTTACTCAGGAGGCTGAGGCAAGAGAGTCAGGCGTTCAAGGACATCCTGACTCAAAATAAACATTAAGAGGCTGACTTGGGCCGGTTGTGGTAGTGCACACCGGTAGGATTTGCTGAAGCAGGCAGAGGCAGGAGGATCACGAGTTCGAGGCCAACCTGGGCTACACATTTTTGGCTGGGCAGTGGGGGCTCATGCCTTTAATCCCAGCGCTTGAGAGGCAGAGGCAGGTGGATTTCTGAGTTCGAGGCTAGCCTGGTCTACAGAGTGAGTTCCAGGACAGCCAGGGCTACACAGAGAAACCCTGTCTCAAAAA
>NW_021604646.1:8598960-8608425 GCF_004785775.1 Grammomys surdaster | reverse complement strand
AAAGAGGCTGTCTTGGTCCTATTGGGAAGGATTCTTACTTGTATTTTGACTGAACAATGTTGGGGCCAGGCAGTATGGAAACCAGGCGGGGTGGCACAGACATTCAGGTGAGAAACGGTGGTGCCAGGTGTAGGCAAAGGCCATGAAGAAATGTACTTGGATGATAAAGTCACAAGGGCCGTGAGGCCTGGGAAGCTCGCTGCTGCCCTTTCCTGAAGAGAGAGGGAGAGAGGGGTGAGCTGGTGTGGAAGGGTGAGCATGAGCTTAGTTCAGAACCTGGAAATATTGAAACCCATACGAGGTATCAAAATAAGTATGCGGATTCTCTGTTCCTTTGCTGGCAGAACTCCAGTGCTGGTTACATAACTCAGCTATTTCTATAGTGTTTCTACAAATATAGATATGCAACTGTCTCTATGGTGTGTTGACTTAGCATCCTTTGCATGTGTGTGGGAGTGGTATCACCTCTATACTGATACCACAGTTGCTACATCACTCTACACTCCCACTGCATTCCTGTTCCTGCTTGTTCTGTTGCTTGCTTTCCCAACGATAGCCATTCTGACTATGGCCAGATAGGATCTCAGTGTAGGTTTTTGTTTGTTTTGTTAGTCAAGACAGGGTTTCTGTGTAGCCCTGACCTGGATCTACCTCTGTAGACCAGGCTGGCCTCTAACTCAGAGATCTGCCCGACTGTGCCCTCCTGAGTGCTGGGATTAAAGGCATACATCAACACATTGGCTTCAGTGTGGTTTTAATTAGCATCCTTCTGCTGGTGAAGGATGCTAAACAATATTTCACATCCTTATTAGTCATCTGCACTTCATATTTTGGTCAAGGTACATCATAGACTCAAAATAATTATCTCGATGAGAGATAAATACATAATTTTAAATAGAGTGTTGAGAATTAAAACAGGTAATCCCAAAGGGCATTTGTCTGGTGTTGAGCAAATATTCACCATAGCATCGTAGAATAAAGTATTTTCTTGATAGGTTTGAATTGCTTTTTGGTTTAAATATTCATTCCCAGTCAGTGCAAATCCTTATCTTCATCATTGCTTCCATCTTCCCACTTTAGGATTTCAAGATGGGGAATTTCATTTTTTATAAGTGTCACCAATCATTTCCTGTGTTTACATCAAAAGCCTTCTTTATGCATTGAACAAATGGATATTCTAGTTTTTGTTTCTGTGTGTTGTTTGTTGGACAGTTTCACTATCTAGCCTTGGCTGTCCTGGAACTCGCTATGTAGACCAGGCTGTACTCAGACTCATATAGATCCATCTGCCTCTTCCTCCTGAGTGCTGGGTGGCTCAGAGGTTAAGAACACTGACTGCTCTTTCAGAGGTCCTGAGTTCAAATCCCAGCAACCACATGGTGGCTCACAACCATCCGTAATGAGATTGGATGCCCTATTCTGGTGTGTCCGAAGACAGAGACAGTGTACTCATAAATAAAATAAATAAATAAATCTTAAAAAAAAAAGTTCCTTTAAAAAAAAAAAGTGTGCTCTACCACTCCTGGCTGATATTCTAGTTTTTTAATGTTGATGATTATATGATTTTAAAATCAAGATACACATAATGAAATGGGGAAGAGCTGTAAAAATGTCTCAGTGGTTAAGATCCCTTACTGCTCTTTCAGAGGATCTGGGTTTGGTTCCCAGAGCCCAGATGGTGACTCACAACTGCCTGCAACTCCCATTCCAGGGGATCTGATGCCCTTCATGACCTCCATGGCCTCCTGTATGCACGTGGTATATACACATATGCTCAGGCACATATGCATGCACATAAAGTTAAATAAACAAATAAAATAAAATTAACGGCACAAAGTGACCAAAGGAGTATATACAGTGGAAGCCAAGCAAGGTGGTGTATGCCTGTCATTCCTGACCCTAGGAAATGAAAGCTAGAAAATCTAGAGTTCAAGGTCATCCTCAACTACATAGAGTGTTAGAGGCCAGCCTGTGCTACATGAGACCTTGTCTTAAACAAAAAAGAGTACAACGTTGCCATTCAGTCTCTGCCTCCACACCCTGCCCCACAGCAGTATGACCCCGCCCACCACAGTATGACACCACCCACCTCTGTATGACCCCGCCCACAGCTGTATCCCAGCAGGTGGATCCTGAGAGGGTAAGTGGAGCCCAATCTGGAACAGAAGAGAGCTCGGTTAACAGTGACCAGGAGAACAGACTCTCAGAAGATAGCTTCTGTGAGACAGTTCATTTAACGGAGGGGGTTGGGGGGGAGGGAGGAGGGAGACAAAGGCTATATAAATCTTTGGAGGGTGGGTAAGAGCATTCGGGGTGAGTGTCTATCATTGGCTAGGCCCAGTGTGCTAGGAATGCCTCATTTGCATAAGGAGGAATTCCAGATGTTACCAGACATGCTCAGAGCCTGCCCTATCCCCTCCACAGTTCATGGCTCCCTGGCTCCAAGCAATGTAATAAAAGGTTCTCCTCCCTCTGTGTCCCCAGGACACAACTCCAGATGTAATTTGTCACTAGTTTCTGGTACAGCCTTCAAGCATTGCCCATGTATACGCACACACATAATAAAATATATAGTTGTAGCCAGGTAGTGGTGACTCACGCCTTTATTCCCAGCACACAGAAGGTAGAGGCAGATGGATCTCTGAGTTCAAGGCCAGCCTGGCCTACAGAGTAAGTTCCAGGACAGCCAGGACTATGCAGAGAAACTCTGTCTCAAAACACAAAGAAACAAAACAAAACAAAATCCAGTTGTACAACCTGTAATCCAAGCATGTGGGAGGCAGAAATGGGATTATGAATTCAAAGCTTCTCAGGCAAGCTGAGTTATTGAGGGAGATCCTATTTCAAATCTATCAGTCAATTGTCAAAGAATTTTTTCTTCTAAATTTTTAAATTAAATATAATTACATTATTTTCCCTTCTGTCCTCTTACCAATCTCAACCCCCAACCTTTAATCCCAGCATGTGAGAGGCAAAGGCAGGTAGATCTCTGTGAATCTGAGGCTAGCCTGGTCTACATAGCTGTTTTAATTAGGGTTTCCATTGCCATGAAGAGACACAGTGACCAAGGTAACTCTTATAAGGACAACATTTAAGTGGGGCTGGCTTACAGGTTCAGAGGTCTTATCCATTATCATCAAGGCAGGAGCAGGGCAGCATCCAGGCAGGCATGGTGCTGGAGGAGCTGAGAGTTCCACATCTTGATCTGAAGGCAGTCCAAAAGGAAACTGGCTCTTCCGGGCAGCTAGGAAGAGGGTCTCAAAGCCTGCCCCATCGTGACACACTTCCTTTAACAAGGCCACACCTCCTAAGGCCACCACTCCCTGAGCCAAGCATATTCAAATCCCCACAATAGCCAAGGAGGCTACACAGACTGTGACTCAAAAAAAGAATTTCATGGCCTCTTTTTCTTTAATTATTACGGCTACATGTGTATGCGTGAATATATAAATACAACTTGTTGGATTTATTTATTGTTATTTGTATGTATATGATTCAGAGCTGGCCATCTGGTATTAGGTAACCAGTTGCAGGGCTCATCCTCAATTCTTTCTGTCTTAGTTTATTGCTGTGAAGAGACCCCTGACTGCAGCAACTCTTATAAAGGAAAACCCTGGCTTGAGCATTTGGAATCTGTATTGACCACTCTAACAAGCCCACATCGGCTCCAACAAGGCCACACCTCCTGATAGTGCCACTCTCTATGAGCCTATGTGGGCCATTTTCATTCAAGCCACCACATTCCACTCCCTGTCCCTCATGGGCTTGTGGTCATATCATAACACAAAACTGCATTCAGTCCAACTTAAAAAGTCCCTATAGTCCTTCAGAGTCTCAACAATGTCTAAAGGCTAAAGTTCAAAGTCTCTTCTGAGACTCAAGGCAATCGCTTAACTTTAATCTCCCAAAAAATCAAAGAGCAGATGACATACTTCCAACATACAATAGCACAGAATACACATGACCATTCCAACGGGGAGGAAAGGGGGCATAATGAGGAATACTGAACCAAAGCAGTATTGAAACAGCTGGGCAAACTCCAAACTCTGCATCACCATGTCTGAGGTCAAAACACTCCTCAGATCTCCACCTCCTTTCCTCTCTGTTGACTGCAACACACTTCCTGGTCTTTGGCTGGTTCTACCCTGATAGCAGCTTTCTTCAGCCAGTACCATAGTGCTCTGGGAACTCCAACATTTTTGAGTTGCCAAGAAAATCCATGCTTCACAGTGTCACGCAGCAGCCTCTAAAGGCCTCCATGCAAGGACACCCCAGCCACACAGCTGGCATCTACCTTAGTCTTGTGGGGCGTTCCATAACTCCTTTCTTCACTGTAAAGCCAGAACCATATGGCCAAAGCTGCCAGGTTCTGCTGCTTGCTTAAGCTGGAACATGGTTTCCTCATTCAAATACACCTTCACCAGCTTTCTGGTTTTGATGGTTTCCTTCACTGCCTAAGTTTAGATGTCCTGGAACTCAAACTGTAGACCAAGCTGGCTTCAAACTCAAAATCTGCCTGCCATTACAACCAGCCCTAAACTTTTTAAATATTCCTTTTCACAGTTGGAAGCTTAGCTAGGTGTGGTCTTGCCCTGAGATCACCACTCCCTTTATTTCCTTTATTGTCAGGGTTTTCTTTAATCCGTTTATCTCCTTGAGTACTAGATGTAGCTCCATTACACTTCCTGGTGCTCCTTTTCTCCTCAAACTGTACATTTTATATTTTTCCTTGCTCAGCTTCCTCCTTTTCATTATAGATCTCCATAAGTGTGACCACTAATAACCAAGCAACACAGTCAATACTAGGCTGTCTGGAAATCTCCTCTGCCAAAGCAGCTAATCTGTCACTTTCAATTTAACCTCAGGCATATTTTTTTGGACAAGGGCAGAAAGTGGCCACATTCTTTGTCAAAATATCACAAGAACAGTCTCTAGGCCACATACTAACATGCTCCTCCTCTGAAACCTCTTGAGCCTGGCACCCACAGTTCAAATCACACTTAGCACCACTGTCTCCTATGCTTCTACGAGTATGGCCCATTAAGTCCCACTTAAAACATTCAACTGCTTTTCTTATCCAAAGTCCACATTCCTCCAGACAAAAGCATGGTCAGGTCGATCATACCAATACTTCAGTTCCTTGTCTCAACTTGGTTAGGGTTTTATAAAGGAAAAACATTTCATTGAGGCTGGCTTGTAGCTCAAAGGTTTAGTCCATTATCATCATGGCAGGAAGCATAGTGGCATACAGGCAGACTTGGTGCTGGAGAGATAGCTGAGAGTTCTACATCTGGATCCACAGGCAGAAAGAAGAGAAAGTGACACTGGGCTTGGCTTGAGCATTTGAAACCTCAAACTCCACCCCCAGTGACACACATCCTCCAACAAGGCCACACCCACTCCAAGAAGGCCACACCTCCTAATAGTATCTCTCCCAGAAAGAATATGGGGGCCATTTTCATTCCAACTACGACACTCCGGCTCTCAGCATTTCTTAATTGCCTGCAGTTGTCTATGGGTAGGTTCCTGTGAGATTTCCCCTTCTGGGTCAGCATGTCTATTGCTGTTGTAACTTGTTTAGTTACATTGTTGAGGTATCATGAGTGTAGCTTCCCTGCCATTTCTAGGAGACCACGTCTTAGCAGACTTTCTGTTCCTCTGTCTCTTACAATCTTTCTTCCCCTCTTAGTCACCAACCTATTTATTACTGTTGAGAGGCACCATGACCAACAAAATTCTTATAAAAGAAAGCATTTTGACGTGGAAACTTGTGGTTTCTTTGGAAAGTCAGTTATGTCGAAGAACGTTTTGCTAAAGTAGATACATGTGAAAGGATGCTTTGCTGAGGCAGACATGCAGAGGGATGTTTTGCTGAAGTAGACACAGGTGAAAGGATATTTCACTGGGGCAGACACATGAAGGAACATTTTGCTGAAGCAGACACAGGTGAAAGGATGTTTTACGAAAGCACGTACGTGAAAGAACTCATAATGAAGGAGTCATTCTTCACTGATGACACACATGTATTGGTTTTGCCTTACAATGCATAGCTGAGCTCTGTATGTAACTCCATAGAGAGAAACACACCAAAAAACTTCTGGTGGTGCCGTGGCAGCTTGTTGCCTCTTCTGTGGACTCTGGCCAACAGGAAGAGTGACGTGAGCTGAGACAGACTCATGTAGAGTTTTGCTAAGACAGACTCACGTGCTGAGGCAAGACTCATAGTGAGACAAGACCCATGGAGGACACATGGAAGGAATATAAATCGGACTCAGCAAGACTCAATAAATAAGACAGTGACAGGGTCTTGCTTACTCACCTAGCTTTACAACACATTTTGGTTTTACGTCTTCACTGAGAGAGGCACAGCCAAGAACTTCTCCTGGTATCCCAGCTGGTCCTGGTCCTTCTGGTGACTCTTGCTGATTCAGCTGAGGCCTTGTAGCCGCCTTCGACCACAGACCAACCCGGTTCTCCTGAAAGGGGGGCTGGAAAGGAAGAAAGGGAAGGAGGGCGAGAGAAAGATGAAGCCAAGACAAAGTTCTCTGATCAAGGCTCAAAGTTTAATGTTCAGCTCTTCTAATTTAAAGGGAAAGCCCCCACCAAACCCCTTCTTGTTTCAGCCAGAGAAGGGTGGGGGAACCCATTGTTAGTCACTGCTGGAGATGTCTCAAGGCAAGCTCAGCTGCAGCTTATTCTTCTAAGTTCCTGTAGCTGGCTGAACGTGCAGCCGCAGCCGAGGTGGGTAACCACCTAGGTCCTATTATTTGCTCTATTGTGGTAAACAAGGTCTTTTGGGCCTGCTAAAGGCTAGGGGGAGGGCACAAGGCCTGGCTGTTTCTGCTAGGTCGTGCCACCACTGCTGATTTGTATTTTCTGTCCCAACATTACCAAACTAGACTGCTCATATATTCATAAAGTGTTTTCGAGTGGGTTGAGCTGCCACTGCTGACTTCTGTGAACTGAACTACTGATTTTTTTTTGTTTTGTTTTGTTTTTGTTTTTTTGAGCCAAGGTTTCTCTGTGTAACCCTGGCTGTCCTGGAGGTCAGTCTGTAGACCAGGCTGGCCTTGAACTCAGAAATCCGCCTGCCTCTGCCTCCCAAGTGCTGGGATTAAAGGCATGCGCCACCACTGCCCAGCAAAATCCTTTAATTTCTTTTGTTTTTGTTTTTGTTTTTTTTTCGAGACAGAGTTTCTCTGTGTAGCCCTGGCTGTCCTGGAACTCACTCTGGAGACCAGGCTGGCCTCGAACTCAGAAATCCGTCTGTCTCTGCCTCTCAAGTGAACTACTGATTTCTTGACAAAGCAGATGAGATTCGCTCCAAAGAACCATTTCTAAACAGGTTAACTTCCCTGGGTGCTAATAACCTTTCTTTTCCACTACCTCTGGTAGTTGGTGGGCTAGAAGGGAGGCTAAAATGTTTAAGAACCCATATTAAAAATAGGACAATTAAAGCTGGGCAGTGGTGGCACACGCCTTTAATCCCAGCACTTGGGAGGCAGAGGCAGGCAGATTTCTGAGTTCAAGGCCAGCCTGGTCTACAGAGTGAGTTCCAGGACAGCTAGGGCTACACAGAGAAACCCTGTCTCGAAAAAAAAAAAAAAAGGACAATAAAAGACTTTAAGACTACAGTATTTAATTGGGGGGGAGGAGTCTTGCTTATAGTTTTAGAGGGTTAGTCTATAATCATCAGGGTGGGAAGCAGACAAGCTATGGAGCTGAAAGCTTTACATGCTGGTTTGCAGGGAGAGACAGAGACAGACAGAGAGACAGAGATAGAGAGGGGAAGAGAGAGGCAGGCAACCAGGAGGCTGGCCTTCGAACGGGCTTTTGAAACTTCAAAGCCTACCCCCAATGACACATTGTTGCACCTTGTAATCCTTTCCTAATAGTTCCACTAACTAGTGACCAAGCATTCAAACACATAAGCCTACAAGATGGGGAACAGTCTCATTTAACCGCCCCTCCCCCCACACACTCTTCTTCCTTAATGTTCTCAGAGCTTTAGGTGTGGGAGCTGTGTTGTAGATGTATCCATTAGGACCGGTTACCATACAGTCAGTTTTCTATACATTTTGAACAGTTGTGTAATGGTCTCTATCTGCTGCAAAGATATGTTGTCTCTTTGATTACAGGTGAAAGCTACAGTCATCTGTGGGTCTAAGAACATGTACTTAGAATTTTACTTTTTTATGCCACATACGCTACTGTGTCTCACAGTGACAGTGCTACAAAGCAAACGCTAAGTGGAAGGGTGTTTGGCTTATCCACATTGCTGGATTCCTGTTGTGGTTTGGATTCCTTCATAAATTAACCTGGAGACAAACACAGCTCATTCATTTCGAAAGTGATCCTATAGAGACCCGTACTATGGGGACAGAAAATGTAGACAGGGGAGGCCAGGCATCCCAGGGGTGTGTCATTGAGCAAATACTATGGGTAATGGGAGCCTGCCTAATGAGGAGGGAGTAGGATGTTTACACATCAACTCTCAGCATCCCTTGGCTAAGGAGACAGATTAAATCCTTGGTCTCCAGCTGAGGCATATGTAGGTAGTCAGATATGAACAAAGTACATGCAGATGAAGCTGGGGGACCTGGGATGAGCTACACGGCTTTTATGACATCCTCCAAGAAAAGGAACCACAAGACTCACCCATCAATGGAGGACAGGAAAGTTTATTTCTCAGCCATTCGGGGAATATCAATAACCCCAAGGATCTGTAACCATGTGACTCGGGGAGCATGGTAATTAACATGTAACGATACTTAGCTGAGCTTTTCCCTGGAGTACTCTTAATAACCTCTTATCCATAAATATAAAGCACACATGTATTTGTTTCCCCCTAAATCCTGTCATTGTGTGTCCTTTGCCATATTCTCTGTGTAGTTGTAGTCTTTCCATGTTTTATTGGAGTCATTGCTCTCCCAGGAAGATCAGCCGAGTCACATACGACACCTTTTCCAGTGTGTTGTTTTCATTTCATTGCCCCCCCCCTCCCCGCTCCCAATAGAAAAATTAGTGCATGGTAAGGAATGTTTTATTGTAACACATGTTTATATAAATTGTTTCCAGTAACTTTATTGAGGTGTGGAGCATCTCAGAATGAAATGAGCAATCCAGTCTGAACATCCAGATATCAGTTGTGCGTGGGCACTGTTTTCATGGCCCTGGGGTCTAGACCCAGGGATTGCATAGCTGGGTTTATGATAAACTTCCAAACTGAGTTCCACAGTATTGTTCCTGCCAACCATATATACGGGTTCCAGTTCCTCCAAATCCCTACCAACAGAGTCCATTGTTTCCTTTATAACCAGTCTATATGGGTATGAAATGCTGTGTTCCCAGGATTTTAAGTTCCAAGCAAGTTTAAAACTGTTTTTGTTTGTTTACTAGAGAGAGAGAGCACATGAGACACACACACACACACACACACACACACACACACACACACACACACAC
>NW_021604646.1:8597822-8598950 GCF_004785775.1 Grammomys surdaster | reverse complement strand
CACACACACACACACACACACACACACACACACACACACACACACACGGGAGTGGAGGGGTGGGAGGGGAGAAGGAGGAAGAGGGAGAGAGTTTGATGTAAGCGTGTGGGTGCCATGGTGGGCATGTGGAGATCAGAGGACAAACTTTACAGACTCAGTTCACTACTGGCCAGTTGGGGCTGTGGGCCACAGGTGCTGCGGATTAGGTCCTGCAGCGACAGGGTGGGACTTCCTACTAGCGGCCGGAAGTCACTGCCCAGTGTCTCTGGCAGCTAGAGTCTGCAGTGGGCAAGGAAAAGTAAGCGTGTCCTGTATCACAGCAACATTCATGTTAGCTGTTCTTGTGGCGGAAGGCACCGCACGAAAGCACTCACTTTACAGGTCCCAGGCAGAGAGGGAGAGAGAGAGAGCCTCCCTCGAGTGTGAGGGCAGCTAAGTTCTTTGCACAGGTAGTTGCGTACATGGGGAAGCAAGTCTTAGAGAGGCTCCCTGGCAGGATGCAAGGAGTAGACCCAGAGCAGAGCTAAGGACCACAGAGGGGAAGGGAGCAAGCAGGGTCCTGGACTGCTGCTTTTCAGGCAAACTGGCTGAACTAGTGGGTGTAGCCAGCTACAAATGACAGAGGAACGGGGGTGGGGGGTTGGGGGGTAGTGTGTGAAAGACTGACCCCGGGGGGTGGGGGGGGAGACATGCTGGGGACTAGAGCTTGGAGTCAGTGCTCCTGAGAGAGAATAGTCTGTCCAGGCCTGGCCTGGGGTACTCAGCTGCAAGGAAGAAACTGTCTCAAAAGGAGAGGGGAAATGTCTCACCCAAGGGGAGCAGTCCTAGAACGAGGGCCAGGGAAGGACAGGGTTAGCTCCGAGCTCAAGAAATCTTTCCAGGGACCATGTGGATGGTTACTCTGAACAGTGGGGGGATGGGGAAGCTTACCAGTTCTAGGCTAGGCTAGTGAGCATGGATATCCTTTGGTAGCTGGTCTGATATAAACCTGGAGATTTCTATATCCGAGTCTCGGCACCAATGATGTGTTGATAAAAAGATAAAGAGTATATTCAGTGGGTATGTGGAGAGGTATGGGGGAAGGGGATGTCTCAGCAGGCCCATGCCGAGGTATCTCTTCCCCCCCCC
>NW_021604646.1:8570756-8595756 GCF_004785775.1 Grammomys surdaster | reverse complement strand
TGCTTTCACCTTGCAAATGCTAGGATTACATACATGCAAGCCCAGCCCTTTTTGCTGTTTAAAAACTTGAGTAAAGCTTTAAACTATTTAAAAAAAGAAAACTTTAAATGCTGACTTCCTGGGGACTTTGTGGGTGAGGACAAAAGCTGGCATTTGTGATAAGGGTTTTTCCACTTTTGTGCAGATGAATAAGCTGGATCCAACTATGGGATTATGACACCCAGGCTCTTAGTTAAAGGAGGTATGGGCGGTCATCCCGTGTTCCTGGTTAAACAGGATGGCAGCAGGATGGCTGGGCAGTGCCAACTCCAGGAACATATAGAACTTGGTTGGGAAGAATTCGATTGGTTTGTGAAGGACCTTTGTGGGTTATGTGTCCTCTGAGGCAGGGACTAGAGTCCTGGACACAGCATCATTCCTCTTGGGTTTGGAAGAGAGGGAGAGCACTGTTTTCTCTCCCTTTAGGACCTGAGCTATAGAAACAGCCTATAAACTGAGGGTCACAGGACAAAGCTGAGACACTCAGGAGACTCCACATGGGGACACCAGACCATCTATCATGATCCAAGGAACCAGGTAAGTGGGTTTTCCTCCCCTTCTCTCTTTTCCTTTTCTCTCCCATCTACTCCTTCTCTATCTTCCTGTGGCCAAGACTCCCAACCCCACTTCCCTGGGTCACCGGTCGGCTGTACCCTTTTGCTGCTCTAGATGGAAACCAAGAGTGGACAATGGACTCTGTAGCTGGCATTTGCTACTTGGTGGGTTCCTTTCTCTCTTCTGCACTTTTCCACCCCTTTACTTGTTCCCTTTAACCCCCTAACCCTAGGTAGGAGAGAAGAAAGGATAGAGGGGAAAGGGGGGGGAGCGTTATCATTAGACTACTTCCTGTTGATTAGGATCATTGAGTTCCTTGGGGCAAGTTTGATCTTCACCATCAGAATATCTAATTATTTCTTCTTCCTCCTCTTCTTCATTTTCTTCGTCTCCTTCTCCTTCTCCTCCTCCTCCTCTTCCTTCTCTTCCTCCTCCTCCTCCTCCTTTTCTTCCTCTTCCTCTTTTTCTTCATCCTCCTCCTCCTCCTCTTCTTGTTTCTTTTTTGCACACAACTACTTAACAAACCTCAACCAACAGCAACCCTCTCAGGACCCTAGCATTTATATATCTCCAAGGTCTCCAAAATTCCAAATATCACACACTCACAGAAACTGTCTGCAGCTGGCAAAACCACGCCCCTGCCAGTGCACGAGGCAAATCATAGTCAGCTGCTGTGGAACAGACCCATATTCCACGAAATGATTACATATTCAACAAAAATTTATTCCCATAACATTTCTTTGTTTAAGAAAAAAAATCCAAATTACAAAATTCTTACTACAGAATTCTTCTAGTCCTATCCTCTGGAGTGCCAAAGACACTCAGGTCCAAGACCTGAGAACTACAGCATTGGAAGCCAGAGACTTGGAGTTTCATGTATTGGAGTAGCTTTGGGCTTGGTTACTGGGTGCTAAGCAGCTTGTGTAGCCCTCAGCCCTCTGCAGGAGCAGGGGGCAGATATGGTTGGTGTCAGCTCTCAAAGTGTGAGACACCGGGCTTTTACTGATGTTATAGCCGCTGAGCCCCAGGCATTGGGACCTTCAGCCTTTAATAGCAACCAGTGTTATCATTCTTGACCTTGAGCATCCAGACCCAACAAACTTGCCCTTGGCCACCATTCAGCATGAGAATGAAAGTCTTTGGCAAAGACTGTCTGGAGGAGCTTCAAGCTTCTAATCTACCCATTTAGAGTGGCTCAGCCTTACCTTTGAAGTCAGCGGGGAGACACTATCTCGTGATGTGTCTCAATAAAGGCTTCTCTGGAGTGATTTTTTCTTGCCTACTGCCAGGAGCCAGCTCCGGCTTGGTGGGAGGAGAAGGTGATCTTCTTTCTTCTCCTCAGGTCGGTTGGTTCTTCTTGAGGCAGCCGAGGGGGATGGGAATTGGAAGAGCATCGGTGGGGGTAAGACTTGGTCTTACGAGATTGGGGTAAGACTTTGGTCTTACAAGATATTTAAGGTTGCTGTATAATAAGGTTTACTTCTCTACGTTACTAAAGTTTACTTACTAGTCTACTATAGCTGACCTGCTATCCATTTGATCCTCTGAAGCCAGAAACTGCAGTTTCTGGCACTTAACACCTCAGCCCAGGGACAGCAGAGAATTAGGCAAATATCCTTAGTACTCCCTCTGCAGGCACTGCCAGGCTCTAACTTAGGTCTGTTGGTTTGAGGTCGCAGGAAGAAAAGACACTTAAAGAAGTTATTGTAGTTTATTACTAAGTGTAAAAAGTTTCCTATGAAAGCTAGCTAAGAGACAAAGTAGAGAAAAGTAAAAAATTCCAACAAAGGAAAAAATTCTAAGCGGAGAGAATCTAAGCAGGGAAGAAAGAAGAGAGGAGAGATAAGAGAGAGAGAGAAAGTGAAGTGAAGTGAAGTGACCACTAACAAACATTCCTTTGTCTTATACATCATACAGAGTACCTGATCACATGTTACAAAGTTCATCACAAGTTCACACCAAAATTCAAATCATAAATTGAAATAGAAGTTTACAACAGAGAATGTTTACATGCATATCCATTAGGAGTAATTATCTGACTAAACATCCATCACCTGTCTAGCTCCACAGGTTCACTGAAGGTTTAAAACTATAACTAAGAAATTAGTGAAGTTTTGTATAGATAAACCCAGGCAATATTTTCTCTTCTGTCCTAGCACCTATAATAAATCATGAGTTCCCTTTTAGTGACCCTAAGGTCACTAAATTAATTGTTTTACAACCACCTTGGAATGTGCTCTGAGCAGGAGAGAGTCTGGTTACTATCTAAGTGCTGTTAACTGATGACACTTGGGAGACTGGCAGAGTTTTCATTGCAGTTTTGAATATCAGAAAGGGACTTAACTATAAAAGAGCTAAACAATCATTGATATAATTTTAGGAATTCTTATAGGATCATCATTAAGACTTAAGACGTCGTCTATTTGTCTATATAGCATCACTACAAGACAGTACATCTTCGTGGGTCTGCAGAGATCTGCTCCAAAGGGGAGTGCTACTGCTTAGTGATTGTAATAATAATAATAATAATTAATAATAATAGGAAAAGCATATTAATAGCAGGATCTTTCCTAAAATATGTCTGGCCACAGCCTTGCTGATGGGGCACACTTGTCGCAGATTATATAATAATCCAAGGCAAGCATTTCAGGATGATCAACTGCTAATTATTAGCTTGTCCTATTATGGCTCCTGACAGCCTACTGTGGTTATTATCATTGGTAGAGAGGCCTGGGCTGGTGATATGGCTGGCAGCCAGGCAGAGATGGAGGTGGTGGCAGCTGCAGCCTTGGAAGAAGCGGTATCTGTAACAGGAGGGGCAGGAATACTGCTGAGAAGTTCCAGACAGAGGCTAGGGACAGAGATGGCAGAGAGCAGAGGGCAGCAGAAATGACAAAGGACCGTGGAATCAGCTGAAGCAGGGCCTCCTAGAGCAGGAGTCAGGCCTCTACTGTCCTCCCAGCAGCTGTGGAGTTTTCAGGCAACCCGCCTTCTATTAATGGCAATCCTGCAGTTACCAAGAGAAGGGCCATTCAGTGGTCAGGCTCCCCCTCAAAGCAACCAGGCACAGGGAAGAGTCTGACGGTCGAGGCTCCTCATCCATTTAGCTTATTTGAAAGGAAATGTGAAGACCAAACATCAACATTCCTTTTTCCTCCTTTTTCAATTAATACTTTCATATATTCTGATCATGTTTATCCCCTCCCCAATTCCTCCCAGACCCTCCCAATCTCCCTACTTACCTAATTTTGTGTCCCCTCTCTCTCTTCGGAAAACCCCCCCACAAAAACGAAAAAAAAATCAAAACAAGCAAATATCACTAAGACGAACAATGCAAAAATAAACAGAAAACTACTTCTGTTTTTGCATAGGTTCCTGAGCCTTGAGGGGAGAGGTGTGACGGTGACGTCCTCATTTAGGGCCGAGAGTTTCAAGTCTCTCACTCTCTACATATTGTCCAGCTGTGAACATAAACATCTGTAACAATACTTTAGCTAAGCATAACACCCGTCTAAGTACCCTCAGGGACAGTTGAGTACTGGCGTCTGTTTTTACTGGTTGTAACACCTGGCCGAGGACACTTAGGGAGAGTTGAGTGCTGTCACCTGGCTTAAGTGGATTGTCCAGACCTAACAAACTTGCCCTTGAGAACTATTCAGCATGAGAATGAAAGTTATTGGCACAGAACATCTCGAAGAGCTTTGAGCTTCTACTCTACCCGTTTATAGATGGAATGACTGAGGCACACATCTTGCCCTGGTTGTGCACGGTTTGGGCCTGGAGCAAAACCTGAGGCAGAGCAGGAATGAAGAAACAACAGACACACTCAGAAAAGTAGGGATCTGGTGGGTTGATGGAGGGCACCTACTGTGCTATCAGGAACTTGGCTATACTTACAATGTATAGCACGAGGGGGAGGGGTTAGCTGGGCCCAGTGGGAGGTCACTGTAGGAGGGCTGTCCCAGGCTATAAACATCCAAGAGGGGACGCTGTGGGCCCTGCATTTACACTTTCATACCCCCACCAGGGGCAAAGGCTTTGTAATTTCCAAAGTCTCAGGACTGGGGTGCTTACCATAACTGTGGTCACATCAATAAGACACAGTCACCCAAAGCTTCCTCCACTCCCCTACAACAGTCAGGGAAGAAACTAACTCACATCACACTAAGTGTGTCAGCTAGGTTCTGCTGTGGTAACAAAGAGCCCCCAAAGCAACGTTTCCCAGCTTTGCTTTCCTGATGTTTGAACAGAGGGGAGCTGGGGAGCTCTGGTCCACCTTGTCCTCTGGTCTAGACTCAGGCTAAAGGAATAGCCATGACCTGAAATGCATCAGGGGAGAAGAGAGCAGGGAGAGTCACATATTGGCTCTGGAAGCATCTGTACAAACGTGACCTACGTTGTTTTTAAATGTATTTCACCAGACAAAAGGATGGGGTCTTGTGATACCATCAAGGCCCAGAAAAAGGCAAGCTGGGCATTTGTACATGTCCTCAAGGTCCACCACAGAGAGTTAGTAGTAAACTTGGCCTGTAATCATCTCCTGGCTCTGGGCCATGGGTCTTTTGCTGAAATCCTGTCCCCAAGGCTGTTTTTCACAGAAGTCACCATGTCTATAATGACAAGGTACACCCTGTGTCCCAGCAATGGTTGTTTAAAAGAACTTGGTGTCTCATGGAGAAACCAAGGTTCCACGATAGGCTGAAAGAGGATAAGGAACCACACCAGTGTCACCTGTCCAGACTGGTTTCAGACCCCTGGGCAAGGGACTGAGGTGTATATTTTATATTTTTTACATATCAAAGCAGACCTGGCCTCCAGGTTCTCCCAGCATCCCTCAGTTCCTACTTGGCATACCCTGCCCCCACCCCTGAACTTTCCAGCCCAGGGGCTGGGTTGCCCTTCCCCCTGTAGCTCCTCCCTGTGTAATCCAGATACTTTGTGCCCCCCCCTCTCCATCTCCTCTTTGCACGTACCTTTTCTTCTCTTTCTCTCCCCCCCACCCCCCATAGTGGCAACTCCCCTGGCCTCAATCCTTGGGACCAATGAACTCACCTGAGAACAGCTTCTCAATAAACCTGCCTTTAATATATTCTATCTGGTTTGAATTGGCTCATTTCACCAGTGGAGAAATAACCTATCACAGACCTCCTTCTCATCAGTCACTCGATGCCCTGAGTGATTCTTTTCCAGGCAACATGGCTGCCAAACAGCATAGCCCAATAAAGAAGCCATACCCTCAAGTGGATACAGTCTTAAGGCAAAAATCACACAAAGCCTTTGTCTCATGCTACCCGAGGATCCAAGGCTTTGGAAGTTTACTGACCTGAGAGCCAGGAAATCATAGTTCCGATCCTAGCTCTGCCCATTACCTTGGTATTTGACCCTGGGCATTTCTATCTTTCTTCCTTGGCCTGAGTCATTCAGTCTCCGGGAACGGTGGTCCCAGCCCAAGGATCATGGACCTGAGCACATTGCATGACTTATAAGGTCTGTGTCTGTGCAGAGCAAGTCTAGAAGTCTACCTGAGGAGGAGAGCCTGGAAGGAGTGGGAAGCCCAGTCAGCACCCCATCACCACGTGCACAGGATATACAATGACTGTAGCAAGGCCAGCTCATGTGTGCGCCTCCTTCTCTAGAGTTAGAGATGATATTTCTGCATATGTGGGGATTGGCTAGCCTACAGTCACCCAGAGAGTACCAGGCCTAACATAGTCTATATTTTCTAAGTATATTTCTATTTTGCCACTGTTGATAGAGGAAAAAACCAGCTTATTCCTGCATACACAGACCACCATTTAATTAATCCATCCCAACTGTTTGCTATTCATGCTGCTTCCGGATTTTTAATTATTATAAATAATCTTGCCAGTAACACTTTCAAAACTGTTCATGAACAGTAAAAAAAAAAAAAAAAAAGTTGCACATCCATGATAGATTCCTGCCTCCTCTGGAATTACTAGCTTGCAAATATCGCTTATTATTTTAAGCTTCTGCTTTGTAAATGCCCTATGCCTTCTATTGGAACTCTTCCCAGCAGGTTTTTGGTGAGCTTCAGTCTCAAGGGGGAGAAATAGGCTGGAGAGATGGTTCAGCAGTTAAGAATTCTTGTTGCTTTTCTAGAGGTCCCACATTTAGATCCTAGCACCCATGTGCTAGGATGTCATAGAACTACTTTGAAACTCCAACTCCAGAGAATCCAGAGACCTCTTCTGGCCTGTGCAGGTGCCCATGTACATATGGCATACAGTCACACAGACACATACACATAAGTAAAAAAATAATACTAAAAATTTTGAAAAAGAGATTAGCTTAGAGAGAGAGAGAGAGCACAGATGTTTTGTGTTAGTTAAGACTTCAGTACACTATAGGCAGAAATCCTTAAATGCATTTTAAACCAAATAGAAATGTATCTCTCAGTCATATAATAGAAGGCTAAAGTCACAGATTCCAGGGAAGATAAGCAACTTTACCCACACATTTCTCTGCACCGGCTTCTACCCCATGACCCAACATAGTTGCCCAAGGGCTAGCCATCCTGTTAACATCCCAGTTACCAGGCAGAAGGAAAGGAAGGCAGATAACATTGTACTTGCATCCCACAGGCCAATCCCCCCACGATGTGGCTGCATCTAACTGGGGATTGAGTCTATTCTGGATGACCAGGGACTAGTTGGGAGTTACAGTACTAAGAAAGGAAGGACAATATTAGGGCATGGTTAGATGACTTTGTTATGAAAGTAACCCAGACTGAAAGCAGCACATATGGTCCATGGAAACAGCATGCTTAGAGACCTGTATATTTTGATGAGCTGATAGTGCATTCTGCTTAGCCAGAATATAGTTAAGGATTGGAAGCAGGCCCATTTCTGAAGTTGATGGTGAGGAGATTCCATGGAGAGGCCAAGTTGGAGTTTTCTGGCTCACAGCTCCATGGGGCGGCAGCGTGATGCTTCGGGTTACATTGAATCCACAGTCAGGTAGCAGAGAGTGATAAATGCTAGTGCCCAGATCCCTCCCTTCACTTCATACGGTCCAGGACCCCCTGCCCAGGGAATTGTGCTATCCATAGCCAAGACGGATCTTCCCACATCAATCTCATCTCCCAGATGATTCTAGACTCAGTTGGGTTGACAGCTAACATCACATAATCCCCCCACTCCCAAACACACGCACACCAGGCCACTTACTCCAGCTTGCCTGCCCCCCCCCCCCCCCCCCCCACTCATCTTCTTGCAGTTCACCCGTTTCCCTTCGCCTCTGCAGGGCCAGAGTCTGATGGACTCCGAGAGCGAGAGCGATCTACTGGGCGATCAGAACCTGTGGGCGTGGCTTGTGGGACTGCTGAGCAAAAAACCAGAATGGCTGAATGCCAAGGTTAGGTTCTTCCTTCCTACCACGGACCTGGACTGCAGCAATGAGGCCTCCAACCCTGAGGTCACTTGCCGTCAGCTCAACAGGCTGTTCGCCCAAGGCCCGGCCACCTGGAAGTCTTTCATCTATACTCTGTGCTTTGAGCTTGATGTGCCTCTAGAGCTGGAGGTACGACTGCAGAACAGCTGGGACCAAAAAGATGGTAAGGGCTCCCACGGGACGTTCAAAGGCTGCCAACACAGCCTTGTGGTCTGAAGAGCTTCAGAACCCCCAGTGATGCATCTGATCACACAGGGAGGACATAGAAGAGCCATACATTCCATTGCCAGTAACTAAAATGGCTTCCTTCTGCAGTGCAGCCAGAAGACCTCAGCCTCTACTAATAAGCAAGAAAGTTTGACGGCTCTTTCTTGAGCATAGCGCTGAGGAGCAGCAACTGATACTAAGGGACAAGGAGTCCTTAGATTAAAAAGTGGGGATTCGACCATGAGCTCTACCAGTGTAGAGGTGGGAGGAACATGCTCATACATACATGAGCAGACAGCACACGCATGCATGTGAACACACACACACACACACACACACACAGAGAGAGAGAGAGAGAGAGAGAGAGAGAGAGAGATCGAGATCCGTGTTTCAACCCGGTGTGCTCGGCTTTGCTTGGCCCCGCCCCCCACCTCCTTGGCCGACAGCCGAAGGACGCCCGCCCGGGGCGCACTGGAAACAGTCCATCCCGCCCCCCTCCCCCTCTCCCGCCTTCTCCCCGGAGAGAAAGAAGTGACCGGGTGGGGTGGCGCCGTGGGAGGGGCAGCCCAGGCCCCACCCTCCCCCAGAAGTGAGGCAGAGCAGGTATCTGGCTTCCTCGGCCCCAGGATTCGGCGAACGCTGCTGCTGGGGGGGGGGGGGGGCTGTAACACTCGGGGTGGGATGGTTCGGCCTCACGGGTGACGCCGCCCCGCAACTCCAGCTACCTTCCCCGCTGGGCCTTTCCAGCCGTCCCGGAGCCGGTCGCGGGGCACCGCCACGGTGGAAGTGTTGTGTGCAGGCAAACATCCTCAGTGACATGTGCACTTGTGTCTATACATAAATACTTCCCCCCATTGCTGCCTGCAGAGTGCACCGCTTGCTTCCCTGGCAGATGACTGGGCATCAGTTTTATATCCATGGAACCTCTGGATGTTCCGGAGCAGACACCACTCAGAGCTACCCATGCACCCAATACCCTCATGACACTGTATCCCACATTTCCATTGGTATATGTCCTGTTCTGTCTTACAGATTCCTCTAAGCAATTAGGAGCAGGTGAAGAGAGATGTCCGGAACCTCAGCTGCACCATGGTGAGATTTGGGGCTAGGGTTTGGGGTACCAGATGAACTGCTCAGTCTTCACCTCAAGCTAGTGGTGGCTAGTGACCACCATGTCTACTCTGCACGTGGACTAAGCCCCCTTTCATCCTCTTCTGTGACTTTCAAGGCCTGCCACACTGCCTTTAAACTAGAGCTATAACTTGGAGCCCCAGAAGAGACTGAGTATGACTAGTCTCACCCCTCCAGATCCCTTGTGAGCTGTCACCTAGGGAACCTGTTCCCATGCCTCTGTCCCCACCACATGGAACTGTAGGAAGGCAGGTATCATGTTGTGATTTTGATGTATATAGACAAGGACCAGTTGTAGGCTCAACTAAATAGTTGGAAGCTTCAATCTCACAGAACCTGTGCCTTCCCTAATGAACATGGTGCTCATGACGCCCTGCTGTGGGCTGGCTTAGAGCCTGGAGCTTACTGGTGAAACTATAGGAATAGCCTGCTCACAACCCCAGGGTGTCTCATGCTTCTCTGCCTGGGCCCACTTGTGGAACCAGAGCACCCCAAACGTGTTCCCCGGGTCTTCATTTTCTCCCTCATGCCCTTTTTCTTTCCAGGTGTCAAGCGTCCTTTTCAGAGCTATGGGTCTTCACCCCGTCGGAAGAGCAGCAAGAAGCAGCAGCTAGGTGGGTTATGGGAGTAGGAACCCCAGCATAGGATAAAGTTGCCCTGAGGTTGACCACTGATTCTGCATCTTGCCCCTGGCTGAAAAGGCCTAGCAGCTTGTTTTCTAAGCCTCCAAGTGAGAAAGACTCTAAGTCCTGAACGGGCAGAGGAGGAGACGGGCTATCTCAAGGGCAGATTTGTCATCTAGGCTCTTCTAAACTGTCCTCAAGGTTGTGAGAACACCAGGGTGGGAACTGATGTGACCTCAGACCTGGGTCTCAGTGCATGTTGGAGGTGAGAGAGGATGGAGGGGACGAAGGTGTCTTGGAGAACCTCCAGGCAAGAGGCCCATGGAGACACAGGGCACTGAGGCTAGGCTATGGGGAAGAGGAGAGGGGAAACAGCCTTCATCCTCTACCAATGTTTTGGAATAGTCCTTGACCCAGCTTCATGTGCACACACACTCACTCTACCAACCATGGGCATATCCAGAAAATTCATATCTGTACAAAATAGGCCACTAGCTCAGTCTTTTCTGGGGCAAAGGTCAGGGCTGAGTCTTTCCGATGACCAAGGAAGGAAGAAATAAAACATTTGGCATAGCAGGAGCCCAGTTCCCATGGTTTGATTGACTGCTCCAAAGCCTGAAATTTGTTAGTGCCTCCTCTCAAGGGAAGGATGCCCTTGCCTTTGCCATCTTAGAGCCGATTCCCATAGATATTGCAAAGCAAGCACTTCCCCCAGCTTACTGAAAACTATATCATCCATATTGCCCTGGAAGTGAGAGGTGTGGCCCAAGGGCCCATCCTCACCCCCCTGGGTGAGTGGCTGCTATGGGGACTTATACTGCTCTGTAACCAGTTCCTCTGGGAATATGGACAGCCTAAGATTTCCCCATTGTGACCTTAACACTTGCCTCCATGCACATATAGCTGGGGGCTAAAGACACCAGGAGCCTGATCATGGGGCCCTGGGACATGTGTCAAGTGTGAGAGCTCCTACTCTCATGTCACTCCTGTGCCCCTTGCAGAGTTGGCCAAGAAGTATCTGAAGCTCCTGAAGACCTCTGCCCAACAGTGGCATGGCGGTGCATGCCCAGGTGCATGGCATACTCTTGACTCCCCACATTCCTACATCCCTCCAATTCTTCAGTGGAGCCGGACTACAGCACCCCTGGATGCTCAGGAGGGAGCCACTCTAGGGGACCCTGATGCAGCAGACGACATTGACATGAGCATCCAGGATCTCTTCAGCTTCAAGGCCCACAAGGGGCCTCGAGTGACAGTACTACTGGGAAAGGCTGGGATGGGTAAGACAACTCTGGCATATCGGCTCCGCTGGAGGTGGGCTCAAGGTCAGCTGGACCGCTTCCAGGCTCTGTTCCTGTTTGAGTTCCGCTGGCTCAACATGATCACACAGTTGCCGACACTGCCCCAGCTTCTCTTTGATCTGTACTTGAGCCCAGAGTCCGACCCTGATGCTGTTTTTCAGTACCTAGAAGAGAATGCCCATCAAATCCTACTGATCTTTGATGGGTTGGATGAGGCTCTCCACACCGATTCCATGGGTACTGAAAATGCAGGCTCGGCCCTCACCCTCTTTTCTGACCTCTGCCACGGGAACCTCCTGCCAGGCTGCTGGGTGATGACCACCTCTCGTCCTGGGAAACTGCCTTCCTGTGTGCCAACAGAAGCAGCCATGGTGTACATGTGGGGCTTTGATGGGCTGAGGGTAGAGAAGTATGTTAGCCACTTCTTCAGTGATCTTCTGTCTCAGGAATTGGCCTTGAAAGAAATGAGAACCAATGAACGACTCCGGGGTATGTGTGCAATACCTGCGCTGTGCAGAGTCACCTGCTTCTGCCTCCGCCGTCTGCTTCCTGGAAGCTCCCCAGGGCAGTCTACAGCCCTCCTGCCCACCATAACCCAGTTGTACCTGCAGATGATGAAAACTTTTAGCCCCAGTGGCACTCTGCTTGACACATCCTTGTTGGGCCTTGGAAAGGTGGCCCTTAGGGGACTGAGCACTGGGAAAGTTATCTTCTTTATGGAAGACATCTCTCCCGAATTGATGGCTTTTGGAGCTGTCCATGGCCTCCTGACCTCCTTCTGTATCCATCCCCGGCCTGGGCATAAAGAAACAGGCTATGCTTTCGTGCACCTCAGCCTGCAGGAGTTCTTTGCTGCTCTGTATCTGATGGCCAGTGACGAGGTGGACAAAGACATGCTCATCGAGTATGTCACCCTCAATTCCTACTGGATGCTGAGGACCAAAGGTAGACTGAGCCTCTCGGACCATCTCTCTACCTTCCTGGCAGGCTTGGCCTCCCACACCTGCCATGCCTTCCTCTGCCAGCTGGCTCAGCAAGACGAAGCCTGGGTGGGCTCCAGGCAGGCTGCCGTTATCCAAGTGCTAAGGAAGTTGGCTAGCCCAAAGCTCACAGGGCCAAAGAAGATAGAATTGTATCACTATGTGGCTGAGACCCAGGATCGGGAGCTGGCCAGGTTCATTGCCCAAAGCCTTCCATTCCACCTTTCCTTCCACAATTTCCCTCTGACCCGTGCAGACTTGGCTGCACTGGCCAATATTTTGAAGCACAGAGATGGCCCCATTGACCTGGATTTTGATGGCTGCCCACTGGAGCCCCACTGCCCAGAAGCTCTGGTAGGATGTGGGCAGGTGGAGAATCTCAGGTGAGTCAGGTCAGAAAGGAGGTTGGGAAGGGTGGGGAGAACACTGGGCTTTGGGAGAGTTGGAGGCCAAGCAGTATGGCAGAAAGACAGGATTCAAGTCTTGACTTTCAGAAAAGAATGTCCCATCCTCATTTAGTGTGCACTATAATGTACCTTGATCAAACCCTTGGAGTCCAGTTGTACTTTTGTCTCTTGCCTGTGGCTTCTTGACTCTCATATCTCCCTGGCAACCAGGGACTGGAGTGTTGGACATGGGCTGTTCTGCTCAAGGCTGTTTGACCTTGGACAAGTTATGTATTACCTCCCTTAAGGGTGTTTCTTCATACCTGTAATGAGTTCACAAGTCAGGAGGGCATTGGGAGAATCCTGCAGAATGATGGTTTCTCAATGTGGCATCTGGTCCATCAGCTAAAGAAAGAGCAAAGCTATAGTTCCAGTGATAAACCTTCCCAGATACAGTCAGAGGGAAGTCCTGTTGGAGCGTATGTCTCTGTGATGGACAAGTCAGAAGCAGGTGGTTCAAGTTGGTCGCTAGCTCTACCCCATGTGGTCATGCTGGGACCCCAGTCTTTCCTTCAGCATCCTCACGGGCATCCTAGCTGCAGGATCAAGGCTGACACGTGTGTGCCCTCTGTGTCAGGGAAGAAGGAATATGTTTAAAGGTCAAAATAGAAGTAAGACAGCCCTTCCAGTCACATTGCACCACTGAAAACAGAGTCACTCGCCACTCTGTGTGTCACTTCTAGCTGGAAAACTATTTCCTGCTATTGCTCTATTTCTTGTTCACCTCCTGCAAAGCAACACCAGGTTTTATTTCCAAGCATATTGTATGTATTGATAGACTGAAAACACATTAGACATTTCAATATGTAATATTAACACTGTAACAAGGCAGCCCAGCCTGCTAAGGTACAGTTTTATTACTTAAAATCTTTGACTACCAACCATATTTGAAACACTGAATACAAGAAAGATGAATGACACAAAAAAACAAAACAATTGAGTAAAAGAAACAAATCCCCCTTTCCCAATTAAAAAAGCACACCACATAACTTTTTTTTTTTAAAGAAAGAGGTTAAGGAAAGGGGATTAACTTGGTTTTGAACTGATATAAAGTTGAATTATTTTACATCAATTTGTGAGATGAAATGTCCCTCTGCTAAAGTTTCAGCCAATTTTGATAATTAGCTCTTTGTTATTTCTGTTTCTAAGGAAAATTTCTTGAGTTTGGGGAGATGGCTCAGTGTGTAAGAGGGCTTGCTGTAAACACAACAGGACCTGAGTTCAAATCCCCAGCACAGATGTAAAAGCTGAGCATAGCCTCTCATATCTGTAACTGTAGTATAGAGGGGCAGAGACAGGTAGATCCCCAGAGCTCACTGTCAGTCAGACAGCCCTAGGCTAAAGAGTGAGTTTCGGGATCCATGAGAGAAAATAAATAAATAAATAAATAAATAAATAAATAAATAAATAAATAATTGATAAAGACCATCGGCATCCTCTGGCTGCCACAGGTGCACATGAGCGATGAGGATGCACACATGCATGTTTGCTTGCCATGATTTACGTTATGTATGAGTGTATTTTTATGGGTGTGGACAATTAATTTGGCAGATAAGGAAGCCAATGCTTTAAGCTGTGCTTCTTACTACTCCAACAACTTCATTGATGACTCGTGCTACAAGGATGCCCATTTGTCCCCATGGACACCGTCAATGGTGCACTGCCAATCACTAAGCTCTGCCCATCACTGACCCAGTTTGCTTTTCTCCTGCAGGTTTAAAGGCAGAAAGTGTGGGGATGCCTTTGCAGAAGCCCTATGCAAGAGCTTGCCTACTCTGGGGAGCCTGAAGACGCTGTGGTGAGCCAAGGCTTGCAAGCAAGATCTGCAGCTGAGGATGTCTGGCACAGCCTTCCCTGCTTTGTCCTGTATACACAGATCCTAGCTAGACCCCTTCTCCATGCCCATTCTTCTCTACCATCCGTGCTTGCCTTGTAGGTTAACAGGAAGTAAGATTACAGCCCAAGGCGTCAGTTACCTGATACAGGCTTTGCCTCTCTGTTCCCAGCTGGAGGAGGTCAGGTGAGTGATCTTCAGGAGGGCTTCTTGCCTAGGAGAAATGTCACTTTCCAGGGCTTAGGACACCCCTGGGGCCTGCACATTCCATAAGGGACCAATGACAGAGGGGGACATCAGTCCAAGAAGGAGGTGGGTCAAATCCAAAAGAACACCTCTCAGACTCCAGCAGGGTACATATTTGGGGCCACCTTGGAGGATCATGAGTTTGAGGCTCCCTCCCCTTATCCTGTGAGCCTAGGAAAAGGGATGCCATGTCTAGGCAGAAAGTGGGTACTGTGGGTACACATAAGACACACAACTTCACATTCCTGCACTTGGGGACACACTTGAAAAAAAGTACCCACTCGCCTAGCTCAAGAATATGTCATATGCATATTCACAGATGGGTGCATGTGTGGCACACACAGGCGCGCTTATTCACAGATGGGTGCATGTGTGGCACACATGGGGTGAGCACATCTGCACAGACAGTACACTTTTTTTTTTGAGACAGGGTTTCTCTGTGTATTCCTGGCTGTCCTGGAACTCACTCTGTAGACCAGGCTGGCCTCGAACTCAGAAATCTGCCTGCCTCTGCCTCCCAAGTGCTGGGATTAAAGGCGTGCGCCACCACTGCCCGGCACACAGTTTACTTCTTGATTGTGTCTTAATTGATTGCTCCAGAAAAAGTGGAACGGTCTTTTTAAAAAATACTTTAATTTCTTTTCTTTTTTCATTTTTTTAATTTTGTTTTTCAGATTATAGTACAATTACATCGTGTCTCCCTTCCATTTCCTCCCTCCAAACCCTCCCATACATGCCTCTTCGGTCTCTTTTAGACTCATGTCCTCTTTTTTCACTAATTGTTTTTGTATGCATATATGTATACACATATATACTCCTAAATATAAGCCACTCACTCTGTAAGTGTTACTTGTAGGCATGTTTCCGGGGCTGGTCATTTGCTATGGGATGACCAATTGATATGTTCTTCCCTGGGGATAACTTTTTCTCCTCTTCTTAGCATTCCTCAGTTGCCTGTGATTCTTTGTGTAAGGCTGAAGTATCGTGGGCTCTCCCTCGTCCACTTTAACATGCCTGTCGATGCTTTCCTTGTTAAGTTCATGCTTAGGCAGTCATGTTTATGGGTGTAGCTTCTGACGTCACTAGGAGACACAGTCTCAGCAAAACCCTTGATCTACTGTAGTCTTATATAGCTCCTTCCTGAGATTCAGAAAAGGAACCCCTGAACCCGAGCAGGCTCACCTAGGAAGTAGGATACAGCACTTACAGAAGGGAACCCAGGCTAGCCAGTCCCTGCTGTTCCCTCTAATGGTGCCTTTGGGCAGTGGTCACTCTGGTTGAAAAGGTTTAAACCATTGCTCTCGTTGAAACTGTCTTTCTTGAGTGACCTTAATCTTGGTCCCCATTATCCCATTTATTTATTTACTTATTTATTTGATTTCATTTTTCCCCATTGCTCTCAATCATCCTCACACTGTTTATCCATCTGTCCCTCCGGCTGGGATCCAGATGGGACAGTGAGGTCAGAGAGGTTGTCTTGACCTCTGGTGAGCTCTGGCCAGAGCTGAGACTGGAAATAGTGTCTTTAGCCTCCCAGAAATACCTCACTAGGCCCCTGGGACCTTGGTGAACTCAAGACTCAGGCACATGGTACACCTCAGCCCAGGGAGCAGACTTCATAAGGGTGTCACCCACAACCTTGGGTTTCCAAGTGCCCATCCCCACAACTGAGGGATTGGACCTTGGTCTCCCTGCAGTTTGTGTGACAACCATCTCAAGTACCCAGAGGTGCTGAGCCTTGTGGAGCTGCTGCCTTGCCTGCCGAAGCTCCAGAAGTTCGAGTAAGTGATCTTACCTCAACCCAAGCCTCCTTTTCTTTGGCCCAAGTCACACCTCCCTTTGCTGACCATGTCAAGGGCATCCGCCCCTGACACTTTGCCACAATTATGCAGCCTAAGCCGAAACAGCTTCTGCATGTCAACCCTCCTGTCCTCGGTGAAGGTGGCCATCACGTGTCCTACTGTCAGAAAGCTGCAGGTCAGGTGAGCAGATCTTCAACGTCTTAGGGAGGGGAGTGAAGGATGAGAAGAGAGGAGGTCACTAGCTTACAAGATCTCTGTGTGTGTATGCCACAGTCATCTTACCTCAGGGCTAGAATCTGTCTCAGGTCTGGTGCATAATAAATAGTAAGTGGATGGAAAGATGCAAGGATTGATGGATAAACAAAACGTGGGGCGCAGGCATAGCAAACGAATAACTAGGCGTGCGTCGCTCTCCATGGTTCTGAAAAAACCAAACACCGAAACAAACCAACCGAAAAACCCCTTCCACCTTGTCCTCCTGACCTTACCAAAGCAGGCTCGCTGCTGGGGAAGAGGATTTATGGCCATGCTGAGCACGTTCTCCATTTCTCCTGTTTCCTCTATCAGTTAGGAAATAAGCCTTTCCTAAATGACTGGGACGGGGCTGGGTGACAGCTGGGGAAAGTGAAGTGATGTGCTGATTTCCAGTTCCTGGTTATCAGAGCTTTGTGTCTGACTCTGTAGGGAATCGGACCTCATCTTCTTTCTGTCCCCGATCCCAGGGACAGCTACACAGCAATCAGGGTAAGTAGCTAGGGAGGCGTGGCCCCAGCGAGTCCTGAGAGGGGTTCTAGGCTGGGAGGGCGAGAGTGAGGACCTAGCAAGAAGTGGAGTGGAAATGATTCTGCCGCTGTGTGCATTCCCGCTCAGGGCTGGCAAAGTGTCCTCCATTCCTCCCATGTGTCTGTAGTACACCTGACCCCTGGCTTGAGAAGCATTTCTAGGGTCACAGAGTGAACCAAACCTATAGGGAGAACATAAAGATACCATGCACTGAGGCTGAAAAATTCTTCAAACTGAAGAAAAGATAGAAAGAAATGATGGTATCTACATCTTAGGGCTGCCTTGGGAATGGAGCGATAAGTGCATCTAACATGCTCCAAATACTGGTGTGCCACCAGCGCTTAGAGTTAGCCATACATGGCTTTCTAGCCCTCTTCTTCCCCCCCCGCCCCCCCCCCCACGCACTTGGGTTAGAGAAGACAAGAACACTTCTGTCACTGAGAAAACACCTCTACTCCCCACACTTCTCCCTGGCTAAGCTCCAGAGCTGTAACCCTTTCCTGCTCTCAGCTTCAGTCTCCCATCTGTACCATGACACAGTTGGGTCCACATCACTTCCCCCCGGCATATGCCTAAAGCTCTGATGCCCAATGTGATCACTACCACTGTGACTACTTAAATGAAGTGGCTTTCAGTCCATCAGTTTCATTTACCACCTTTCCAGGGCTGCACAGTGGCCACAGGTGTCTCCTGTGGCAGATGACACAGTGAAACTTCTGTCATTGCTAAAGGTTCTGTTAGACCTGTGGCTCTCAACCTTGCTAATACCATGGCCCTTTAATAGAATTCCCTGTGTTGTGAGGACCCGGAAACCATAAAATAATTTTGTTGCTACTTCGTAACTGTAATTTTGCTACTGTTATAAATCATAATGTAAGTGTCTGTTTGAAAGGCAGAATCTCTGATATGTGACATCTTCCCTCTCAAAGGGGTCATGACTGAGAACTACTGTGCTAGAAAACTCCAATCTATAAGCCTATGGAAATTGACTTATGGTATGGCCCAAGCCTCTCTACAGTCCCTGGCACTCTCTTTACCTTATGGGAGTCTAGAAGGGCTATAGCTCGCCACTGCCTGGACTTGCCTATGGAAGGCAGCACATGCTCCCTTCACATCAAAGAGATGTTTTCATAACGACCTTCGGAAACCAAAACTGAAGAGTCTGGTGGGTGAAGTGGAGGCAAACGGCACAGCCACACATGGGGGAAGCCACATTCGTATAGGGCTCCCTTAGACCTCAAGCCCTTTGCTCCTGCTACTTTACCTAGGCACAGCCCAAGCACCTTCCGCCACTGTCTTTAGCATGAACTCACCCTGGGGATGCTACAGGATCATGAGCCCTGGATGCTGATGGAAGAGGTGCAGTCCATCAGGTCTGGATCTCGAGCTCAGACTCGTGTGTAATCTGTTCTTTTTCAGAGCATCAGATGTACTGGGCAAAGATAGCCTGAAGGAAGGACAGAGTCGAAGCCTGCAACTCAGGTACTTCAGCAAAGGATAATGGAGGTAGGGTCCTTTCCTAAGAGAGGAAGAGCAGCCAGGAAGGAACACAAGGGAAAGCAGATGTAGGGACAGGGAAAGGCCGTGCATAAGCAACCATATCAACAATTGCTCCAGCTGAACAGACCCATGCTATATATGTGGGGCACTGTACTCAAAGGCCTGTGTCTGGTACCTCCTGGGAACCCTTGTAGGAGCCCCGTTAATGACACATATTTATCTACTTTGATAGAAGAAGATACTGAGTCATAGATTAAGTGCCTTGAATAGTTTAGGTTCACCCCACTACCTAGAGGTATACAGATCCCAGAGCTGTTCCCTCAGGATACACCTGACTCAGAACTGGAAGGACCATGATTTTCTCCTGATATCCTCCATTCCTGTCCCAGGCTTCAGAAATGTCAGCTCAAGGCCCATGATGCAGAAGCCCTTGTGGAGCTATTCCAGAAAGGTTCCCCGCTGGAGGAAGTGGAGTGAGTATCCTGATATGTGGGAGGCTGGGCAGGATAGACAACAGTCAGAACATCTGTCACCTGTGCTGTATCAGGGGCTCAGCTAGAAGCTGTCAAGCATGTGTTTTATCATCTCCTCTCTGTGATGGACCACATTTTATAGAGAAGGAAATGAAGGAAATTTGCTCAAAATCAAACAGGAAGGAAGCGTCTGCCCTGAGAGTCCCAGCCCATTCTCGTGAATTCTGCCACTACCTCCATGGCCATCAGTAGACTGGAACTCCTCCTGCACTTGGGTGACCCATTCTTTACAGGCTAAAGAGGTTCCCATGATGCCTCTCTCCTGAGCATGGCTTAAGAACTGGTGGTGGCCATTGCCTAGTGATAGGAAGGAAACCCCACCAAGACAGTCCCAGGAAGTCCTCCAAGGGATGTAAAGACAGAATGGTGGGGTGCTCCAGGCAGTGGTGGTACACACCTTTAATCCCAGCACTTGGGAGGCAGAGGCAGAGAGATTCCTGAGTTGGAGACCAGCCTGGTCTATATAGAGTGAATTCCAGGACTGTCAGGACAACACAGAGAAACCTTGTCTCTAAAAACCAGAGAGGGAGGATGCTTGGGGTGCTATAAAATATTTAGGGGTGAGTTGGTCCATAGGGTTGCCTGAGGAATAACCTATTGGTTTGTTACCTTGTTTCACTGGAAGACTAAGGGACAGGATTAAAATGATCAAATATGGGCCAGCAAGATGGCTTAGCAAGTAAATATACTTGTCAAGCCTGGCTGAGTTCAATCTCCAGGACCCACGTGGTGGAAAGAGAACATCAATTCCTAAACTCCTACAGCTCCATGTGTAGCTGCTCCTCACTGCAAAATAAATAAATAAATAAATAAATAAATAAATAAAAATAAAAATAAATAAATAAATAAAAAATAAAAATAAATAAAAAATAAAATTAAAGGGTCTAGAGAGATGGTTTAGTGGCTGATTGCTTGCTGCCCTTCCAGGGGACCTGGTTTCAGTTTCCAGCACCCATGTTGGGCTGTTGTAACTGCCTATAACTTCAGTTCCAGAGGATTCGTAGCCTTCTGGCATCCACAGGGACCCATACACGTGAAGTGCATGCAAGCGTGTGCACACACACACACACACACACACACACATTAACATAACAAAATTGTAAAACACAAGAATGAAGGCATGAGATATTTCTAACCCCCTCGCCACAACTGAGCATGCCCCTCCCCGGTGCCCTCACTTGCAACATGACCCCGGCTCCTCCAGTCACCCCCTCAGCTCTCTGCTCATCCTTATTGCCAGTCCAACTGAATCTCAAGCCTGGCTCTTCTCCAGGGTCCTCATCCACTTCCTTTGTTAGAACAATGTTTCACCTTGTGACCGGTTATCTTCTGCTTCACTCTTTTCCCAGCTCTCACCATGACATTCTCTTCCTAGCAGAATAGATGTTGTTTTACCACTGCCTACACCCATCAGTCCCTCCCTCTGCTCAGGGAAAAGCCCAAATCCTCTAATCCTGTGGGACCCAGAAACCTACTCCAACCTCCCCAACCCCTTTCTAAACCCCTCGCCCCCCATCCCCTGCTGCCCTCACTCAATTTCCAGTCTAAGTGTATTGGCTCCCTCTGGTGGCTGGTATGTGCTATGCCATGAGATCTTTGTGCTAGTCCCACTACAAGGGACAATCTTCCCAAATCTCTCCCCATACACTTACCTACAGAACTCCTTGGCTTTGCAGCAAGTAGTTAAAAAACAAACAAACAAAAACAAAAAACAAACAAATCAAGAAAGCCTCTCTGACCTTACGTTGGGTCAGATATCCTGGAATTAGAGAAGTAATCACAAGAAGCAATTATGCATGTTGCAGAATACAGTAATGGTCAAAGGGGGTCTTTGAGGCAGGCTATCTGGGTTCAAACCCAAGCCCACCCTTGAGCAGATCCCTTAAGGACTCTGTGCCTTAAAATGAAGGTATACTAGTCGCTACTCCGTAGATTGTGAGTATGAAGTGTGCCACAAGTGTAGGAGCACCAAGGTCATTGCCACATGTGGAGCTGGCAGCCTTTAGTTATTATAAAGTTCATTCATGAGAATGATGGTCTGTCTAAAGCCAGGATTGGGAGAGGGTACTGCAAGAGTCTTCATGGTGCCTCTCTCTTAGTCTTTCAGGGAACCGTCTGGAAGATGAAGGCTGTCGACTTGTGGCAGAGGCTGCCTCACAGCTTTGCTTTGTCCAGAAACTGGAGTGAGTTGTCTGTCCCACTGTTGGGTAACAAGAGGAACCAGGAAGAGTCCCATCTGGTCCCTGCCACCCCACCCCACCCCTGCTTTCCATGTCCACAGTCAGCAATTATAGCCACATCTACCCAGCGTCTTCTTTCTCCAGCTAAGTTGGGATGTTGACCCTACCTTGCTCTTACCTCTGCCCTGAACCACCAGTAGGCTCACCACCTAAGTCCATGCACATAGCATGTCCATGACACATCTGGCTCACAAGCCAGGTCGTCCTTGCAACAACTGGCAAGCCTTGCACTGGGCTAGAGCTGAGGTACTGACTGGGTGGGTACTGTGCTGCCAGGTCAAGGCATTAGGGGACAAAGTGGTAGGTTTGGTTGAGGTGTAGGCATAAATTGTTGGAGTGGTGACCCAAGAAATCAGGGTGTACAACTGTTCAGAGTTGGGGCAGAGACGATCAGGTTGTATTGGGGTTTTAGGGTCCTACTTGGGTAAGAAGTTTGGGGAAAGTGGCTTGGGCTCCAGCTTTATCTGTGTCACTCCATAACTTTAAAAGCCCTGGGAAAGTAATAGAATGTCTCTGGGCCTCAGTTTCTCCATTTGTAAAATGGAGTTAAGTAAGACCATGCATGTCTGAAACCTATATACAGAGCCAGTCCTCCATGCCAGTCCTCCGTACTACTCCATAGACCGCAGTGAAGCTCAGACAGGGGAGAACCCAGAAGCAGTGCTCATGGCTTAAGCCATGAGTGTGTGTGGTGGTGTGTGGTGGGGGGTGGTTGTGGGGTCATACAACTCACATGGCCAGAACTCTTTGAAAGATGCTGCTTGGGGACCCATGACACCTAACAACTTTCAAGATACAACAAAAAGGACAGGAGCTGTCTGCCTGCTGACACCGCCCCCCCCTCCTCTCCACAGCCTCAGTAACAACCACCTCTCTCAGACTGGGGTGACCTATGTGTTGAAAGCCATGGGCACGTGTGGGACCCTGGAGGAGCTGCACATCAGGTGGGAATCTCAACATAGCACCATCATTTCACTTTAGCTCTGAGCCCCAGAGCTCAGGGTCGTCTCCCCACACTTTCTGAAATTCCCCATATTATTTCTGGCCCCATGCCTTAAGAACCTCCAGAAGATGCTGCTGGAGGCCTGGAAAGCTGGCACTCAGTGCTGCGGGTCTCTTCTGGAGAGCTGCCTGGGGCTGGTGGAGGGAATGGCAGTAACAGAAACAGAGAGAACAACTCTCTAGCTCCTTGCCCCATTTGGTACAAACTATGCAGTTCCCTGTGTGTGTCCAGCTCCTCTGGGCCCTCTTCTTTCCAACGTCCTTCAGTTCCCCTCCCAGCTTCTCCTGAGAACAATCTCTAGGTGACTTGTGTGACCTCCTATCCCCTGGTCCAACCTCAGTTCTATCTCTATCAGTATGAGGAGCTGAGGACAGGTGTGAATGAATGTTGGTGTTTTCCTGAAAGCTTCGTTCTTGGGTCTTGGCTGCATGGAGGGCCTGCTTCATGCAGCCCTCAAAGGGCTGGAGGGAAACCAGATTCTCTCATAAGGTAGATTGAGAGCGCTATTCACCATGATCATTGAGATATACAGCATGTCGTGGGAGACAGCACCCATATCCCAAAGTGCTGCAAGCATCTGAGGAAACCCCCACCCCCACCCCACCCAGGGAAGGCAGAGAGGGCATGCTGTAGACTGAGGCACAAACCAGAACAGGAAGAACCTGAAGCCTCTGTAGCAGGAAAGCTTCACACCTCAAAGCCTCAGAGGAAGTCACAGGAAGGGGCTTAGCTTGGGCAGGTGTCATGCCTTAGTGGTCCCCATCTTTTGTCCATAGCTTGCTAAGCAACACCGTGGTACTCACCTTTGCCCAGGAGCCGAGGGAGCAGCAGGGGAGCTGCAAGAGGTAAGGACCCAGTATGTACATACCTCTTTGGGATGGGGATATGGCCTCCCTGACCCAGGGAGACCTTGACAGGAACTCACCAAATAGGGCTATCTATGTATCTCAGATGGCAGTGTTTGTATAACAGTGCATGAAACCCTGGCCTCAATTCCCAACACTGTGCAAGTCAAACATGCTGTCACCTGAGATACATGAGATCCTGTCTGAAATACTGAACAAGAATTCACTAAGGGTCAGGCAGTGAGCAGGCTTGGCAGGAGACATGGGTCTGATGAAGGAGCAGAGGGCAGACTACTGGGAGCCCTGTGATGTAGGATCTGGGTGGTGTGCCAGCCCAGGCTGGGATGGCTAGACATTAATTATTCACTGGAAACTTAGGGTTTTAGCCTAAATATTGAGCGTATTCAGTCTGGCATGGAGCTCTGATACAGCCAGAACTCCTATCTTCCTTTGGCACAAGGACCATTCAAAGGGGTGTATGCCTCCCTCCTTCAAGGGACTTCCAGCACATGGCCAAAGTCAGTTCTGTGTCTTTTGTGTCAGCCCACAGGTTATTGCATATTGTATAGGGTCTGAACACTGAAGGTTGGTAGGAGATCTGCCATCGCTACCATCTCCTGTGACGATAATGACAATGACATTGATGCTGACCGTAGCCGGGGTCAATTGAGCACTTACTCTGTGCAACGAGCTAGCACTAGTCCGAGACAACTTTGTCCCAAATGAGTCCCAGAGAGAGGCCAGTCCCAGTCACATGCCAGACTAAAGTCTCACTGACCCTGGCTAAGCACAGAGACTGGAAGGTGGACAGTGAGTTTGTGGATGGACCCTGGAGCCAGAGGCAAGATATGTTCAGTCTGGTCTTGCTATGTGTTCCTCCAGGAGTTCACCACTTACCAGCTTCATGTCTCCTGTGACCTCCGAGTTGTCCCAGAGATCTAGAAGGATCAGGTGCGATGACAACCTCTGTTTCTTGTCCCCAAGCCTCAAGCCTCTCTCAAAGGCTCCCTAGAGGACACCACAACCTGCTGTATCAAGGAGTTGTGGCTGTCAACTTCTTGTTCCCTGCATAGCTCATCCCTCCGTCACCTCCTACTGTCTCGGCAATCCCATCCTGTACCCTGCACCCTGAGCTAGAGAGACTCTCAAAGAAGAAAAGAGGAGCCATGAGTCCCTGGTCCCCAGTTCTGGGCATCAGCCTGGACTCCCCTCAGCTCTGTATCTTCCCATCAACACTGTCTTCCTTTTGCCTGCCTGCCTGCCTGCCTGCCTGCCTGTCTGTCTGTCTGTCTGTCTGTCTGTCTGTCTGTCTGTCTATTGGTCTGTCTGTCTCTCTGCTTGCTTATCTCATTCAGAGTTTGTTTCTTTCTCCAAGGCCCCCAGTCTTATCTCTCCTCTGTCTTTGGTTTTTTTGTCTCTGTCTGTCTCTGCCACTGTCACTCTGTGTCTCTTAGTCTCTGCCTATGTCTGTCTCTAACAACCCCTGATGCCATCTCTGCCTGTCTCTGTCACTGTCTCCATT